>NC_135907.1:7905307-8435307 GCF_964194155.1 Cetorhinus maximus | reverse complement strand
ACAGGTAGAACCTCAGCACGTAGTGACACTTGGTGTTTGCGTACTGAGGGTCTACGCACCGCTTGATGCAGCCACACACAAAGGTGGCCATCAGTATGAGGGCGATGTTGGGCAAGTTTTTTTCCCCCCTTATCTAGAGGCTTGTATATCATATTGTGTGGGCACGCTCCATCTTCAGTTTTTGATAAAGGAGAAGATGGCTCGGATGACTGCTGTACAGCAGGAGTGTGGAATGGGCCAGACCTGCGCCACGTACAGCAACAGCGAGAGTACCTCACACCTGATGACCAGGTTCTTACCCGCAATGGAGAGGGAGCGTCGCTCCCACATGCCCAGTTTCCTTTTCACCATAGACACTCGCTCCTTCCAGTTTCTAACGCATGCCCCGGTCCCTCCGAACCATATCCCCAGCACCTTCAGGCCGTCAGCCCTGACAGTGAAGGGGACAAAGGATCGGTCAGCCCAGTTCCCAAAGAACATGGCCTCGCTCTTCCCACGATTTACCTTGGCTCCCGAGGCCAGTTCGAACTGGTCGCAGATGTGGATCAGTCTGCGCACCGACAGCGGATCCGAGCAGAAGACGGCGACGTCGTCCATGTACAGGGAGGCTTTTACCTGAGTGCCTCCATTGCCTGGGATCGTCACTCCTCTTATACGCGGATCCTTCCTGATGGACTCAGCAAAGGGTTCTATGCAACACACGAAAAGAACAGGCGAGAGAGGACAGCCCTGCCTGACTCCAGATTTAATTGGAAAGCTATCTGATTCCCACCCATCGATTGAGACTGCGCTACTGATGTTAGTGTAGAGCAGTTGGATCCAATTGCGAATTCCCTCCCCAAACCCCATTTTGGAGAGCACATCCCCCATGTAGGTGTGAGATATTCTGTCAAAGGCCTTCTCCTGATCCAAGCTGATGAGGCAGGTATCCACACCCCTGTCCTGTACATAGGCAATCGTATCACTGAGCAGCGCCAGGCTGTCAGAGATCTTCCTGCCCGGCACAGAGCAGGTCTGGTCAGGGTGGATCACCAACTCCAGAGCGGATTTGACCCGATTGTCGATGACCTTGGACAGAATCTTATAGTCCACATTTAACAGTGAAATGGGTCGCCAATTTCTAATTCCCTCCCTTTCCCCCTTGTGCTTGTAGATGAGGGTGATGATGCCTTTCCTCATGGATTCTGACATACTGCCGGCCAGGAGCATACTCTCGTACACTTCTAGCAGGTCTGGGCCCATCCAGTCCCACAGAGCCGAATACAACTCCGCCGGCAAGCCGTCGCTTCCGGGAGTTTTACTCTTCTCGAAGGACTTGGCAGCCTTTGTCAACTTGTCCAGAGTTAGCGATTTGTCCAGACTCTCCTGAGAGCTGTCATCCAAGACCCTCTGTGATAGAGGACAGGCAGGAACTGTGCTGTCTCTGGGCTCCGTGCCATTCATTCTGGCAAAGGATTTGTTGATCTGTAGTGTATCAGCTTGCGATTACATTACTGAGCCGCCTTCTTCTTTCTGTTGACATTGTGAAGAGCAAATACTCGAGAGTGTGACCTTGAGCAGAAAGGTGAACATCCCAGGGCACTGGCAGTCACTCAGTCACACAGTAAGGGTGATAACGTGTGAGGAAGATGCAGGAGCAAACTTAGACCATCAGGCTGACAGGGGGGAGGAAGGTGTCTTATCCCTTTGCCTGTGATCTGATCCTTTTGAGAAACTCTGCATTAGCAAAGCAGAGAAAGACTTGCACTTATAAAGTGCCTCTCACAACCTCAGGCTGTGTCCAAATATTTTACAGGCGTTAAGCTAGTCTCAAAGTATAGCCCCTGTTGGAATGCAGGAAATTTGGCAGCGAATTTGAGCACAGAAAGGTGCCACAATGCAATAGTGGCCAAATAACCTGTTTCTTTAGCAGTAAAAGCAAAAAACTGCGGATGCTGCAAACCCAGAACAAAAACAAAGATACCTGGAAAAACTCAGCAGGTCCGACAGCATCTGCGGAGAGGGACACAGTTAATGTTTCGAGTCCGTGTGACTCTTCATCAGAACTAAAAAAAATATAAAAATGAGGTGAAATATAAGCTGGTAGAGGGGGTGGGACAGGTAGAGCTGGATAGAGGGCCAGTGATGGCCAGTTTCTTTAGTGTTGTTGGTTCAGGGGTAAATATTGGCCCAGGCTCTCAGGGAGAATGTCTCTGCAATGCCTGGAGTGGGACAAGAACCCATGACCTCCTGACTCAGTGTGAAAATCACTCTGACTATCCAGGCTGACACTGCTCCCTTTGCACTGAATCATCGAGTCACAATGGCACAGGAGGAGGCCACTCAGCCCATCACGTCTATGCTGGCTCTCTGTAGAGCAATCTACTCCGTCTAATTCCCCTGCTGTAATGCTGTAGCCTTGTAAGTTTATTTAATAGAATGGGAGGCCTTTTGACCCATCATGCCCATGCTGGCTCTTTGCAAGAGCAACTCAGATAGTCCCCTGTGGTCCCTGCAATATTTACCAGTTCAGATAACCATCTGATTCTCGTTTGAAAGCCATGATTTTCCTCCACCACACCCTCAGGCAGTGCATTCCAGATCCTAACCACCCGCTCCGGGGAACAGTTTCTATCTACCCTGTGCAGGTCTCTCCTGTTTTTGAACACCTCTATCAAACCTTCTCGATGGAGAATAGCCCCAGCTTCTCCAATCCCTCCATGTAACTGAAGTTCCTCGTCCCTGGAATCACTCTATGGAAATCTTTTCTGCATCCTCTCTAACGCCTTTGCATTCTTCCTAAATTGTGGTGCCCAGGGTTGGACATAATACTCCAGTTGAGGCTGAAGCAGTGTATTACCAAGGTTCATCTTTATCTTCTTTGTTTTTGTGCCTCTATTTATAAAGCCCAGGATCCCATAAGACTTATTAACCACTTTCTCAACCTGCACGGCCACCATCAATAATTCGTGCGCCAAAACCCCCTTTAAGTTGTATTTTATATTGCCTTTCCTTATTCCTACTATCAAAATGTATCACGTCACACCCCTCTGCATTAAATTTCATTTACCACATGTCTACCCATTCCACAAGACCGTCTATGTCCTCTTGAAGCCGATCACTATCCTTCTCACAGTTAATATTTCTCACTCAGAAGGTTGTGCTTTTAAGCCCCACACCAGAAACTTAAGCACAACTCCGGTACAGTCCTGAGGGAGTGCAGCACTGTCAGAGGGTCAGTACTGAGGGAGTGCAGCACTGTCAGAGGGTCAGTACTGAGGGAGTGCTGCACTGTCGGAGTGTCAGTACTGAGGGAGTGCTGCACTGTCAGAGTGTCAGTACTGAGGGAGTGCTGCTCTGTCAGAGGGTCAGTACTGAGGGAGTGCCGCGCTGTCGGTGGGTCAGTACTAAGGGAGTGCCACACTGTCGGTGGGTCAGTACTGAGGGAGTGCCGCACTGTCGGTGGGTCAGTACTGAGGGAGTGCCGCGCTGTCGGTGGGTCAGTACTAAGGGAGTGCCACACTGTCGGTGGGTCAGTACTGAGGGAGTGCCGCACTGTCGGTGGGTCAGTACTGAGGGAGTGCCGCACTGTCGGTGGGTCAGTACTAAGGGAGTGCTGCACTGTCGGTGGGTCAGTACTAAGGGAGTGCTGCACTGTCGGTGGGTCAGTACTGAGGGAGTGCCGCACTGTCGGTGGGCCAGTACTAAGGGAGTGCTGCACTGTCGGTGGGTCAGTACTGAGGGAGTGCCGCGCTGTCGGTGGGTCAGTACTGAGGGAGTGCAGCACTGTCGGTGGGTCAGTACTGAGGGAGTGCTGCACTGTCAGAGTGTCAGTACTGAGGGAGTGCTGCTCTGTCAGAGGGTCAGTACTGAGGGAGTGCCGCGCTGTCGGTGGGTCAGTACTAAGGGAGTGCCACACTGTCGGTGGGTCAGTACTGAGGGAGTGCCGCACTGTCGGTGGGTCAGTACTGAGGGAGTGCCGCGCTGTCGGTGGGTCAGTACTAAGGGAGTGCCACACTGTCGGTGGGTCAGTACTGAGGGAGTGCCGCACTGTCGGTGGGTCAGTACTGAGGGAGTGCCGCACTGTCGGTGGGTCAGTACTAAGGGAGTGCTGCACTGTCGGTGGGTCAGTACTAAGGGAGTGCTGCACTGTCGGTGGGTCAGTACTGAGGGAGTGCCGCACTGTCGGTGGGCCAGTACTAAGGGAGTGCTGCACTGTCGGTGGGTCAGTACTGAGGGAGTGCCGCGTTGTCGGTGGGTCAGTACTGAGGGAGTGCAGCACTGTCGGTGGGTCAGTACTGAGGGAGTGCTGCACTGTCAGAGTGTCAGTACTGAGGGAGTGCTGCTCTGTCAGAGGGTCAGTACTGAGGGAGTGCCGCGCTGTCGGTGGGTCAGTACTAAGTGAGTGCTGCACTGTCAGAGGGTCAGTACTGAGGGAGTGCCGCGCTGTCGGTGGGTCAGTACTAAGGGAGTGCCACACTGTCGGTGGGTCAGTACTGAGGGAGTGCCGCACTGTCGGTGGGTCAGTACTAAGGGAGTGCTGCACTGTCGGTGGGTCAGTACTAAGGGAGTGCTGCACTGTCGGTGGGTCAGTACTGAGGGAGTGCCGCACTGTCGGTGGGCCAGTACTAAGTGAGTGCTGCACTGTCGGTGGGTCAGTACTGAGGGAGTGCCGCACTGTCGGTGGGCCAGTACTAAGGGAGTGCTGCACTGTCGGTGGGTCAGTACTAAGGGAGTGCCGCACTGTTGGTGGGTCAGTACTGAGGGAGTGCCGCACTGTCAGAGTGTCAATACTGAGGCAGTGCAGCACTGTCAGAGGGTCAGTACTGAGTGAGCGCTGCACTGTCAGAGGGTCAGTCCTGAGGGAATGCAGCACTGTCAAAGTGTCAGTCCTGAGGGAGTGCAGCACTGTCGGAGGGTCAGTACTGAGGGAGTGCAGCACTGTCGGAGGGTCAGTACTGAGGGAGTGCAGCACTGTCAGAGTGTCAGTACTGAGGGAGTGCAGCACTGTCGGAGGGTCAGTACTGAGGGAGTGCAGCACTGTCGGAGGGTCAGTACTGAGGGAGTGCAGCACTGTCAGAGTGTCAGTACTGAGGGAGTGCAGCACTGTCAGAGTGTCAGTACTGAGGGAGTGTTGTACTGTCAGTGGATTAGTACTGACTCAAGTATATGATTCACAATACAAAGTAACTTTTAAACAATCTCCAGGCTAATGTTCTTACAAAGTTCTTGATTTGCACTGTATAAAATTGTGCAGTATCATATACTTGTGCCGCACTGTCAGAGGGTCAATACTGAGGGAGTGCTGCAGTGTCAGAAGGTCAGTACTGAGGGAGCGCTGAACTGTCAGGGGGTCAGTTTGAGGGAGCGCTGCACTGTTGGAGGGTCAGTACTGACGGAGCGCTGCACTGTTGGAGGGTCAGTACTGAGTGAGCGCTGCACTGTTGGAGGGTCAGTTTGAGGGAGCGCTGCACTGTTGGAGGGTCAGTACTGACGGAGCGCTGCACTGTTGGAGGGTCAGTTTGAGGGAGCACTGCACTGTTGGAGGGTCAGTACTGAGTGAGCGCTGCACTGTTGGAGGGTCAGTACTGAGGGAGCGCTGCACTGTCAGAGGGTCAGTTTGAGGGAGCGCTGCACTGTTGGAGGGTCAGTACTGAGTGAGCGCTGCACTGTTGGAGAGTCAGTTCTGAGGGATCTCTGCACTGTCAGAGGGTCAGCACTGAGGGAGCTCTGCACTGTCAGAGGGTCAGTACTGAGGGAGCGCTGCACTGTCAGAGGGTCAGTTTGAAGGAGCGCTGCACTGTTGGAGGGTCAGTACTGAGTGAGCGCTGCACTGTCAGAGTGTCAGTACTGAGGGAGCGCTGCACTGTCAGAGGGTCAGTTTGAGGGAGCGCTGCACTGTTGGAGGGTCAGTACTGAGTGAGCGCTGCACTGTTGGAAAGTCAGTTCTGAGGGGTCTCTGCACTGTTGGAGGGTCAGCACTGAGGGAGGTCTGCACTGTTGGAGGGTCAGTACTGAGTGAGCGCTGCACTGTTGGAGAGTCAGTTCTGAGGGGTCTCTGCACTGTCAGAGGGTCAGCACTGAGGGAGGTCTGCACTGAATCTCCAGTAACCTGGGTGAGCTATGTTTATGCAATATTTATTTAACCCTGTCTAATGCAGTTTGCCTGAATCCTGCACATGAACTCATTAGAGAGCAGCTAAGTGAGGGTTTGTAAACAAACCGCATAGTGCACAAGGAGGCCATTCAGCCCATCATGCATGTGCTCGTTTTTTGAAAGAGTTATCCAATTAGTTGCACCCCCATCGCTGTTTCCCCACAGCCATGAAATATTTGCCTTTCCAAGAATTTACCCAACTCCTTTTCCTAGTAAATCTGTTTGTCCAGCGACGCTGACAAGTCTATTATTGCAGGTCCCAGCAGCTCACTGTGTGCAGAAATTTCTGGTCCTCCGGTTTCCGACCCTCCTACCAGCTTTTCATCCCCCCCCCCGCTTCATCAAAACACATTTATGCTTTTTGAACACAAGAGATGAGACACTGGAGCTCGTACACAATCGCTTTATGAGTCACACCATTTATAGATGGGCCCTGCACCCAGTGACCAGCACTTCACACAGTGGCTGTACTGCTGTCCCTCCGAATACTTTCAGAGCAATACGTCAAGTATTGTAGCGTTCGCACTTTGCACCGGCCCAGAGCTCATGCTGCCTGTCACCCGGGAATGTGCAACAACACAGCCTGGGCCAAGCTGCATCAAACCAACAATCTGAAAATGTTTGAGAGGACACCAGCATTCCAAACCCCAGCCTCTTGTGGGCAGAAGGTGTAAAGACCAGTTGCTAAAGGTTATGTCAATATGCAGGCATCTGATTCCAACCCATAAATAGACTTGTGCTGCCAGTAGGATTGCGCGGGCAGAGACAGATAGAATCAGCTCCAGGAATTCCACGTTTCCTGCTGCTGTGGCCTGATTCAACACAGCACAAGTCATTCTGCAGGAGCTGCTGTTCTTCGTAGTGGAGGGGTGGGGGGAAAGAAAATGAAAGACTGGCATTTACATAACGCCTTTCGCTATCTCAGGGCTTGCCAAAGCACCTCAGTGCCAGCTAAGCAGTTCTTGAAGAGTAACCACTGTTGCAATGTAGAAAAGGCCATCGACCCCTGGAGATGACAAAAGAGTTAGAGAGTAAGACGAAGCTGATAAAGGGGGGTATATGACCCCCCGCGATGTCACATTGATAGTACAAGCAAGAACCAGGCAGAGTACAGAAAGTTCAGAGGGGAAGTGAAAAAGCACATAAGAGAGGCAAAGAGAGATTATGAGAAGAGACTGGCAGCTAACATGACGGGGAATCCAAAAGTCTTCTATAGGCATATAAATAGTTAAAGGGCAGTAAGAGGAGGTTGTGGGGCCAATTAGGGAGGGCCCTATGCGTGAGAGAGAGGACATGGCTGAGGTACTAAATGATCTGACTTTACCAAGGAAGAAAGATGCTGTCCAAGTCATTGTGAAAGAGGAGGTAGCTGAGACACTGGATGGGCTAAAAAAAAGATGAGGTATTAGAAAGGCATTAGCACTTAAAGTTGATAGGTCACCAGGGGAGGATGGGATTCATCAGAGGATGGAGGAAGACAAGGAAGGAAGTTAGGGAGACATAATCTTCCAATGCTCTTTGGATACAGGGGTAGCACAGGGAACTGGAGAGTTGCTTATTCAAAGTAAGGTTGCAAGAACAAACTCAGCAACCACAGGCCAGTTAGTTTAACCTCGGTGGTGGGAAAATTTTTAATCCAGGACAAAATTAACAGTCACTTGGACAAGTGTGGATTAATTAAGGAAAGCCATTTTGGACTTGTTATAGACAAATCGCGTTAACTAATTTGATTGAATTTTCTGAGGAGGTAACAAAGAGAGTTGATGAAGGTAATGCACTTAATGTGGTTTATATGGACTTCCAGAAGGCGTTTGATCAAGTGCCACATAATAGGCTTGTCAGAAAGGTTGAAGCCCACGGAATTAAATGGGACAGTGGCAGCATGAATACAAAATTGGCTGAGTGACAGGAGCACTGGCTCTAAAGTTCATAAATCTCCTGGGATTTCGGGCTTCTTGTGACACCTGAGTTGGAACCAAAGGTTTTGTTTAAGATGCAAGTGAAATGGTGTAAGGACTCTAGCGGTTACTATAAACACAACACTACCACTCGTCTTTCACATCTCCTGAATGTGAGTGAGAATAATGCAATGTGATTACTTTCCAGGAGACTTTCCTGGAGATTGCAGTAACTAAAGGACCTTGTGAGTTGCTGTTTGTCCTGTGCTGCAAAATACACTCAGTTTATCCCAACTTCCAGTGAACACATCACTCTGTCATATACCCCCATTCTGTGTACAACCCCCACCACATATACTACTCCCTGTATGTTGGGCCTCAGTATCATTGTATCCAGAGCTTGGCCAGCAACAAGCTGATGCCATTTTCATTCACCTGGGTTTAGCACGGTATCAAACATAGATCCAGGCTTCTGCGGACCAACTTTATTAGTGTTCTTATTTTCAAATAGAACACACAAACAGATTCAGGGAACATCTGCACACTTCCCGGAGTCAGCTGTGCCTTCAGTGAGTCACCCTCTCACCTCAGAATCAGTCTATCGTAGGCTCAGGTCTCACATCATCCAGGCTGATGCTTCCAGTGCTGCGCTGAGGGAGTGCTGCACAATCGGAGGTGCCAGCTGTGAGACGAGATGCTAAGTTGATTCCCTGCTGGAGGATGAAAATCACATGACTCTATCTGAAGTAGAGCAGGGCAGTTCTCCCTGCTGTCTTGGCTGATATCTCTATCTTTCAACCACCATTAATAAACCAGATTATCTGCTCATTATCACATTTTTGGTTGTGGTTGCGCTGTGCACTCATTGGCTGCTGTGTTTTCTACATTACAACATTGACTACACTTCAATAAGTACTTCATTGATTGTCAAGTAATTTGGGATGTACAGGGGTTGTGAAAGGCCCTATATAAATGCAAGTTCCTTTGTTTGTATAAGTGTGCATAATTCATTTTTAAATTTAACCTAATTAATTTATTTTAATTTCTTAAGGCATTAACATTTCACTGCAATCTCCACAAGGCTTTGACCCCGGCTGGTTTAGATGTCCAATCTGACTTGTTTGCACTTACCCCCGATCCCAACACCACTTCCCCCAATTACCCCTCCCATCCACCTGCACCCACCACCAACTCTGGCCTCTGATCCCCAAAAATCTGGGCCCCTCTAAGTTTGGCTGAGTTCTCCTGATCCGATTTTAGCCTCTGATCCATGGCCTGTCCTGTTGGATTCTGGGATTCCCACTGTCCCTCTGTATGGGCCCACTGATCTGCAACTCTTCCCCACCCCAGGCCCGCACTCAAGAACCAACATCCACCCACACCCAAACTCTGGTCCAAACTACAGTCTTAAACCAACAGGCCATTTGGAAGCACAGTGAGCAACAGAACAAACAACATACCCACTTAACCAATGAGATATAGGGATTGAGAAATAAACTGAGGAAGGATTGAGAAGAAGGGTGAATTAGAGGGAGTGAGTTCAATGTCAAATCAGGTACAAAAAGGAAAAGAAAGCGAGGGAATGAAATGTGGATTAAAAGAGGGGGAAAAAAACAGACAGAAAGGAAAACAAATAAAAATCGACATCTTTAAAATCTCCTAATACTATTCACCACCTGAAGGAATGAGACTCCATACTTCGAATCACTCACTTTCCGGGCCAGAGAGGTTGATGGGCAGTCGTCAACAATCAGCACATGGTTTAAAAGGCCATTCGCACAGATAATTATCGGGCTCAACGTGCTTTAGCCAGCTTATTGGGCAATAAACGTTCAAAACATTTTTGTTTTGCAAGAACGTACTTGATCCATATCATTTGTAAAAGTAATTACGTAACAGTTCACATTTGACATAACACAAAGTGTAATACAGATCAGTCATTTCAATCCAAGACATAAGGTGCCTCACTACACCCACACTTGAGGTGTCAGCTGTGGCTCAGTTCATAGCACCCTCGCCTTTGAATCAGAAGGTTGTGGGTTCATGTCCCACTCCTGGAAAACCAAGAACTGTGAATGTACTCGAAAGAGTTACACCCACACTTACAGGTTATATTTACAATGTACATTTACATTGTATGTCAAACATTCCCTGGTGCATACAGCCTGAGGGGTTTTATGCAGTTTCCAGTCTCTCGGTGCACTATGGCTGAAAGACCTTAGACAGAGGCTTTTCCACAATGTGCCTTTAATTTGCAAAACCCGAAACTTCATGGAAATCACAGAGGTTCAGCAATGACATGAAGTTAATGGTAGAGCCTCCCAAAAACCAGGCTGCGATTGATTTGTGATTCAAAGTGAATCTCTTCCTCACCACCAGTTTTTGGCCAATTTGCGCATTACTAAAAATGAGCGTCTTTCACTCGATTATTTTTTTGAACAGAGCCTGGGCCGAATTGTCATATCCGCCAGCCCTGACTGCCAGTGTGAGGCAGCGGCGCCACCTGCTGCCAGCTTCTATAGCCCGCACCCATTAAACTTCACACAAAAGCACCAGCCCCTGTTAAAGCAAGGTACAGGTTTGAGTTTTAGTTGCCCAACTAAGGAAAATACCTTCTCTTGCTCAGGCTGTGAGGAATTTGGGAATGGGAGAGAAGGCTAGAGGTAGAGAGAGGGGCAGAGGTAGATTACAGTCCTATTCTAGGAGCGGGAACAGGAGGAGGCCATTTAGGTCTTTGAACGTGTTCCCACATTTAGTGAAATCTTGGCTATTTTGTGACGTAACTCCATATAGCCGCCTTTGTTCCATACCCCTTAATATCTCTGGTGAGTGAAAATCTCGGATTTAAAATTAACAATTGATCAATCACCAATTGCCATCGGTGGGGGAGTTCCAAATTTCTACCACCCTTTGGGTGTAGAGTATTTCTTATGACCCCTGTGACACCTGACCCTAATTCTGAGACAATGCCCCCACTCACCTTGTTCCCTGTTCTCAGTGCTTTGTATAGAAAATGCTTATTTTGACCACAAATCCTAAACCCTTCAGTTTTAATTTCTGACTCACAACCTTTCTGTCTCCAGATTAATTACTTCACACCTTTATGTTTCTTCTTCACTTGCAATGCCTGAAGCACAATTTCTGACCATCACTTGACTCCCTTCCCTATCGTCTGTTTCTGAAGTATTATTAATACTAAATTTCCCACCTGAGCCCTCGGGCCATTCACTGTTTACCTTTAATGCTTTTTACTAGAACACTGGTGCCAGGCCAGACCAAGTGGAGACCAAGCCAACAGCACAGTTCCTTCCTGTCCCAATATTGGTGCCCAGTTTCCATGGTGCAGAACCCCCTCTTCCCCAAGCAGCATTTTCACTTGCCTAAGCTGCTTATCCCTATATCAATTTGCACATAATAATCCGGAGGTTTATCACCCTTGATGCCTTGTTCTTTAATTTAGCTTTTGGTTCCTGGTGCTCTCCAAACAGGACCTTTGCCCCACTCTCTCCCCTATGGATCCAACAAGGACCCTGACAATTTGAACATCCTACTCCTTGTCCAAGATAATTTGAAGCTGGTCCCTTTAACCCGGCACCAGGTAGACAACATGTTGCTATGGACAGGAGTGGGGTGGGGGGGTTAATTTAAATGTCACTTGTTAACTTCCTGTGATCCGTGTACAACGACCCCCAGGTCCCTCTGAAGACCGACACTTCCCAGTTTCCCACCTTTTAAAAAATATTCTGCTTTTCCATCTTTTCTACCAAACTTCAGTTTTCTCCGCATTATATTCCATCCGCCACGTTCTTGTCCGATCACTGTACTCGTCTAAATCCTTTTGCAGCTTCATTTGCATTATCCTCACAGTTTACATTCACCCCCTAACTTTGAACCATCAGCAAAATTTCACACATTACACTCATTCCCCTCATCTAAGTCATTAATATGGATTGTAAATAGTGGAGGCCAAGGCACTGATCCTTGCAACACTCCACTAGTTACAGCCTGTCATCCTGAAATTGTCCCATTTATTCCTGCTGCCAGGTTCCTGTCCACTCGCCCAATCCTCAATCCTCACTAATATATAACCACACCGCTCCCTGATCACCGCAGGTCAAAATGCTTCAGCAATATGTCTCTCTTTAAAGCAATATTCAAATCTGATACGGAAAGAGAAATAAAGAGAGGGAAAGGAAGATTGGAGTTAAAGAGAGAGAGCAAGGGCAGAAAAGGAAACAAAAAATAAAAGTTGACAGTTTTAAAATCTCCTAAAACAACTCATAACCTCAAGGAATGGGGCTCCGTACTCAGGATAGTTTACTTTCTGGATCAGAGAGGTTGACTGGCCGTCATTAACAATTTATCTCATAGCCAAAGGGTGTTTCAACCGATAATTATCAGTCTTAACATTCTGTGGTGAGTTCATGGACAATCTATGCACTGGTTCACCTACTTTGAGACGATCAGTGTGTGACTTGCTGTTTAAGGGCATCGGATGGCAAAGTGGCACAAATTGGCCAACCACTTTGATGATTTGTAATTCACAGGGAATCTCTTCCTCTGTCCCGAATGGGCCATAATAGCAGCGAGAATCATTCGCTCAAGTTATATTTCACACAATAGACCCTGGGTCAGACTTTCACACCCACAGGCCCTGAGTGCAATGGTGAGGCAGCACCGCCACCTGGTGGCCAACACCTGTCATTCCTGCAACTCACGTCCTTCCAACTTAATGGCCGATTGAATTTGTGGTGAACTTTCAGAGGGTGGTGGGGGTGGATGGGGAGGTATGGATGGGTGAGTGAGGTGGGGGAGAGTGGGGGTAGGTGGGGAGGTATGGACGGGTGAGTGAGGTGGGGGAGAGTGGGGGTAAATGGGGAGGTATGGACGGGTGAGTGGGGTGGGGGAGAGTGGGGGTAGTTGGGGAGGTACGGACGGGTGAGTGAGGTGGGGGAGAGTGGGGGTAGGAGGGGAGGTATGGACGGGTGAGTGGGGTGGGGGAGAGTGGGGGTAGGAGGGGAGGTATGGACGGGTGAGTGAGGTGGGGGAGAGTGGGGGTAGGTGGGAAGGATTGGACGGGTGAGCGGGGTGTTAATTGTTCAGCCGCTGTTGATCACCGGGACTCAGAAGAAATCCTGATGTGTGCACATGCACGGTACTTGCCTGGGCAGAGAGATGTTGCCTGGTGTGGATCCCTCTCACACTGACCCTCACCGCAGTGGACATGGGCTAAATCCCGAACTTGCCCAAAGATTTACTCCAGAACAAGGACGTGATCAATCACAGGTGTAGGACCCGGATTAACAGCAGAAGATGTGTCAGGAAAGCCTCAAAATGTATTAAAAAGTAAACTTGCTGAACAATTATCACCTCAGTCACCTGTCCATACCTCCACACCTACCCCCACTCTCCCCCACCTCACTCACCTGTCCATACCTCCCCACCTACCCCCACTCTCCCCCACCTCACTCACCTGTCCACACCTCCCCACCTACCCCCACTCCCCCCCACCTCACTCACCCGTCCACACCTCCCCACCTACCCCCACTCTCCCCCACCTCACTCACCTGTCCATACCTCCCCTCCTACCCCCACTCTCCCCCACCTCACTCACCTGTCCATACCTCCCCTCCTACCCCCACTCTCCCCCACCTCACTCACCTGTCCGTACCTCCCCACCTACCCCCACCATCCACTAGTCCGAACCCCCAACCCACCCCCCATCCAACACCCGCCCCCACCCCACATACCCACCCACCCCCACCCCACACACCCACCCACCCCCACCCCCACCGTCACACTCTCACCCACCCCCACCCCACACACCCACCCACCCCCACCCCACACACCCACCCACCCCCACCCACCCCCACCCCCACCGTCACACTCTCACCCCCACCCCCACCCCACACACTCTCACCCACCCCCACCCCACACACCCACCCCCACCGTCACACTCTCACCCACTCCCACCCCACACACCCACCCACCCCCACCCCTCACACCCACCCACCCCCATCCCACACACCCACCCACCCCCACCCCCACCCCACACACCCACCCACCCCCACCCCACACACCCACCCACCCCCACCCCCACCCCACACACCCACCCGCCTCCACCGTCACACTCTCACCCACTTCCACCGTCACACACCCACCCATCCCCACCGCCTCCCCTACAACCTGTCTACCTCAGCATCGCCGCTGACTGGAGGGACCAATCCAATATAAAATCAGAGCTCTCGTCTCCGTAAATCAAGCTACAGACTTGCACTTTGCTTAGCCGATTCAGGGAAATATCATTCATCGGTTGGAATGCGAGGAGAGCGACACACCAGGAGTCTCACCCCCTCTGCACGTTGCCTTCGAGGTGGCTGTGGTGGGAAAGAGACCGTTGTTCACCTCCTTGTGGATTGTGCCTTTGCAAAGAAAGTCTGGAGAGAGATGCAGTGGTTGCTGTCGAGGTTCATCCCGAGCAGTTCTGTGACACAGGACTCTGTGCTCTACGGGCTGTTCCCAGGGACACACACCGAGACAAACATCAACTGCAGCTGGAGAATCATCAACTCGGTGAAAGACGCTCTTTGGTCTGCCCGAAACTTGTTGGTCTTCCAGCGCAAAGAGTTGTCCCCGACCGAGTGTTGCAGACTGACACATTCCAAGGTCCAGGACTACATGCTGAGGGACGCACTAAAGCTTGGGGCAGCCGCCGCAAAGGCGCAATGGGGAAAGGTCGCTGTCTAAGACCTTTCAGCCACAGCGCACCGAGGGGCTGGGAATTGTATAGACCCCTCGGGCTGTGTGACTCACATTGAATGTATACAATAAATATTACACGTATCACAATTATTTTGAAGCACCTCAAAGTGCAACATGATTGATGTAGATAACTTAAATACCATTGCACTGTCCGACTGTCTGTAATGACCATGTTGAAATGTCTGTAATGTTCCTTTGATCATATTGAAGCACCTCAGGGTGCGACATGATCTATGTGGAAAACTTGAATATTATTGCATTTTTTCTGATGGCCATTTTGAAGTGTTTTGTCATGTTGTTTCAGGTAGTTTATGAATAAAGTATATTTTTGCCAAAAAAAGTACTCAATGCCTCTATTGATAAAGCCCAGGATGCTATATGCTTTATTAACCGCACTCTCAACCTGTCCCGCCATCT
Organism: Cetorhinus maximus; assembly: GCF_964194155.1. NCBI lineage: Eukaryota > Metazoa > Chordata > Chondrichthyes > Lamniformes > Cetorhinidae > Cetorhinus > Cetorhinus maximus. The sequence goes on along the minus strand of NC_135907.1, from coordinate 8,420,094 downwards.
TCAATGACTTATGCACATATACACCTCTGCTCCTGCACCCCCTATGGAATTGTACCCTTTATTTTATATCATCTCTCCACGTTCTTCCTACCAAAATGAATCATTTCACACTTCTCTGCATTAAATTTCATCTGCCACTTGTCTGCCCATTCAACAAACCTATCTCCTTCGTCACTATCCTCCCCCTGGTTCACAATACTTTCATGTTTCGTATAATCTTCGGTTTTTGAAATTGTGTCCTGTACACCAAGGTCTGGGTCATTAATATATATCAGGAAGAGCAGGGGTCTTAGCACCAAACCCTGGGGAACTCCACTATAGACCTTCCTCCAATCTGAAAAAACAACCATTTAACACTACTCTCTTCCCTGTCACTCAGCCAATGTCATATTCATGTTGCTCCTGTCCCTTTTATTCCATGAGCTCTAACTTTGTTCACAAGTCTGTTGTGCTGCATTGTATTAAATGCCTTTTTTGAAGTCCATGTACATTATGTCACCAGCATTACCCTCATCAACCCTCTCTGCTACCTAATCAAAAAAACTCCAGCAAGTTAGTTAAACATGATTTACCCTTAATAAATCCATGCTGGCTTTCCTTAATTAACCAGCAATTGCCCAAGTGACTATTAATTTTGTCCCAAATTATTGTTTCTGAAAACATTACCCCATCACTGAGGTTAAACTGACTGGTCTGCAGTTGCTTGGCTTGTCTTTACGTTTCTTTTGAACAACATTTTCAATTCTCCTGTCCTCTGGCACCATCCCCGAGACTAAGGAAGGCTGAAAAATTATGGCCAGTGCCTCCTCAATTTCCACTCTCAGCCCCCTCAGTATCCTTGGATGTGTCTCATCTGGTTCCCGTACCTTATCAACTTAAAGTACAGAAACCTATCCATTACCTCCTCCTTATCAAGTGTCTGAACTATGTCCTCCTTCACCATGACCTGAGAGGTGTCAGCTGTGGCTCGAGAGGTGTCAGCAGTGGCTCAGTTCATAGCACCCTCGCCTTTGAATCAGAGGGTTGTGGGTTCATGTCCCATTCCCGGAAAACCAAGAACTGTGATTGTACTCGAAAGAGTTGCAATCTGTGACTATTGATAACTTGAAAGAGTTTCACCATGACCTGGGCAGCATCTTCTTCCTTGATAAAGACAGATACAAAGTATTCTATTAATTCCTCAGCCATGGGCCCCCTCCATTGGAAATCCCCTTTTTGGTCCCTAATTGGCCCCACTCCTCCTTTTACCAGCTCTTTCCTATTTATTTACCTATAGAAGACAGTTGGATTACCTTTTATGTTAGCTGCCAGTCTCTTCTCATACTCTCTCTTTGCTTTTCTTATTTGCTTCTTCAATTCCCCTCTCAATCTTCTGTATTCGGCCTAGTTCTCAACTGTATTATCTGCCTGACATCTGTCATAAACGCATACTTTCTGCTTCATCTTCATTTCTATCTTTTCCACCATCAGTGGAGATCTGGATTTGTTTGCCCTACCTTTCCCCTTTGTGGGAATATATCTTGACTGTACCTGAATTATCTCTTCTTTAAAGACAGCTCATCGTTCAGTTTCAGTTTTGCCTGCTAATCTTTGATTCCAATTTATCTAGGTTGGATCCATTGTTATCCTATTGAAGTTGATCATCAGTTAATTGTTCTTACTCTGGATCTTGTCCTTTTCCATAGCCAACCTTATGATACAATAATCATTTTCCCCCAAAGGGTCTCCTACTGACTCTTGACCCACCTCATTCGCCAGAACCAGGTCCAGCAGTGCCTCATTTCTTGTTGGACTGGAAACATACTCCTGAGGAAAATTCTCCTGAACATACTCTACGAACTCTTTCCTCTCTCTGCCCTTTACACTACTACTGTTCCAGTCTACATTTAAGTGATTAAAGTCCCCCATTATAATTACTCTATGGGCGGAATTTTATGGCCCTGTTTCAGCAGAAGGGGCGGGAGGGCAGAGCTGTAAAATGTGGCGAGCTGTTCAAAAGTCTATTGCCGGTGGCTGGACTGTAAAATCCCACCGGCATAAAATTGCTATAATTCTTGCACTTCTCTGTAATTTCCCTGCAAATTTGTTCCTTTACATCCTTCCCACTAGTCGGTGACCTATAGATTACACCGAATAATGTAATTGCACCTTCTTTGTTCCTTAGCTCTAGCTAAATAGATTCTGCCCTCGACACCCTCTCTCTCCAGCACTGCAATGCTCTCCCTAATCAATACCGCCACAACCCCCTTCCCCTTCCTTCCTGATCTTTCCTGACAGGGAATATTTAATACCCAGTCCTACCCTTCTTTGAGCCAAGTCTCTGTAATAACAACAACATCATATTTCCACGTGGTTATCTATGCCAACACCTCACCAATCTTATTTACCACAGGCATTCACATATATGCACTGTAACCCTAATTAAGAATTTATTACTTTCTCTCTTATTCTGAACCCACCTAATATCTTACTACTTCCTACTCCAGTATTATCTCTCTCCCCCTATATTCTTGCACCTTAGTATTCCTCTCTAATATTACCTCCTGGTTCCCACACCCCTGCCAAGTTAGTTTAAACCCTCCCCAGTAGCACTAGTAAATCACCGCACAAGGAAATTGGTCCTGGCTCTGTCCAGGTCTGGCCTGTACAGGCCCCAACAGCCCAGAGCAGGTCCCAATGTCCCAAGAATCTAAAGCCCTCCCTCCTGCATCTTTCCAGCCACACATTCATCTGCCCTGTCCTCCTACCTCTTTTCTTGCGTGTGGTACCTGCAATAGTCCAGAGATTCTTTGGAGGTCCTGCTTGCTAGTTTACTACCGAGATCTCCAAATTCTGACTGTGGGTCCACATCCCTCTTTCTGCCTATGTTGTTAGTACCGATGTGGACCACGACTGCTGGCTGTTCACCCTCCGCCCTCAGGGTGCTCTGCAGACGCTCAGTGACACCCTTGACCCTGGCACCAGGAAGGAAACGCACCATCCTGGATTCACATCTGCTGTCTCAGAAATGCCAGTCTACCCTCCCTCCCCCTAACTATCTGACCTTCTGTTGCCCTTTCAGTTTTCTTCATGCCTCCTGAATAGCAGTTCTGCAATTCTGAAGAAAGGTCCTGGGCCTGAAGAGTTTCTCTCTGTTTCTCTCTCCACAGATGCTGCCTGACCTCCTGAGGATTTCCAGCATTGTCTGTTTTTAATGACAGCTCAGGCATTATCGGGACAATGACAAAATACAATCATTTCCTTAACCATTAATACACTGATGTGGATCAGTTTTACTAACTGAATATATTACTGTCAGAAATGTTCTATCTCCAAAGAAAGAAAGAAAATGAATCAATCTTCTGCAGCCTGTGGGATAGAAGGTGAGGCCTCCAGTCTAGGAGAGCACCTTGTTGAGAATCCCTGTGCAGTCCGTGTCCAGAATCTCCATCTAGAAATCAGTGACATCCAACTGCAATTCCACCTTCTACCAACAGATGTCAGTACCCTATGTTGTGAACATACTGCCTATTCCAGACTGATCCAACAAAGAGTCACGATGTCAGCTGGTTAGAACATAAGAATATTAGAAATAGGAACAGGAGTAGACCATTCGGCCTCTCGAACCTGCTCCGTTATTCAATAAGACCATGGCTGATCTGTTTGTGTTTCGAGTTCCACATTCCCATCTACCCCCGATAACCTTCGATTCCCTGGCCTAACAAGAATCTCTCTACCGCTGCCTTAAAAATATTCAACGACCCCGCCTCCGCTGCTTTCTGAGGCAGAAAGTTCCAAAGTCGCACAACCCTCTGCGAGAAAGAATTTCTCCTTATCTCCGTCCTAAAAGGGCGACTGCTAATTTTAAAACAGTGCCCCCTAGTTCTGGACTCACCCACAAGCGGAAACATCTTTACCCACATCCACCTTGTCAAAGCCGTTCAGGATCTTATAAATTTCAATCAAGTCGCCTCTCACTCTTCTAAACTGCAGTGGAAATAAGCCCAGTCTGTCCAACCTTTCTTCATAAGACAACCCGCTCATTCCAGGTATCAATCTATTGACGTTCAATGGCCATTAACATCACTGAATACCCCACTATCAACATCCTGGGGGTTACCATTGACTAGAAACTGAACTGGACCAGCCATATAAATACTGTGGCTCCAAGAGCTAGGAATCCTGCGATGAGTAACTCACCTCCTGACTCCCCAAGGCCTGTCCACCATCTACAAGGCACAAGTCAGGAGTGTGATGGAAAACTCTCCGCTTGCCTGGTTGAGTGCAGCTCCCACAACACTCAAGAAATTTGACACCATCCAGGACAAAGCAGCCCACTTGATTGGCACCACATCCACAAACATTCACTCCCTCCACTACCAATGCACAGTAGCAGCAGTGTGTACCATCTACAAGATGCACTGTAGGAATTTACCAAACCTACGACCCCTGCCACCTAGAAGGACAAGGGCAGAAAATAGATGGGAACACCACCACCTGGAAGTTCCCCTCCAAGTCACTCACCATCCTGACTTGGAAATATATCGCCGTTCCTTCACTGTCGCTGGGTCAAATTCCTGGAACTACCTCTCTAACAGCGCTGTGGGTGTACCCACACCACATGGACTGCAGCGGTTCAAGAAGGCAGCTCACCACCACCTTCTCAAGGGCAATTAGGGATGGGCAATAAACGCTGGCCCAGCCACTGAAGCCCACATCCTGTGAATGAATTAAAAAAAACCCTCCTCTGAATCACCTCCAATGCATTTACATCCTTCCTTAAGTAAGGAGACCAAAACACAGTATTTGAGATGTGGTCTCACCAATGCCCTGTATAACTGAAGTATAACATCCTCACTTTTATGTTCAATCCCTCCTGTAATAAAGGATAGCATTCCATTAGCCGCCTTAATTACTTGCTGTACCTGCATACTAACTTTTTGTGACTCATGTACTAGAACACCTAGATCCCTCTGCACCTCAGAATTATGCAGCTGTTCTCCATTTAAGTAATACTCTGCTTTTTTATTCTTCCTGCCAAAGTGAACAACTTCACCTTTTCCCGCATTAAACTCCATTTGCCAGATCCTTGCCACTCATTCACTCAACCTATCTATATCCATCTGCAACCTCCTCATGTCCTCTTCACAACATACTTTCCTACCTATCTTTGTGTCATCTGCAAATTTAGCAACCATGTCTTCACTCCCCTCATCTAAGTCATTGATGTAAATTGTAAAAAGTTGAGGCCCCAGCACAAACCCCTGTGGGACTCCACTTGTCACATCTTGCCAATCCAAAAAAGACCAATTTATGCATACTCTCTGCTTTCTCCCAGCCAGCCAATCTTCTGTCCACGCTAATATGTTACCCGCTACACCAGGAGCTTTTATTTTCTGTAATAACCTTTGATGTGGCACCTTATCGAATGTCTTCTGGAAACCCAAGTACAGCACATCTACAGGCTCCCCTTTATCCACAGCACATGTTACTCCTTCAAAAAACTCCAATAAAATGGTGAAACATGATTTCCCTTTCACAAAACCGTGCTGACTCTTCCCTATTGTCTTGAGCTCTTCTAAGTGCCCAGCTATAACCTCCTTAATGGTCGATTCTAACACCTTCCCCATGACAGGCGTCAAGCTAACTGACCTATAGTTTCCTGTTTTCTGCCTCCCTCCCTTCTCGAATAGAGAGGTTATATTTGCTACTTTACATTCTGATGGAACCTTGCCAGAACCTGGCAAATTTTGGCAAATTAACACCAGCGCATCCATTACCTCATTAGCCACCTCTTTTAAGACCCTAGGATGTAGTCCATCAGGACCCATCCGCAGCTCCATCAGTTTCCTCGGTACTGTTTCTTTGTTAATTTCAATTTCACCAAGTTCCTTCCTCCCGTTTACCTCCTGATTTGCAGCTCGAACTAGAATGTTTTTTGTATCCCCTAGAGTGAACACAGAAGCAAAATATTTGCTCATTTCTTCCCCCATTTCCTTATTATCCACTATTAACCCCCCACTGTCACTCCCTAGAGAACCAACACTCACTTTACTTACTCTTTTCCTTTTTAAATAGTTTGTTTTTGCAAAAATATACTTTATTCATAAAATATCTGACACAACATTACAAAACATTTAATAATGGCCCCAATAGAAAATGCAATCATATTCAAGTTTCCCACAAAGATCATGTCGCACCCTGAGGTGGTTCAATACAATCAAAGGAACATTACAGACATTTCAAAATGGTCATAACAGACAGTCAGAAAGTGCAATGGTATCTAAGTTGTCCGCATAGATCATGTTGCACTCTGAGGTGCTTCAATACAATTGTGATACATGTAGTGTTTAGTGCATACATTCAATGCGAGTCAAACAGTTCGAGGGGTCTATACAGTTCCCAGCCCTTTGGAGCCCTGTTGCTGAAAGGTCCATGCTCCCGAGGCCAGTTCGAACTGGTCGCAGATGTGGATCAGTCTGCGCACCGACAGCGGATCCGAGCAGAAGACGGCGACATCGTCCATGTACAGGGAGGCTTTGACCTGAGTGCCTCCACTGCCTGGGATTGTCACTCCTCTTATGCCCAGATCCTTCCTGATGGACTCAGCAAAGAGTTCTATGCAACACACAAACAGGACAGGGGAGAGAGGGCAGCCCTGCCTGACTCCAGATTTAATAGGAAAGCTATCTGATTCCCACCCATTGATTGAAACTGCGCTACTGATGTTAGTGTAGAGCAGTTGGATCCAGTTGCGAATTCCCTCCCCAAACCCCATTTTGGAGAGCACATCCACCATGTAGGTGTGCGATATTCTGTCAAAGGCCTTCTCCTGATCCAGGCTGATGAGGCAGGTGTCCACACCCCTGTCCTGTACATAGGCAATCGTATCCCTGAGCAGTGCGAGGCTGTCAGAGATCTTCCTGCCCGGCACAGTGCAGGTCTGGTCAGGGTGGATCACCAATTCCAGAGCGGATTTGACCCGATTGGCGATGACCTAGGACAGAATCTTATAGTCCACATTCAACAGTGAAATGGGTCTCCAATTTCTAATTTCCTCCCTTTCCCCCTTGTGCTTGTAGATGAGGGTGATGATGCCTTTCCTCATGGATTCTGACATGCTGCCGGCCAGGAGCATACTCTCGTACACTTCTAGCAGGTCTGGGCCCATCCAGTCCCACAGAGCCCAATACAACTCCGCCGGCAAGCCGTCGCTTCCGGGAGTTTTACTCTTCTCGAAGGACTCAAGGGCCTTAGTCAGTTCGTCAGGAGTTAGCGGTTTGTCCAGGCTCTCCCGCGTACTGTCGTCTAAGACCTCCGTGATTGAGGACAGGAAGGACTGGGAGGCCGTGCTGTCTGTGGGCTTCACGTCATACAATCCGGCATAAAAGGATTTGCTGATCCTCAAAATGTCGGACTGCGATGACTCTACTGAGCCGTCTTCTTCCTTCAGGCTGCTGATCACAGAGCTCTCTCTGTGTACCTTTTGGAAGAAGAAACGTGAGCACGTCTCATCCTGCTCCACGGAGCGGACTCTGGAACGGAAGATGATCTTGGAGGCCTCCGAGGCAAAGAGCGAGGCTTGCTGGCTCTTCACCTCTTGGAGCTCCTCCTTGACATCGACCCCCATCGACTGCAGCTGGAGCAGATTCTGCATGTTTTTCTGGAGTCGGGACATTTCCCTCTGTCTTTTCCTGGCCTTCTGAAAATCTTTGAGGATGAAAAACCTGTTGATGTTTTCCTTGATCGCTTCCCACCAGTGTGTCAGGGACTCAAAGAGGGGTTTCACGGTTCTCCAACCTTTGTAATCCCTCTTGAGCTCCTCAATGTTCTCTGGGGTCAGCAGTTGCACGTTTAGCTTCCATTACCCCCTGCCCACCCTCTGGTCTTCCTCTAAGTGACAGTCAGCCAGTAGGAGGCAGTGGTCAGAGAAGAACACCGGCTTGACGTCGGTGGATCCGACTGTGAACGCACGGGACACAAACAGGAAGTCTATCCTGAAACGAATGGACCCGTCTGGCCGCGACCAGGTGTATCTACGCTGTGCTCCGTCTGCAGGGTTACTGAAGACATCGTGCAGCTTGGCATCCTTAACTGTTTCCATCAGGGATCTGGACGTAGCGTCCAATCTGCTGCCGGCCCTGCCGGATCGTCCAGCCGCATCGATGATGCAGTTGAAGTCACCGCCCAGAATGACCGGCCTGGAGGTCGCCAGCAGCAGTGGGAGCTGCTGAAAAACCACCAGCCACTCAGCCCCTTGTGCCGGGGCGAACACGTTAATTACCCGGAGTGGAGCGTTCTTGTACATTACGTCTGCTACGAGGAGGCGCCCGCCCACCACCTCCTTAACCTCGGAGACGGTGAAGTTGTTTCCCCGCAGCAGAATACCCAGGCCGGAGGAACGAGAGACGTTTCCGCCTGACCAGATCGATGGCCCGTGGGACCCACCATGGTGACCATTGCCTGTAGGAGCTGAGGTGCGGGATCGCACACTCCTGCAGAAGCAACAGGTCAGCTTTGACCTTGGCAAGGTAGTCCAAGGTCACAACACATCGCGTAGTAGATTTAATGCTACGCACATTTATGGATACAATCTTTACACCCATTTTTAAAGCATTTTGTCGCTTATCAGTTCTGTTGCCTTTGACAGTTCCAGACCTTTAGTCTGCTCCTGCATACCCATAGTGTTCACAAATTGTCTCACTTTGGATGGGTTGAGGAAACTGTCCTGAACCTCCCCATTGGAGATGTTCCGCTCAGGTAGCATTGGGGGAGTGGGGGGGGTCGTGCAAGGAGTGAAGTTTGAATTGTTCTCTGTTGGATAAGCCTCTCCGATCCATCCCCTCTCCCGGCTTCCCGGAGCTGGGATACGCTGAGAGCTTCACTGCTCCCAGATTCCTGGGGCTGGGGTGCGCTGGCCTCTTCGGGTTCTGGGCAAAGTTGGGGTGTGCTGGTCTCCTCATTGTCTCCAATGTTCTGGAGCTCGGGTGTCTCGTCCTCCAACTTCCTAGAGCTTTGCTGCTTCTTCTGTAGGTGTCGCCCTTTCCCTTCTTCGTCCGAAGAGCTGCTGCCCTTGTCATCCGTGTCGGATGGGAGACGCCTCTTGTCACTTGTCTGGGAAGTGGCTTGGTCCCTTCTTAGCCCCTTCTTCCTTTTGGCTCTCTTCACCAGCTGCCACTCCCCCGGTTGATCCTCTACTGATTCCTCCTCCATTGCTTCGCTCTCCTGAGGAGTGGGAGGTTCAGGGGGCGGTGCAGTTGTTTGGCCGTCTACTGCCTCAATGTTTCCCTTTGTCTTGTCTCTCTCTCTGTCTCCTCCTTTGTCCCGTTGTTCTCACTGGAGGCCTTGGTGGTTGGAGGGTTGCAAGTGTCCTTGGTAGTCGTGACACTGACCATTTCATCTGCTTTGACCTCGTTGGCTTTGGCTGCCTGTGCATAATTGAGGCAGCGTTTGGGGCAGGTCCTGTAGAGGTGACCTGCCTCGCCACACAGGTTGCAGCACTTAGTCTGTTTGCAGTCCTTTGTCTGGTGCCCTTCCTGTTTGCAGTTCTTGCAGAGGGTGGCGCTGCAGTTGGCCGCCACATGACCAGACTTGCCGCATGAGCGACAAAGTTTGGGCTGCCCAGCGTAGACAAGGTAGCCACGGCTTCCCCCGATAGCCAAGCTGGAAGGAGGGTGGAGGATTGCTCCCTTACCGTCCATCTTGAGAGTCACCTTGACCGGCTGTTTGCTGGTCCAAATCCTTTGACCTCGGTGCAGTTCCCAACCTTGTCGACGTACCTGGCGATTCTTGGTAAGAAGGGGGTCAGTTATCGGGGTTAGGCGGGCTGCAGATTTGAGGTTAATGTCAGAACAGCCATGATATTATTAAATGGCGGAGCAGGCTCGAGGGGTCTGTCCCTTGTTCATATGTTCGTATGTTTTTCACCGAGTTGATGATCCCCCAGCTGCAGCTGATGTTTGTCTCGGTGTGTGTCCCTGGGAACAGCCCGTAGAGCACAGAGTCCTGTGTCACAGAACTGCTCGGGATGAACCTCGACAGAAACCACTGCATCTCTCTCTAGACCTTCTTTGCAAAGGCACAATCCACAAGGAGGTGAACAACGGTCTCTTCCCCACCACAGACACCTCGAGGGCAACGTGCCGAGGGAGTGAGACTCCTGGCGTGTTGGAAGGATCTGACGGGGAGGGACTTTCTCACCACCAGCCAAACTACATCTTGGTGCTTGTTGGAAAGTTCTGGCGATGAGGCATTCTGCCAAATGACTTTGACAGTCTGCTCGGGGAACCATCCCACAGGATCCACCCTCTCCTTTTCCCGCAGGGCCTCTAGGACGTTACATGCCAACCACGTTGGTCTCATTCTCAGCATTAAATTTTACCTGATTATGGTCCAGCTATGAGTTTTAGAAAATCTCCATAAAACGTTTTTTAAAAATTTATCCATGGGACGTAGGCATGCTGCCTAGGCCAGCATTTATTTGTTATAGTTATATAGTTCTGTTGAAGGGTCATGAGGACTTGAAACGTCAACTTTATTCTTCTCCGCCGATGCTGCCAGACCTGCTGAGTTTTTCCAGGTAATTCTGTTTTTGTTCAGCATTTATTTCCATCCCTAATTGCCCTTGAGGTGATGGTGAGCTGCCTTCTTGAGCCGCTGCAGCCCATGTGGTGTAGGTACACCCACAGTGCTGTTAGGGAGGGAGTTCCAGGATTTTGACTCTGCTTCCTGTTAGCCAGCCAATCTTCTATCCGTGCCAATACGTTACCCCCTACACCATGAGCTTTCATTTTCCGCAATACCCTTTGACGTGGCACTTTATTAAGTGCCTTCTGGTGGTGTTCGCTTGCATCTGCTGCCCTTGTCCTTCTAGGTGGTAGATTTGAAAGGTGCTGTCAAGGGAAGTGAGTGTTAACAAAGGTTCTCCAGTCTGTGTTCCCTTTCTCTCTAACCAAGGATATTTTTTTTTTGTTGCAAAAATATACTTTATTCTCAAAATATCTTCAAACAACAATCCAAAACATTTCAAAATCACCAACGCAAAAATACAAACAGGTTCAAACTTTTACAACACATATCACGAAATCCATTGATACATACAATAAATATTACATTCATTTTGAGCTGTACAGCCCGAGGGGATTTAAACAGTTCCCAGCCCCTCGGTGCACTATGGCAGAAAGGTCTTAGACAGCGACCTTTCCCCACTGCGCCTTTGTGGCGGCTGCCCCAAGCTTTAGTGCGTCCCTCAGCACGTAGTCCTGGACTTTGGAATGTGCCAGTCTGCAACACTCAGTCGGGGACAACTCTTTGTGCTGGAAGACCAACAAGTTTCGGGCAGACCAAAGAGCGTCTTTCACCGAGTTGATGATCCTCCAGCTGCAGTTGATGTTTGTCTCGGTGTGTGTCCCTGGGAACAGCCCATAGAGCACAGAGTCCTGTGTCACAGAACTGCTCGGGATGAACCTCGACAGAAACCACTGCATCTCTCTCCAGACCTTCTTTGCAAAGGCACAATCCACAAGGAGGTGAACAACGGTCTCTTCCCCACCACAGCCACCTCGAGGGCAACGTGCAGAGGGGGTGAGACTCCTGGTGTGTTGGAAGGATCTGACAGGGAGGGACTTTCTCACCACCAGCCAAGCTATGTCTTGGTGCTTGTTGGAAAGTTCTGGTGATGAGGCATTCTGCCAAATGACTTTGACAGTCTGCTCGGGGAACCATCCCACAGGATCCACCCTCTCCTTTTCCCTCAGGGCCTCTAAGACGTTACGTGCCGACCACTGCCTGATGGACTCGTGGTCAAAGGTGTTTCTCTGCATAAATTTTTCCACGAGGGACAGGTGGTCCGGCACGGTCCAACTACTTGGAGCGTTCAGCGGCAGCGTGGCCAGACCCATCCTTCACAACACCGGGGACAGGTAGAACCTCAGCACGTAGTGACACTTGGTGTTTGCGTACCGAGGGTCTACGCACAGCTTGATGCAGCCGCACACAAAGGTGGCCATCAGGATGAGGGCGATGTTGGGCACGTTTTTTCCCCCTTTATCTAGAGGTTTGTACATCGCGTCCCTGCAGACACGATCCATTTTCGACCTCCAGATAAAGCGGAAGATGGCTCGGGTGATCGCCATCGCGCAGGAGTGTGGAATGGGCCAGACCTGCGCCACGTACAGCAACAGCGAGAGTGCCTCACACCTGATGACCAGGTTCTTACCCGCAATGGAGAGGGAGCGTCGCTCCCACATGCCCAGTTTCCTTTTCACCATAGACACTCACTCCTTCCAGTTTCTAATGCATGCTCTGGTCCCTCCGAACCATATACCCAGCACTTTCAGGCCATCAGCCCTGACGGTGAAGGGGACAAAGGATCGGTCAGCCCAGTTCCCAAAGAACATGGCCTCGCTCTTCCCACGATTTACCTTGGCTCCCGAGGCCAGTTCGAACTGGTCGCAGATGTGGATCAGTCTGCGCACCGACAGCGGATCTGAGCAGAAGGCGGTGACATCGTCCATGTACAGGGAGGCTTTGACCTGAGTGCCTCCACTGCCTGGGATTGTCACTCCTCTTATGCCCAGATCCTTCCTGATGGACTCAGCAAAGGGTTCTATGCAACACACAAACAGGACAGGGGAGAGAGGACAGCCCTGCCTGACTCCAGATTTAATAGGAAAGCTATCTGTTTCCCACCCATTGATTGAGACTGCGCTACTGATGTTAGTGTAGAGCAGTTGGATCCAGTTGTGGATTCCATCCCCAAACCCCATTTTGGAGAGCACATCCACCATGTGGGTGTGCGATATTCTGTCAAAGGCCTTCTCCTGATCCAGGCTGATGAGGCAGGTATCCACACCCCTGTCCTGTACACAGGCAATCGTATCCCTGAGCAGTGCGAGGCTGTCAGAGATCTTCCTGCCCGGCACAGTGCAGGTCTGGTCAGGGTGGATCACCAATTCCAGAGCGGATTTGACCCGATTGGCGATGACCTAGGACAGAATCTTATAGTCCACATTCAACAGTGAAATGGGTCACCAATTTCTAATTTCCTCCCTTTCCCCCTTGTGCTTGTAGATGAGGGTGATGATGCCTTTCCTCATGGATTCTGACATGCTGCCGGCCAGAAGCATACTCTCGTACACTTCTAGCAGGTCTGGGCCCATCCAGTCCCACAGAGCCCAATACAACTCCGCCGGCAAGCCGTCGCTTCCGGGAGTTTTACTCTTCTCGAAGGACTCAAGGGCCTTAGTCAGTTCGTCAGGAGTTAGCGGTTTGTCCAGGCTCTCCCGCGTACTGTCGTCTAAGACCTCCGTGATAGAGGACAGGAAGGACTGGGAGGCCGTGCTGTCTGTGGGCTTCACGTCATACAATCCGGCATAAAAGGATTTGCTGATCCTCAAGATGTCGGACCGTGATGACTTTACTGAGCCGTCTTCTTCCTTCAAGCTGCTGATCACAGAGCTGTACCTTTTGGAAGAAGAAACGTGAGCACGTCTCATCCTGCTCCACGGAGCGGACTCTGGAACGGAAGATGATCTTGGAGGCCTCCGAGGCAAAGAGCGAGGCTTACTGGCTCTTCACCTTTTGGAGTTCCTCCTTGACATCGACCTCCATCGACTGCAGCCGGAGCAGGTTCTGCATGTTTTTCTGGAGTCGGGACATTTCCCTCTGTTCCTTTCTAGCTTTCTGGGTGCCTTTGAGGATGAAAAACCTCTTGATGTTTCCCTTGATCGCTTCCCACCAGTGTGTCAGGGACTCAAAGAGGGGTTTCATGGTTCTCCAACCTTTGTAATCCCTCTTGAGCTCCTCAATGTTCTCCGGGGTCAGCAGTTGCACGTTTAGCTTCCATGCCCCCCTGCCCACCCTCTGGTCTTCCTCTAAGTGACAGTCCGCCAGTAGGAGGCAATGGTCAGAGAAGAACACCGGCTTGATGTCGGTGGATCTGACTGCGAACGCACGGGACACAAACAGGAAGTCTATCCTGAAACGGATGGACCCGTCTGGCCGCGACCAGGTGTATCTATGCTGCGCTCCGTCTGCAGGGTTGCTGAAGATGTCGTGCAGCTAGGCATCCTTAACTGTTTCCATCAGGGACCTGGATGAAGCATCCAATCTGCTGTTGGCCCTGCCGGATCGTCCAGCCGCATTGATGATGCAGTTGAAGTCACCGCCCAGAATGACCGGCCTGGAGGTCGCCAGCAGCAGTGGGAGCTGCTGAAAAACCTCCAGCCGCTCGGCCCCTTGTGCCGGGTCGAACACGTTAATTACCCGGAGTGGAGCGTTCTTGTACATTACGTCTGCTATGAGGAGGCGCCCGCCCACCACCTCCTTAACCTCGGAGACAGTGAAGTTGCCTCCCCGCAGCAGAATACCCAGGCCGGAGGAACGAGAGTCGTTTCCGCCCGACCAGATCGATGGCCCACGGGACCCACCATGGTGACCATTGCCTGTAGGAGCTGAGGTGCGGTATCGCACACTCCTGCAGAAACAACAGGTCAGCTTTGACCTTGGCAAGGTCGTCCAAGGTCACAACACATCGCGTAGTAGATTTAATGCTATGCACATTTATGGATACAATCTTTACGCCCATTTTAAAGCGTTTATTTTCTTAGCAAACCAATTGTCTCTGAGGGCCCCAGACCTTCAGTCTGCTCCTTCATACCCATAGTGAGCTCAAACTGCTTCACTTTGGACGGGTTGAGGAATCGGTCCTTTAACCAAGGATATGGGCGATTGCTCCCCCTGTTGGGTTTATAGGGAATTGCAGCTTGTTGGCGCATTCTGTTGGCGGAAGGCGGGCGTACAGACCCCGGTCACTGACCGCAATGTTCAATGTCATTCTTCTTGGGAAAGCCAACCCTTCATTTGTTTACAAACACCATTTATTTTATTAGGCGGCTGGTCCTTCGCGCCTCGAATAATGACTTACAATTTAACGGACACACTGGAAGCTCATTTCCCCACTTTCCGGCGAATGGGGAAGGGCGCCTGTCACGTCAATCCGTCCACTGATTGGACAGAGCCGTGTCAATCACAGAGATCCCCCCCCGCGGGGTCATTGGACCGAATTCCGTCTCCTGCCCATTCGCTGGATGGTTCCGAGCTCTGATTGGGTAATGGACATGTCAATCAGGTTATGGGCGGGGACCACCCATGCACCCGGCTGCGGACTGCGCATGCGTCGAGCCTTGGCGGTTCAGGCCCGGGGAGGAAAGCGGAGCAACGGTCGTGGCTGTTTCGGTAAAACTCGCATTTATTGTTGTTATTTACTTATTATTGTTGGATTTGTTTTACCTGAGAGTATCCGTGATTTATGGTCACATTAGAGGTTGGTGAGGGGTGAGGTGGGGGGGGTGGGGTGGGGGGGGGAGAGGGAGGGGTGGGGGGGGTGAGGGGGAGGGGGGGGGTGGGGGGGAGGGGGGGGGTGGGGGGGAGGGGGGGGGTGGGGGGGAGGGGGGTGGGGTGGGGGGGTGGGGGGGTGGGGTGGGGGGGAGGGGGGGGGGTGGGGGGGTGGGGGGGAGGGGAGGGGTGGGGGGGAGGGGTGGGGGGGTGGGGGGTGAGGTGGGGGGGTGGGTGGGGGTGGGGGGTGGGGGTGGGGGGGTGGGGGTTGGTGGGTGGGGTGAGAGGTGAGGGGGGGGTGAGAGGTGAGGGGGGGGGTGGTGGGGGGGGTGAGAGGTGAGGGGGGGGTGGTGGGGGGGTGAGAGGTGAGGGGGGGGGTGGTGGGGGAGGTGAGGGGGGGGTGGTGGGGGGGGTGAGAGGTGAGGGGTGGGGGGGTGAGGGGGTAGGTGAGGGGGGAGGTGAGGAGGTGAGGGGGGGGTGAGGGGGGAGGTGAGGGGGTGAGGTGGTGAGTGAGGGGGAGGTGGGGGGTGGGTGTAGGTGAGCCCTCACCTGTTCTTGCAGGTGGTGGGGTGGGTGTAGGTGAGCCCTCACCTGTTTGCAGAGGGGGGGGTGTGGGTGTAGATGAATCCTGACCAGTGGGGGAGAGTTTTGGTACAAAGTTAGCTGAAGGAATGCAAAGTGACAAGTTACGATGAACAGTTGCTCCTCGGACTTATAGGAAGCCTTCCCCTGATTTCGGTATGAGGACCATTGCTCTTTTCAATCACCAGAACAAATGTCATGATTTCAAACTTTGCAAATGGCACCAAAACTTGGAAACATGGTAAACAAGGATTTTGAAGTAATAACAGATTTCGGGAAAACAGACTGGTAAAACGACATATGGCAGATGAAATTTAACGCAGGGAAGTAAGACATAGGAGCAGAAATTAGGCCATTCGGCCCATCGAGTCTGCTCCGCCATTCAATCATGGCTGATAAGTTTCTCAACCCCATTTTCCCACCTTCTCCCCGTAACCTTTGATCCCCTTACCAATCAAGAACCTATCTATCTCGGTCTTAAATACACTCAATGACCTGGCCTCCACAGCCTTCTGTGGCAATGAATTCCCTAGATTCACCACTCTCTGGCTAAAGAAGTTTCTCCTCATCTCAGTTCTAAAAGGTCCTCCCTTTACTCGGAGGCTGTACTGGGCCGCAGGCACGATGGGCCAAATGGCCACCTTCTGTTGATAGACACTGATATTTGAGGTGGAGCTAGATTAAGAAATGTGCTTTAGCCCTTGGGCTCACCGATAATTTGCAGTGTTGTTCTTCCCTTTAAACAGGATTTTATCTGAATCCTTTCCTGCAGCCAGCGGAACAGATGTCTTTCTTTTCAAAATGGATTTCCACAGCAGCCGTAAAAGGTAAGAGTTGATGGGGACACCAACCTGTGGGTGAAACTTGAAAGTGGTCTGTTCCTCCAATTTCAATTAGGGTTATTACCATTGAGAGGGAGATTGGGTACAAAGATGGAAATTCGTTGTGGGGAAAGGAAGAAGGTTGAATGGGAATAAGGATTTTTAACATAAAATTAGTTAATTTTTCATGGTTTATGTTAGGATATTTTTATTACACTGTAAATGACTTTCACCAGTAAATTTTGACTTTCACTTTTGTTTCTGTTGAATTGCGATGCGTTGCTGTTTAATAAAAAAAAAATGATGGAATTTGCATATAAGCCTGTTATAGATTTATCTCTGAGCGAGTGTGATAGAGAATTGTGACATGATGTGTTAACTTGTTACAACGGAAAGGGGAGCACACAGACAGTTTTCGGTACTCTCCTATTCCTTCAGCTTTCCTCTCGCGATCATTGAGAGCACCAGTAACTTGTCCATCTGCCTGTGTCTGTCCCTATAATCAGCTGCTAATGGTTTCATGGCTATCCCAATCCCCCCATGGTGGTGTTCTCCTTGGCACCTTCTTCCTGTGCCTGGCTAAGATTAGAATCTTTGGTGTGGGGGCTGGAGGAAAGATCAGGCTTTCTTCTGGCACTCTGTGCTGTGGCAGTGCCACATTAATGTAAAAATGTTCACTTATTTGGACAGTATTTTTTTAATTCTTTCATGGGATGTGAGCATTGCTGACAAAGCCAGCATTTATTGCCTATCCCTAATTGCCCTTGGACCGAACGGTTGCTAGTCAACCACGTTGCTGTGGTAGTTACAAGGAGGCCAGACTGGGTAAGGCCTGCAGATTTCTTTCCTGAAAGGCCATTAGTGATTCAGATGGGTTTTTACGACCGATTGAAAGTTTTGTGGTCACCATTACTGAGACCAGATTTCAATTCTAGGTTTATTAAATAATGAATTAATCACATTTGCTGCACTGGTGGGATTTGAACCTCTGTTCCTGTACCATTAGCCTCTGGATTACTAGTCCAGTGACCTTGCCACTGCGCCGCCATCTCCCCTTTGCTCTACTGATGCTCACAGGAAAACCTCACAGTCCTCTCCCACTTGTTCTTTCTACACAGGTCTCTGCCAAGAGCTGAGTTTCACAGTCCCGTGGGGCCACATTGCGGCCAAGGCTTGGGGACATCCCAGTGGGCGGCCAGTATTTTGCTTGCATGGCTGGGCAGATAATGCAAACTCCTTTGACCGACTCATCCCATTGCTACCAGAAGGTGAGTATTGGGCTACATTATAATCATGGATTTCGTGACAGGAAGCATCATCTTTTTTTTAAGATAACCAAAAAGGCTAATGAACATTGACTTTTATTTCTAGGGAGTTGGATTGGAAGACCCTGCCTCAGCTCATCTGCTTCTGAAACCCTCGCATTTGCCTTTGTTGCCCCTAGACTTGACTATTCCAATGATCTCCTGGCTGGCTTACCCACCCCCAGCCCCTGTCTTGCACCTCCCCCTGTAAACGTGAGCTCATCCAAAGCTCTACCCGTATCCTAACTCGCACCAAATCATGTTCCCCTGTGCTCACTGAGCTCCATTTGGCTCCTGCTTAAGCAGCGGCTCAGTTTGGAAATTTTCGCCCTCCCTCCACGCCCTCGCCCTCCCTATGTCTGTAACCTCCTCCAATCCTACAACTCCTCAAGATATCTGCACTCCTCCGATTCTGGCCTCTTGCCTATCATCGATTTTAGGTGATCCGTGCCTTCAGCTGCCTGGGTCCTAAGCTCTGGAATTCCCTGCCCAAACCTCTCCACCTCTCTTTCTTCGTTTAAAGATGCTCCTTAAAACGCGCCTCTTTGGCCAAGCTTTTGCTCATCTGTCTTGTGTGGCTCAGTGTCAAATGTTGTTCAAAAATGCTCCTATGAAGTGCCTCGGGACATTTTACTACACTAAAGGCTCAATAAAAATACAAGTTGTTATACGCACCTTAAGTTAAACTCCATTTGGAGTAATTGTTCTCAGTTTTGGGTCCTCCAGCTCAGGAAGGACATCTTGGCCTTGGAGTGGACACATCACATATTTACCAGATTGATGCTGGAGCTCAAAGGGTTAAATTATGTGGACAGGTTGCACAGACTAGGCTTGTATTCCCTAGAGTATAGAAGGTTTAGAGGTGATCTGACAGGTGTTTATTAACATAATTCAATAGAGTAAATAAAGAGAAACTATTTCCTCTTGGGCAGTCCAGAACAAGGGGACATAACCTGCGAAATTAGAGCCAAACCATTCAAAGGTGATGTCAGGAAGAATATCTTCACACAAAGGATAGTAGAAATCTGGAATTCTCTTCCTCACCCCCCCACCCCCTCCCTAAAAGAACTGTGGATCATTTGGAGCTTTCAAGACTGAGATGGATAGATTTAGTTGAATTAGGGTATCAAGAGCTATGGAGCAAAGGCAGGTAAATGGAATCAAAGTGCAGATCAAATATCTAATTGAATGGAAGAACAGGCTCGGTGGGGAGGGGAGGAGGGGAGGGGGGGGAGGAGGGGAGGGAGGGGGGAGGAGGGGAGGGAGGGGGGAGGAGGGGAGGGAGGGGGAGGGGGGGAGGGGGGGAGGAGGGGAGGGGGGGGAGGAGGGGAGGGGGGGGAGGGGGAGGAGGGGAGGGGGGGGAGGGAGGGGAGGGAGGGAGGGGGAGGGGGGGAGGAGGGGAGGGAGGGAGGGGGAGGGGGGGAGGAGGGGAGGGAGGGGGAGGGGGGGAGGAGGGGGGGAGGGAGGGAGGGGGAGGGGGGGAGGAGGGGAGGGAGGGAGGGGGAGGGGGGGAGGAGGGGAGGGAGGGGGAGGGGGGGAGGAGGGGGGGAGGGAGGGAGGGGGAGGGGGGGGAGGGAGGGAGGGGGAGGGGGGGGAGGAGGGGAGGGAGGGAGGGGGAGGGGGGGGAGGAGGGGAGGGAGGGAGGGGGAGGGAGGGAGGGAGGGGGAGGGGGGGAGGAGGGGAGGGAGGGAGGGGGAGGGGGGGAGGAGGGGGGGGAGGAGGGGAGGGAGGGGGAGGGAGGGAGGGGAGGGGGGGAGGGGGAGAGGGTGGGTGGGGAGAGGGAAGGGTGGGGAGAGGGAGGCGGGGAGGAAGTGGGGGAGAGGGAGGTGGGTGGGGGAGAGGGGGCGGCGGAGCGGTGAATGGTCCCCTGTGTGTGTGTGTGTGTGCAGGGAGGTATTGAATTGATGGGGGACGCTTCTTGTTAAGGAGGCCTGAAGGAAGACCATGCTTCACTAGGACTAGAGCTGAAAAACTCAAAAGAATCAACAACTGACACTCCAGTGCAGTACTGAGGGAGTGCTGCACAGTCAGCGTGGTTGACTTTCGGAAGGGACATTAAACTGAGGCCCCGTTTGCCCCCTCAAGTAGATGTAAAAGATCCCCTGATGCTATTTCAAAGAAGAGCAAGACAGTTACCCCTCTCACAAAAATAAAAATAGCTATTATTATTATTTTTGTTTCAGATTTCCAGCATCCGCAGTATTTTGCTTTTATTAAAGTTATCCCTCAGTTCCCTGGCTAATATTTGTCCTTGAATCAACAAAAAGCAGATTATCTGGTCATTATCACATTGCTGTTTGCGGGATCTTGCTGTGCACAGATTGACTGCTGCGTTTCCTACATTACAGCAGTGACTGCTCTTCAAAAATATTTCATTGGCTACAAAACCCTTTGGGATGTCCTGTGGTCATGAAAGATGCCATAAAAAAGCAAATCCTTTTTTTTTTAAGTATTCAGTGTCCTTGAGAATCAGAACTTGGTTCTGCAGTTCTTTTCTCTTAACTCTTATGAGCGGCTGTCATGAGTTACAGGAATGGTTGACCCAGAACTTTTGTTTTAGTGAATCGAACTTTATTATGTTTTATAGGTTTATTTCATTTCACCTCCCTGATGGGCCACATCACTGATGGTGAGAGATTTTACCACAGTGGCAGGTGATGCCTCAAATCACTTGCCGCAACTTACAGTGGATGTTGGTGTATAAGTTGACCTTTGAAGCCTCATAAAATCCCTCCAATCATGGGGGTTGACTTGTATGGTGAATATAAAAGTGAACCGTGAGTGTGGGTGGTCACCATTTTAAAACATATTTTATGGAACCGAGAAAATGCTGCAATCTACGGTACAAAAAAAGAAAGATTTGCATTTCTGTAGCGCCTTTCACAATCTCAGGACTCCCCATCGCAGCCAATGAAGTACTTTTGAAGTTTAGTCACTGTTGTGATGTGGGTAGGAAACGCAGCAGCCAAGTTGCGCACAGCAAGCTCCCATGAGCAACAGTGTGATAATGACCAGATCATTTGTTTCTTAGTGACGTTGGCTGAAGGATAAATATTGTCCCCAGGAAATGATCGCCCTGCTCTTCTTTGAAATGGTGCCATGGGACCTTTTGCATCTGCCTGAAAGGGCTGACAGGAGCTCGGTTTAACATTGCATAGGGAAGACTGCACCTCCGACAATGCAGAGCAGCCTCAGCCTAGGAGTGTAAATTCCATGCCGGAGCGCGTTCGTAGTGTTGGGAAATTCCTGAATTTGGCTCAGCGACCTCCCCCCCCCCGCCTCCCCGATCCCCAGTAAACATCGGTTGGACAAGATGCGTAGCTTCAGCGATGGAAATCCAAGACAAAGCACTGGGGCTCACAGTGCTGTGACACATTAAGATACCAATTCCCACTTGCTAAAATGCTGCATTTTACATACAGAGGCAAAATACTGCAGATGCTGGAAATCTGAAATAAATACAGAAAATGCTAGAAGCAGGAACTGGGAAAATTTAGAGACGTAGCAGGTTTTAAGCAAGCACGGAGGCAGGGAAAGGGACTAGGGGAGGCAGGGAAAGGGACTAGGGGAGGCAGGGAAAGGGACTGGGGGAGGCAGGGAAAGGGACTGGGGGAGGCAGGGAAAGGGACTGGGGGAGGCAGGGAAAGGGACTGGGGGAGGCAGGGAAAGGGCCTAGGGGAGGCAGGGAAAGGGCCTAGGGGAGGCAGGAACAAAAGGGAAGGCCTGTGGCTGGGTGGAAGGTAAGCGAGATTAAATGATGAAAGGGATGATGGGGCAATGCGAAAGGAGATGAATTTGGAGCAAGTAAAGAAATGGGATGGATCGAGAGGAGGTGTAGATGGGAATAACAAAATTGTTGCCAACAGCTGTTGTCTAAATGAATGGGTTTTGCAAGCGCAGGCTGGTTGAGAATGGTCTGCACTCTGCCATGAACAGCTGGAGGAACATATTGTTTGATTCAATCAACCAATCACTGGGACATACAGCCCATGTGTCTGGCATTGCACCAGTATTGAAATTCATACACATTACCTGCCACATGTTCCTCCAGTTCATAATAGGTAGAGAAAAAAACCGACTCAGCACACGCTTGCAAAACCCAAAACAGAGTCTAGTGTCAGATGTGATTCCGCAATTTGGCAGCACCTATTGAACAATCCCGAGTGCGCTAGTAGCTACACTAACAATCAACTCAAGATAATCAGTTGCGCTTGTAATGTGGCTCATTTACACTTTCTAGAAGTGAAATACATTCATATGCAGGGACCCGTTCTCTGCAAGCAAAATGAATATGTCCAAGCCTTGCACTTTGTTTGAATTACCCAGTAGCTTGGGGAACTTATAGTTCCCCGTTGTTTTCTTTATGTTAACGCCTCGGCCAATCAGAGTTGATTTTCCAACCAATCAGCACCCTTTTCTCTCGTCGTATAAATTGTTGTGATCGTGTGAAATTTGGCGTTCTTGTGTTTGTCCTGTCAAACGTTTTGGCGACATATCTCTCTTTTCAGCAATAATAAAGTAAAGATTTGTCTGTAATTTTGCCATGCTGCTGTACACACTGCTGAGAATGATGTCACTTTTGAGCTTTCCTCCTTTGTCTGGTGTATCCCACTATGCCCCGGCTTCTTCCTAGAGACTCTGCTGCTGATGTTCAGCTGCTCTGTTCACTGCCTCAAGCTTACACAAACCACTACAAGTGCTAAAGACTCAGAGAAGCACCTCCTTCTCCCTCTGTACAAAATTCCTACTCTCTCCAAATTCTAAATTTCCCACTCAGTTCATGATGCAATTTCTGTTAAGCTTGCTGCATAAGAATAATTCTCCTCTTCTCCTCTCTGCAGTTTGCCAATCCAGGTCCTCCCAACAGCGGGTACAGTCTCCTCTAATTTACTTTAGCAACAACCTTCATAATTTTGAACACGTCTATTAAATCTCCCTTTAATCTTCCCTTCTCCAAGGAGAACAATCCCAGTTTCTCTAGCCTTTCCGCATAACTGAACTCCCTCATCCTAGATGTCATTCTAGTAAGCCTCTGTCCCCTCTCTGAGACCTTGCCATTCTTCCCATAGAGTGTATGCCCAGAACTGGACATACACAATATTCTGTATACAGAGGCCTAACCAGTGATTTATAAAGGTTTAGCGTAACTTTGTTGCATTTGTACTCTTGAATTATGTAGAACATGCCTGTGTTTATGCTCCATATGCATCTCCTCCACCCCTCTTCATCTCAACCTACCAAGCGTAACCTTCTATTCCTTTCTCCCTCCTATGTTTAACTGGCTTCCCCTTAATTTTGTCTATGCCTCAACTATTCCTTGTGGTAGTGAGCTCCACATTCTCAACACTCTGGGTAAAGCATACCTGAATTGAATATTAGATTTATTAGTGACTAACTTAAATATATGGCCCCTAGTTTTGGTTACCAACACAAGTAGAAACATTTTCTCTACGTCTGCCCTGTGAATCCAATTCATAATCTTAAAGACCTCATCAGATCTCCCACTAAGCCCCTCTTTTCTAGAGTAAAGAGCTCCAGCCTGTTCAACCTTTCCTGCCCGGTGGAGCCGCTTCGTTCACTGGCAGTGGGAGATGGTGGCATAGTGGCAGTGTCATTGGGCCGGAAATCCAGGGGCCCAGACCCAATGCTCTGGGACACATGTTCAAATCCGGCCACGGCAGCTGGTGGAATTTAAATTCAGTTGATAAAACCTGGAGTTAGAGCCAGCCTCAGTAATAGTGACCATGAAACTATCATTGATTGTCGTTTAAAAAAAAAAACCCCATCTGGTTTACTAATGTCCTTTAGGGAAGGAAACCGGCCGACCTTGCCTCAATCTGGGTACGTTTGACCCCAGACCCACAGCAATGTGGTTGCCTCTTAATTGCCCTCTAAAATGGCCTAGCAAGCCACTCGGCTCAAGGGTTAATTAAGGGATGAGCAATAAATGCTGGCCTTGCCAACGATGCCCACACCCTATAAAAATAAGTATCGGCCCTTGTGAATCTATTGCAGTTACACAGCCATGGAAATGAGCTGAGGCCCCTTTGTCAACTGCCAGCTGCAACCCAGTGACCCAGGATTTGACCATCGCTAGGCCCAGTCTGAGAAAGTGAACTTCATTTGATGGAGGAAAATTATTCTCCTGCAGAGACGACGTGTAGTGACTGATCTTTCCTCTTCCAGAGTTTTATTACATGGTGTTGGATTTTCCTGGCCACGGTGTTTCCTCGCACCGGTCCCCGGGTGTACCCTATTACTTCACTGAATACATCTCTGACGTGCGGAGAGTAGCAGATGGTGAGTTTCAGACCCTCGAGTGGGATTTCATGGAGTTGGTGGAAATGGCGAACCTGGTCTTGAGAACGTTGCCCCTTTCGCTCAGCCCCTGCTGGTTCTTCCTGCTTGCAGGCAGCGTGTAGCTGAGGCCGTCAGAACAGAAAATGCTGGAGAAGCTCAGCAGGTCTGGCAGCACCTGAGAGAGGGGGGAAACAGAGTTAACGTTTCGAGCCCAACATGACTCCTCCTCTGAGCTGGAGAGAGGCAGAAATGTGGGTTTTATGCTTTAGAAAAGGTGGGGGGCGAGGCAGGTGGAACAAAGGAGAGAGGTGAGAGGGGCAGGAGAAATTACATGACAAAGATGGCATGAAACACGAGACAAAAGGAGTGGTAAGTGTTAACGGCAGAATAAAGGTCAGCACGGTCTGAAAGCAGAATTTTGCTTAATTTTTCCAGCATTTTCTGTTTTTATTTCGGATTTCCAGCATCTGCAGTGTTTTGCTTTGCAATGTTGCTGAGGCATGCAGATTGGCAGAGCTGACTTAACTAATGGGAACGGGAGAAGCAGCCAAACTTTGATCACTAGAAAGTGGACGTTGGTGGACATTGGCCTGTGTTGGCTAGAATGACTGTTATGGTCAAGGTTCACACATGAAGCATGCCCAATTTAATGAGGTACCAGAGGATGACTATCCCAGCATGCATTACAGTAGTGTTGCGGTTATGCCACTGGTCTAGCCATCCAGAGGCCTGGACCAAATGGACTTGCATTTATATAGCACCTTTCACAAATGCATGATGTCCCAAAGTGCTGTGCAGCCACCGAAGTACCTCTGACATGCAGTCATGGTTGTAATGCAAGAAATGAGGCATCAAATCTCTAGAGAGCAATATACCACAAATGTAACAAGGTAATGACCAGATAATATTTTCTTCAGTGATTTTGGCTGAAGGGTAACTTGGCAAGGACACCAAGGCGAACTCGCCTACACTTCTTTGAATAGTGAGATGGGACCTTTGGCGTCTACCTGAACAGGAGTCTGCACTGGCTCTCTAAAAGAACATTCTACTTAGTTCTACTCCCGTGCCTTATCCCTATAACCATGCACGTTCATTCTTTTCAGATAGCAATCTAATTTCCTTTTGAATACCTCGATCGAACCTGCCTCCACCAACCTTTCAGGAAGTTCATTCCGGTCACCAGTGACCCTCTGGGTGAAAAAATTTTTCCTCACATCACTTCTACTCCTCTTGCAAATTATTTTGAATCGGTGCCCTCTAGTTTTTGATGCTCTCTTGAGTGAGAACAGTTTCTCACCACTTCCACTGTCCATACCCCTCAGGATCTTGAATGCCTCTATCAAGTCTCCTCTCGGCCGCCTTTTCTCCAAGGAAAACAGTTCCACCCTCTCCAATCTATCGGCATAGCTACAGTTCTTTATCCCTGGAATCATTCTTGTGAATCTCCCCTGTACTCTCTTTAATGCCTTTACATCCTTTCTCAGGCATGGTGCCCAGAACTGGATGCAGTACTCCAGATGAGGCCTAACTAGTGTCTTATACAAGTTCAACATAACCTCCTTACTCTTGTACTCAGCGCTCCTATTAATAAAGCCTAAGATACTATATGCTTTATTAACTGCTCTCTCAACATGCTCTGCCATCTTCAGTGACTTATGTACATATACACCAAGGCCCCTCTGTTCCTGCACCTCCTTTAGAGTTGCTCCCTTTATTTTATACTGTCTCACCATATCCTTCATGCTGAAATGCATCGCCTCTCACTTCTCTGCATTATACTTCATCTGCCACTTGTCTGCCCATTCCACCAACATGTCTTATGGCCTTTTAAAGTTCAAGACTATCTTCATCACAGTTGACACCATTTCCAATCTTCGTATCATCTGCAAATCATACCCTGAACACAACAGTCTAGGTCATTAATATATATATATCAAGAAGAGCAAGGGTCCCAAAACTGACCCCTAAGGAGCCCCACTACAAACCTACATCCAATCTGAAAGACAACCATTTATCACTACTGTTTCCTGTCACTCAGCCAATATCTAAATGCCTACTTTCCCTTTTATTCCATGAGCTAGAATTTTGCTCACAAGTCTGTTGTGTGGCGCTGTATCAAATGCCTTTTGAAAATCCATTTACACCACATCAACAGCGTTGCCCTTATCAACCTTCTCTGTTGGCTCCTCAAAAAAGCTCCAGCAAGTTAATTAAACTTGATTTTCTCTTAATGAATCCATGCTGGCTTTCCTTAATTATCCTGCACTTGTCTAAGTGACTATTGGTTTTGTCCCGAACTATAGTTTCCAGAAGTTTCCCCACCGCTGAAGTCAAACTGACTGGTCTGTAGTTGCCATCTTTATCCTTGCACCCCTTTTTGAACAAGGGTGTGATGTTGCAATTCTTCAGTCCTCTGGCACCACCCTTGTCTAAGGAAGACTGGTGCCTCTGTAATTTCCACACTCTCTTCCCTCAGTACCCTTGGATGCATCTCATCCAGTCCTCGTATCTTATCTAAATTAAGTAAAGTTAGCCTTTCTAACACCACCTCCTTCTCGATTGTAAATTCCTCTAGTGTGCCATTTGCCTCCCCTCTCACCTTGGTCTGGGTAGCAGCATCTTCCTTTGTAAAGGCAGATGCAAAGTACTCGTTTAATACCTCTGTTATTTCTCCAGCCTCCACGTGCAGAAGTCGCCTTTCTATCCCTAATTGGCCCAACTCTTTCTTTTACCACCCTTTTATTATTTACATGCTTATAGAAGACCTTTGGATTCCCTTTTATATTCGCTGTCAGTCTCTTTTCATGCTCCCTCCTTGCTTTTCTTGTTAGTTTTTTCACTTCCCCTCTATATTCAGCCTGATTCTCCATTGTATTTTCTACCTGATATCTGTCATATGCACACTTCTTCCTTTTCATCTTCACCTCTATCTCTCTCATCATCCACTCTGGTTTTATTTGTCCTACCTTTCCCCTTCAAGGGAATATACGTTGCCATTGCCTGCAATACTTTTTCTTTGAAGGTGGTCCATTGTTCAGCCACTGTCTTTTCCGACAACATTTCATTCCAACTCACTCGACTCAGATGCATTCTCATCCCATTGAAGTTGGATTTCCCTCAGTTGACTATCCCTGCTCTGGATTGCTCCTTGTCCTTCTCCATGTTGATACAATGGTGACGGTCCCCTAAATGCTGTCCCACTGATATTTGATCCACTTGGGCCAACTCATTCCCCAGAACCAGGTCCAACAGTGCCTGACCTGTTGTTCAAGACTATGCTGCAGAAAATTGTATTGAACACATTCCAGGAATTCTCACCCCTCTTGTCCCTTTGCACTATTCCTATCCCAGTCTATATTTGGTTAATTGAAGTCCCCCATTATAATTACTCTATAATTCTTGAACCGCTCTGTAATTTCTTTGCAAATTTGTTTCTCTACATCCCTTCCATACACTACACTGATCAATGTTATTGCACCTTTAACTTTCCTTGCCTCTAGCCAGAGAGATTCCATTCTTGACCCCCCCGGAACATCCTCCCTCTCCAGTAATGTAATGCCATCTTTAGTCAATACTACCACTTTCTCCACCTGCCCCTAACTTTTCTTCTTTTCCTGTCTTTACTAAACACCTTGTACTCAGGAATATTTCTGCCCTTCTTCGAGCCAGGCCTTTCTTATAGCAATAATATCATAGTTCCATTTGTCAACCTGTGCCTGTAGTTCACCAATCTTATTAACCACACTCTGTGCATTGACATACATGCACATTAACCCTGATTTAGGCTTTCTTTTTACTTTTCCTTTACTCTGACCCCACCTAATGACTTACTATTGCCTACTCTAATTCTACTAAACTCTCCAAGTATTCTATTTACCTTGACAATCTACCTTTGATATATCCCCCTTATTAGTTAGTACTACTTCCCATTGCCAGTTTTCCACTCTGCACTCTGAATTTCTCCACCAGTTCCCACCCCTCCCCTGCCAATCTAGTTTAAATCCCCCCCCCAACAGCACGAGTAAACCTCCCCACAAAGGACATCGGCCCCAGTCCTGTTAAGGTGTAACCTGTCCTCCTGGTACAGGCTCCACCTGTCCCAGAACCGGTCCCAATGCATCAGAAATCTAAAGCCCTCCCTCCTACACTGTTTCTCTGGTCACATATTGAACTGCTCAATCTTGCTATTCTTATGCTCACTAGCACGTGGCACTGGGAGTAATCCAGATATTACGGCTCTTGAGGTCCTGCTTTTTAATACCCTTCCTGAATCCCTAAAATCTGATTTCGGGATCTCATCCCTTTTCCTACCTATGTCGTTGGTCCCGATGTGGGCCACGAGCTCTGGCTGTTCACCCTCCCCCAAAAAAATGTCCTGCAGCTGCTCTGTGACACCCTTGACCCTGGCACCAGTGAGGCAGCATAACCTCCTAGAGTCATGTCTATGACTTCAGAAATGCCTGCCTCCTCTAACCATGGAATCCCCTACCTCTATAGCACTTCCATCCTTCCTTCCTCCCGCAGCTGAGCCACCCGCGGTGCCACAAACTTGCAGCCCTCTGAGGAACCATCTCGCACACCAGTATCCAAAATGGAAAAATGGTTAGAGAGCGAGATAGCCTCAGGAATCCTGAGGCTATCTGCCTGTTTGTCTTTGATACTCTGGTGGTCACCCATTCCCTCTCTGCCTGTGCACTACTTAGCTCCTGTGTGCCGCCGCCTCTAAACGTGCTATCCACGTAATCCTCAGCTTTGCAGATGCACCACAGTGACTCCAGCTGCCGCTCAAGTTCCGCAACCTGCAGCTCAAGTTTCTGCAGCTGGTGACACTTCCTGCAGATGTAGCCATCGAGGGCGCTTTGTGACTGCATGACTTCCCACAATTTAAAAAAAAATTTGTTCTTGGGATGTGGGTGTTACTGGCTAGGCCGGCATTTATTGCCCATCCCTAATTTTCCTTGTTCAGAGGGGATTTAAGAGTCCGCCACATTGCTGTGGGACTGGAGTCACATGCAGACCGGACCAGGTAAGGTTGGCAGATTCCCTTCCCTAAAGGACATTAGTGAACCAGATGGAATTTTATGACAGTCGGCAATGGCTTCATGGTCATCATCAGACTTTTAATTCCAGATTTTTATTGAATTCACATTTCACCATCTGCTGTGGTGGGATTCGAACCTGGGTCCTCGGAGCATTACCCTGGGTCTCTGGAGTACTAGTCCAGTGACAATACCACTATGCCACCACCTTCCCACACCCCACAGGATGCACATTGCACATGGCTGAGCTGTACTGACATACCATGCAGTAATAAACGCTTTATATCAAGTTTAAGGAATGATATAATAACTCAGCTGATATTCACCGATTGTCCCCTTGATGCACAGTCCAGAAAGGCCTATATTTACTAACCAGTCAACTTGAGGGACTCCTGTGACATCACTTTTAGATTTTATCTGTAAACTTCCTTACAATCTTAATGTCCACTGCTGGTTGTATGTGGGTGTGGAGGGAGGGTGAGGAGAGCATAAACTCTGTGATGCCCCCATAGTCTAACAATCTGCAGCACTGAACACCGAGGCTCCCACAAAGGTGATTGGAGAAAATGCTAAGCTAAAATCCATGGAACTTGCCCCTGGTGAGGAGTCGACATCTGCAGGAGACGAGGTTTGGAAATTTGATGAGAAGTTAATGCTTCAGACATGTTTCTGATCATATTTCATTTTACTATTGCAGCCTTAAACTGGAATAGATTCAGCATTTTAAGCCACAGCATGGGTAAGTGAGCATCCTAATTAATCAAAGAAAATGACATTGTATGTGCGGTGACACACAGTAAAGTGCAAACCAAGTGTAGTCTTCAGGTGAAGTGGGGTTAGGGACCAAGTGATCCATCAGCGTAACATGAATGTCAGTGAGTTAGAAGATTGCAGGTTTAAGCCCTACTCCAGAGACTTGAGCGCACAATTCATGCTGACATTCCCAGTGCAGAACTGAGGGAGTGCCGCAGTGTCAGAGGTGCTGTCTTTCAGACGAGACATTTAACTGACATTAAACAAAATTCAAATTTGAATTTAAACCAAGCTGGGCAGTTAACTGTTCCATGCTGCATTCTCTGTGGCCATTAACCTTAACCAATCAGAGTCCACTTGCCAACCAATCAGCGCACTCGCCTCATGCAGTACAAATTGTTGTTCCCCATTGCTGTTGGTAATTTCTTGCGAGCTACCCTGGTGAGTGCAAGACGAAAAACTTTGACAGCATGTCTCTTTTTTTCAGCAATACTTAAGATCTGTACTAGCAAACGACTATTTGATATACTGATAGTACTAGATGAACAGGTGGGAGGAGATTCTTGTGCAATATAAATGCTGGCATGAACCATTGGGGCCAAATGTTTCTGTGCTGTAAACTTTAGGCAATTTTATTTCAGACATTAATCTTTCCCATGGTTCTTTTTCAGGGGGGCATGTTGGAGGCCTGGTGAGTGCTGAGACTTTAACCGTTTTAAGATGAGCTGCAGATTCCAAAGCCCTTGTTTAATTTTGCAATTGTCATTTGCATTGACATGCTTGACTTCCATGTAGTACTTGTGCTGCAATAACCATCAGGTGTTGTAGAAGTAAGTCAGCTTCGTTTAGAGGCTGGGGCTGTGGATGACCCAGGGAGCTATGAGGAAGGAACAGCAGCACCGTTGATGTGTCACGCTGGGTTGGTGGGTTTGGCTTTGCTCTCTCAATATTTACTCCAGGTGCTTAAGTGTGTGATTCAAATGAAGGCCGCATGTTGACGAACTGCCCATCTGGCCGGGGGGAACAGATCTGGAAGAATGAATGGCTCCATTTAATAATGTACAGAACAATCTGCTCGAGGCAAAGTAGTTGATGAAATGAGGGTTGTGGCAAGGGCGGCCGACAGAACCCGGATACTAAGGGGCAGAGTCCATTGAGCAGGCACTTCAGCATGGGACCCCAACAGCAGATGTGCTAGAGGCTATCTTAGTTTTTAGATAAAACGGGAGAGACACACCCAGCCTTGGGAAAAACCTTTTAAATATGTTTGGGCAAGAAGCTTGTCAGATTGTTTTGGTGCTCTGATGAGTTCTCTAAAAACACAGCACCTGGGAGATGGAAGTGCAGCAACAGCATCTGCTGGTGGGAATTTTCTCATTTCAGAATGCCGGACAATGTGAATACTAGGCTTTTCGATAACTTAAGTCATAGAATAATACAGGAGGAGGCCATTTGGTCCATTGTGTCCGTGCTGGCTCTTTGGCACAGCTAACTAATTAGTCCCATTCCCTTGCTCTTTCCCCATGGCTCTGCAAATCTTTTCCTTTCCAGGATTTATCCAATTCTCTTTTGAAAATTACTGTTGAATCTGCTTCTGCCACCCTTTCAGGCAGGACGTTCCAGATCGAAACAACGATGTTCCCATGGGAACACCACCACTTGTAAGTTCCCCCTCCAAACCACACACCATCCTGACTTGGAACTATATCACCATTCCTCCCCTGTTGCTGGGTCAAAATCCTGGAACTCCCTTCCTAGTCGCACCATGTGGCCTGCAGAGGTTCAAGAAGGTGGCTCACCACCACCTTCTCAAGGACACTTCAGGGTGGGCAATAAATACTGGCCTAGCCAGTGATACCCAAATCCTCTGAACGAATAAATAATTTCTTTTAAATTGCGATGTCGCCTCTGGTTCTTTTGCTAGTCCCCTTGAATCTGTAATAAAAACGGAAGTGCGGAAAAATCTCAGCAGTCCTGGCAGCATCTGTGGACGGAGAATAGGAATTAAAGTTTCGAGTCTAATGTGACACTTCAGAACTGAAGAGTGTTAGGAATGTGATGGGTTTTATGCTGTTGAAAAATGGGGGAGGGGCAGGTGGAGCAAAAGAGGTCAGGGATTTTTTTTAGATACTTTATGAATAAAGTATATTTTTGCAAAAAAAGATGGGGTCAGGGATAGGCTAGAGAGCAGGGAGATACAATGACAAAATTGTCATGGAACCAAAGGCAAAGGGAGTGGTAAAGATGCAAAGCTTGGTCAGAATAGGTGATAATCTGCGTTCTCTAATTGCCGACCCTTCTGCCGCTGGAAACTGCTTCTCCTTGTTTACTCTATCTAAATGGTTTATGATTTTAGACCTCTTATCAAATCTCCTCTTTAACCTTTGCTACTGTAAGGAGAAAAATTCCAGCCTCTTCACGTAACTGAGGACTTTGGCAGAAAACCATTAGTCTGAGATTGTGACACAGCAACAACTGTAACGTGACAGGAAACAAGAGTTATAATATATTAATAATGATGCCTAATATATATTCATTTGAGTAAATGTAACTGTGTCCATGTGCATAGTGCATTAGTGAGTTATAACTGAGTCTTTTTTTTTCTTTCTGATTTGTTCTTGCTTTTGTAGTTCTGTTCAATTTTCCCAGAGATGGTGGATAAGCTGATTATACTGGATGGATATGGGTTTTATCCATTCGCTGGTGTAAGTTTTATTGTTTTTTAATATGAATATGCATGCAGGGTGAAAGCAAGCTGGCAGTATGTTACACACAAACTAACAGGTAGCTGAGAGTCCTGCACACAGCAGCCTCCAGATCTGACACTTTGGCTGTATCCAGTCTGGTGGTCCGGGTTATCTGGACAATGGAGCTCTACTTATTGATTTCCCTTCCCCAGCAGAAACAGCCGATCTTCCAGCAATGGGAGAGACGGTGACTCAGTGGAATGTCGCTGGACTAGTAATCCAGAGACCCAGGCCAATCCTCTAGGGGCACAGGTTCAAATCCCGCTACAGCAACTATCATCAATTGTCATGAAAAGGTTCACTACTGTCCTTTTAAAGAAGGGAATCTACCGTCCTTACCTGGTCTGGCCTACCTGTGACTCCAGATCCATAGTAATGTGGTTGACTCTTAACTGCTCTCTGAAATGCCTAGGAAGCCACTCAGTTCAAAGGCAATTAGGGATGGGCAATAAATGCTGGGCTTACCAGTGACGCCCATGTCACATGAAAAAAAAATTATAAAGGGGAGTTTGAAAAAAAAAAATCAGACAGTGCTGTCAGGGATCTCAGTAGGAGGGTTGAACTACTGTTGCCACTCCCCGCTGCACTGTTTTAGTCCACACTGTGGCTCTGTGCTGCAACTGAGAGTGGGAAGTTGGATAGTTCATCTTAGAGCAATAGACAAGACTCGTATCTCAAAGCCTGAGCCTGGGGATGCCTCCCTTCGTAGACTGCACCGGACTTTCAGATCTCACCCTCAGCAAGCGGCAGCGTCTCT
Organism: Cetorhinus maximus; assembly: GCF_964194155.1. Taxonomy (NCBI): domain Eukaryota; kingdom Metazoa; phylum Chordata; class Chondrichthyes; order Lamniformes; family Cetorhinidae; genus Cetorhinus; species Cetorhinus maximus. The sequence continues at coordinate 8,386,476 of NC_135907.1, read as the reverse complement.
GACATCCATTCCCACCATGTCCTGCACCCAGTGTCCACCGATACTGCTTCCACCACCCTTCCCAGCAGTGCATTCCAGATCCTGACATTGGGACTGAGCCGGGAGGATGGGTTAGAGGCAGCAACACTGGGACTCAGCTGAGTTTTAAAGCAGGTATTTTTCACAGCCTTCACTGTCCAGAAGCAGAGTATGGAGAGTAGGTGAATCTGGAGGCCACAAAAGGCTTTTGTAAAAGTTTCAACACTCAAGAGGCCAAGGAAGGAAGGCTGTGTTAGAGTGATGGAAGTAAATTGTCTTGCAGATGAATGGGAAATGGGGTTTAAAGCTCAGCTCAGGGTCAAGCAGAGTGTCAAAGTTGTGAATATTTTGCTTCAACCTCAAATAGGGTACTGTAGTGTGGTGGTTATGATACTGGACTAGGAATCCAGAAGCTTGGACTAATGCTTTGGAGTCATAAGTTCAAATCCTACCACAACCAGTGCAGCTGAGAGTGGCAACTGCAGTTCAACCCTCCTAATGAGAAACCTGACAGCACTGTCTGATTTTTTTTAAACCCCCCCGCCCCCCCACCAATATTAGTTTTTTTTTCATGTGACGTGGGCATCACAGGTAAACTGGTAAATGGTAGCCAGCAAGAAAGAGTGACTCCGTCAAACATCAGATGAGAGGCACCCTCTACATGGTCATACACCTACACCCAGCCGCCTAAAGTCAAGGAAGAGTTTCATGAACAATGTTGTTCCGTTACAATCAACCCCATCTGAAGCCCGCATCGCCTTGTGGAAAGACCGGCTCGCCAGTCTCAAACAACCCCCAGCGATGGAAATTCTACCGGATGAAAGCCTTTACCCAGGAGCTAATTGCAACTGGGCAACCTGGAAGTGCCTTAACAGACTTAGGACTGGTGTAGGTCGTTCAAAGGTGTCACCAAGCAAATGGGGATATACAACCTGCCCGACAACTTGTGAATGTGGAACTGAGCCACAGACTATGCAACATCTCCTGCAATGTCTATCGCTAGAGGAACCCTGCATTGTTGCAGATCTTGCCGAATTCAACAACAAGGTGCAAAAATGTGTCCAGTTCTGGCTGGGCCATGTATAGACCGTCCATGGACACGATAAGAAGACTGGTAAACTCAATATTAATTTGGAACACACAGTCAGTAATAGTTACCACGGAACTACCAGATTGTGGTAAAAACCCACCTGGTTCACTAAGGCTCTTTAGACTCTCGCCTGGTCTGGCCTCACTTGAGTCAAATCTACAGTGATGTGATTTGCTCTTAACTTCCCTCTGAAATGGCTTATCAAGCTCCTCAGTTGTTAAGAAGGCCTACCTCAAGAGCAGTTAGGGATTGGTTAAAAATACATGTCCGTATTCCAAAAATAGGAACTTTTTTTATTCCAGTCCATGTGGTGTAGGTATACCTACAGTGCTGTTAGGGAGGGAGTTCCAGGATTTTGACCCAGCGATAGTGGAACGGCAATATATTTCCAAGTCAGGATGGTGAGTGGCTTAGAGGGGAACTTCCAGGTGGTGGTGTTCCCAAGTGTCTGCTGTCCTTGTTCTAGAAGGTAGTGGTCATAGGTTTGGAAGGTGCTGTCCAAGGAGCCTTGGTGAGTTCCTTGCAATGCATCTTGTAGATGGTACACACTGCTGTCATTGTGTGTCGGTGGTGATGGAGGGAGTGAATGTTTGTGGATGGTTGCCAACCAAGTGGGCTGCTTTGGCCTGGATGGTGTCAAGCTTCTTGAGTGTTGGAGCTGCACTCATCCAGGCAAGTGGGGAGTATTCGATTATGCTCCTAACTTGTGCCTTGTAGATGGTGGACAAGCTTTGGGGAGTCTGGAGGTCAGTTACTCGCTACAGGATTCCTAGCCTCCGATCTGTTCTTGTAACCACAGTATTTATGTGGCGAGTCTAGTTCAGTTTCTGGTCAATGGGAGCCCCAGGGTGTTGATAGAGGGAGATTCAGTGATAGTAATGCCATTGAATGCCAAGGGACGATGGTTAGATTCTCTTATTGGAGATGGTTATTGCCTGGCATTTGTGTGGCGTGAATGTTACTTGTCAGCCTAAGCCTGGATATTGTCCAGGTCTTGCTGCATTTGGACATGGACTGCTTCAGTATCTGAATGGTGCTGAACATTGTGCAATCATCAGCGAGCATCCCCACTTCTGATGTTATGATGGAAGGAAGATCATTGATGAAGCAGCTGAAGATGGTTGGGCCTAGGACACTACCTTGAGGAACTCCTGCAGTGATGTTCTGGGACTGAGTTGATTGATCTCCAACAACCACAACCATCTTCCTTCGTGCTAGGTATGACTCCAACCAGTGGAGAGATTTCCCCTGATTCCCATTGACTCTAGTTTTGCCAGAGCTCCTTTATGCCACACTTGGTCAAATGCTGCCTTGATGTCAAGTGCAGTCACTATCACCTCACCTCGAGAGTTCAGCTCTTTTGTCCATGTTTGAACCAAAGCTGTAATGAGGTCAGGAGCTGAGTGGCCCAGGCGGAATCCAAACTGAGCGTCGGTGAGCAGGTTATTGCTAAGCAAGGGCCGCTTGATAGCACTGTTGATGACCCCTTCCATCACTTTTTTGATGATCGAGAGTAGACTGATGGGGCAGTAATTGGCCTGCTTTGATTTGTCCTACTTTTTTGTGTACAGGACATACCTGGACAACTTTTCACATAGTCGGGTAGATGCCAGTGTTGTAGCTGTACTGGAACGTTTTGGCCTAGGGGCTTGGCAAGTTCTGGAGCACAAGTCTTCATTACTATTGCTGGAATATGGTCAGGGCCCATAGCCGTTGCACTATCCAGTGCCTTCAGCCGTTTCTTGATATCACGTGGAGTGAATCAAATTGGCTGAAGGCTGGCACCTGTGATGCTGGGGACTTCCACAGGAGGCCGAGATAGATCATCCACTCGGCTTCTGGCTGAAGATTGTTGCGAGTGCTTCAGCCTTTTGCACTGATGTGCTGGGCTCCCCCATCATTGAAGATGGGGATATTTGTGGAGCTTCCTCCTCCAGTGAGCTGTTTAATTGTCCACCACCATTCATGACCAGATGTGACAGGACTGTAGAGGTTGGATCTGATCTGTTGGTTGTGGAATTGCTTAGCTTTGTCCGTCGCTTGCTCTTTGGCACATAGTAGTCCTGTGTTGTACCTTCACCAGATTGACATCTCATTTTTAGGCATGCTTGTTGCTGCTATTGGCATGACCTCCTGCACTCCTCATTGAACCAGAGTTGATCTCTTTGCTTGGTGGTAATGATAGAGTGGAGGATATGCAAAGCCATGAGGTTACGGATTGTTGGTGAGTACAACTCTGCTGCTGCTGAAGGCCCACAGTGCCTTATGGTTGCCCAGTCTCAAGTTGCAAACCTGTTCGAAATCTATCCTATTTAGCACGGTGGTAGTGTGTCACGAAATGATGGAGGGTGTCCTCAATGTGAAGTTGGGACTTTGTCTCCACAAGGACTGTACGGTGGTCACTCCTACTGATGCTGTCATGGACAGATGCATCTGCAGCAGGCAGGTTGGTGAGGATGAGGTCAAGTATGTTTTTCTCTCTTGTTGGTTCCCTCACCACCTGCCACAGACCCAGTCTAGCAGCTATGTCCTTTAGGACTTGGCCAGCTCAGTATGCAGTGGTGCTACTGAGCCACTCTTGGTGATAGACATTGAAGCCTGCAACCAGGGTACATTCTGCGCCCTTGCCACCCTCAGCGCTTCCTCCAAGTGGTATCCAACATGGAGGAGCACTGATTCATCAGCTGAGTGGGGGGTGGTACGTGGTAGTCAGCAGGAGGTTTCCTTTCCCATGTTTGACCTGGTGCCATGAGACTTCATGGGGTCCGGAATCGATGTTGCGGATTCCCAGAGCAACTTCCTCCTGACTGTATACCACTGTGCCACCACCTCTGCTGGGCCTGTCCTGCCAGTGGGACAGGACATAGCGATGGTGGTGTCTGGGACATTATCTGTAAGGCATGATTCCATGAGTATGACTGTGTCAGGCTGTTGCTTGACCAGTCTATGAGACAGCTCTCTCAATTTTGGCACTAGCTCCCAGTTGTTAGTAAGGAGGACTTTGCAGGGTCCACAGGGCTGAGTTTGCTGTTGTCGTTTCCAGTGCCTAGTTCGATGCCGGGTGGTTCGTTTCGTGCCTTTTCGACTTTTTAGCGTCTGTTGATGACAGCATTGGTGGGAGTGACCACCGCACAGTCCTTGTGGAGACAACTGAGAGGCTTGCTAGGCCATTTCAGAGGGCGTTTAAGAGTCAGCCACATTGCTGTGGGTCTGGAGTCACATGTAGGCCAGACCAGATAAGGATGGCAGATTTCCTTCCCTAAAGGACATTAGTGAACCAGATGGGGTTTTATGACAATCGACAATGGTTTCATGGTCATCATTAGACTTTTTAATTCCAGATTTTTTTTACTTCAGATTTCACCATCTAATGTGGTGGGATTCAAACCTGGGTCCCAAGAGCATTACCTGGGCCTCTGGGTTACTAGTCCAGTGACAATACCACTAAGCCACCCCTAACTGAAGTAGCCCATTTAGCCCCTTGTGCCTGTTCTTCCATTCTGATCTGCGATCTAATTCCTACACCTTTACCTCATATCCCTCAATGCTTTTGGCAAGCAAAAACCTATCAACCTCCATTTTAAAATTAACAATTGATTTATCATCAGTTGCCCTTTGCAGAAGAGAGATCCATCCCTCAACCATCCTTTGTCTGAAGTGTTTCCCAATGAATCTTTTAAAAAAAAAGGGAGCCCAGGTGAGGAATGGAGTCAGTGGGACTTTCATTAGGACAGAGGAGGTTTATTGGATAGAAGTATTTAAAATTAGGAAGAGATGGAACAGTGTGGATTGAAACAGTGTTTCCAGTGTCTCAAGAACAAGGGACATTAATTTAAAAGATTTTGATTAGAGAACAGGAGAAACCTTTACATAAAAGAGGGTTGTGACGCTTTGAAATGCACATCTGGCATCAATGGTTGAAGTACAGACCATGTCAATATTTAAGAATAGGGCACATGGGTGTTTGGAAAAAAATGGGAGTTAAAAGGACGTGGAAACTGAGTGGTACATGAGACTCGGAATATTGCTGGATATGGAGGATAAATACCAAGATGAACTGATGGAGTGAAATGGTCTTTATTGCATGTTGTGATCTTTGTATAGTTCCCTAACCAGGCCCAGGCTAAGGCCTGGAATGGAAATTGAGTTGGTGGGAAGACCGTGTGGAAATTGCAGCAGATGATAGCTTCAGTCTTCTCCCATTTTTAGCTGAGGAAAGTTATGGATTTGATGTCAAACAAACAAACTGACAGCGCAGAGGGAGCTGTGGGGTCAGGCGAGGTGGTGGAGAGGTACAGCTGGGTGCTATCTGGTAGAGAGTAGAAGCTGAGAGCACGTCTGCAAATGTCCCTAAGAGACATCATGCCGTAAATCCACACAAGTCAAAGTCAATTTAGCCGGTTATGGTCATCTCACTGCTTGAGTCTGGCTCACAGTCTGTTGGGAGAACAGGGAGCTAAGAGCATGTTTTATATACAGAATGGGGAGCAGAAAGCTGGTTTTTGTCAGGTTGGGAGTGCCTGTGCTAAACTATCATTATGAAATACTTTGTTTTAATTACTAGAACGCTTTGCAGGAACAACTTCAGAAAGCAATCAATGGGCTTATAAAGCTGGAGAAGGAACAGGATTCACCCAGAGTGTATACGCCTGATGGAGCTCTAAAGAGGTTGGTACTGGTACTATGGCAAGAATTAGGAATGGGTCAGATTGTTATCTGGCATGGCTTCCTCTTGAGAGAGAACTTGCATTTATATAGCACCTTTCACAGCTGGGACATCCCAAGAGTTTCACGTTACTCCTGAAGTACAGTCACGGTTGTCCTGCCAGCCCTTGCAGCAGCCAATTTTCACACATCCAGATCCCTACGTCCCTAAATTTAGAAGAATGAGAGGTGATCTTATTGAAACATATAAGATCCTGAGGGGATTTGATAGGGTAGATACTGGGAGGATGTTTCTGCTTGTGGGAGAGACTAGAACTAGGGGACACAGTTTAAGAATAAGAGGTCTACTGTTTAAGCCAGCGGAGAAATTCTTTTCTGAGGGTCATTAGTCTGTGGAATTCTCTTCCCCAGAAAGCAGTGGAGGCTGTGGGTCATTGAATTTATTCAAGGCAGAGTTAGACAGATTTTTGATAGACAAGGGAGCCGAGGTTATGGGGGGCAAATGGCAAAGGGTAGTTGAGACCACAACCAGTTCAGCCATGACCTTATTGAATAGCAGAGTAGGCTTGAAGAGCTGAATGGCCTACTCCTGCTCCTGCTCCTAAGTCCTATGTCCTTATCCCACCAAAAGTAACTGAGGTGATTGACCAGTTCATCTGTTTTGGTGACGTTGCTAAAGGTGTGAATGCTGACTGAGACACGAGGGCCGGTTTCCCCGATCTTCAAGTGTGGCTATGGGATATTTTTACTTGCACATGAACAGGCAGATGTGTCCCCACTTTAACATCTCATCCAAAAGACAATACAGCACTCCTGCAGTACCACACTAAAGCGTTAGCCCTTTAAATTACTTGCTCAAGCGGGGCTTGAACCCACAACCATTTGACTTGGGCAGACATTTATTTAATACAAACCAAGATGGATTGAGGCCCTTAAGTGGCCTTTAGTTGACCATCAAGTTTGACTCCCTCCACAAACTCCAAACGCTTGCCACCCGTTTGTAATCCCATCCTGCCCACTGAACCAGACCGTCTGCAGTCCAGGCAATCGAGCCATTCGGAGCAGCAGCGGGAACAGAATGAACATGGGCGGTGAACGTTGCCAGTGGAGCTTCTCGATAAAAGCCTGAAAGCCGAGGCCCAGATCGAGCCAGTCTGAGCAGCAGCTAACCCCAATAGGAACCCTACCAGAATTCGAAAAGGCTGACAAAAGTGACGTCAGCGCAAAGCAGAGAGCTGATTGGTAGGCAGTGGGTAAGTTGTTTTTCTCCACTTTAAAGCTACGTTAAGGAGAGGTAAGAGTTCTAGTTTTCTTTTTTAAAAAAAGAAACTTAAATAATTTTCTGCTTGGCTTACATTTTGGGTAAGAGTATTTTAACTAAGGTATGACAGGGGAGCTTAGTCCCCGTGTGTTGCACATCCTGCGGTATGCGAGAAATCCTAGACGGTCCTGGCAGTCTGGATGACCACATCTGCAGGAAGTGCCACCGGTTTGACCAGCTTGAGTACCGGGTTTTGGAGCTTGAGCATCGACTGGACATCGGCTGTGCCAGCTTAGATGTCAACCCCGCAGCTTAAGGAAATAGGAAAAAGGAGAGGGAATGGGTGACCACCAGTCAGAAGAAGGGGAGGCAGGCAGGTAGTCAGGAAAGCCCCAGAGTGCATCTCACTCCAGAACCGTTTTTATGTGTTGGAAAACGGTGAGAGTGACTGTTCCTCTGGGGAGTGCAGCCAGAGACCAGCTGCACAATGGGGGAGGAGAAGGAGAGGAAGAGCAATAGTGGTAGGAGACTCAGTAGTGAGGGGTACAGGCAGGCGTCTCTGCGGCCGCAGACGTGACTCCAGGACAGTGTGTTGCCTCCCTGGGGCCAGGGTCAAGGATGTCACAGAACGGCTGCAGGGCATTCTGAAAGGGGAGGGCAAACAGTCAGAGATTATGGTTCACATTGGTACCAATGACATGGTAGAAAAAGGGATGAGGTCCTGCAACAAGAATTTAGGGAGCTAGGTAGCAGATTGAAAAGCAGGACCTCAAAGGTTGTAATCTCTGGATTACTCCCGGTGCCACGTGCTAGTGAGTATAGGAACAGGCGGATAGAGCAGATGAATGCGTGGCTGAAGAGTTGGTGCAGGAGGGAGGGCTTTAGGTTTCTGGGTCACTGGGACTGTTTCTGGGAAAGTGGGACCTGTACAAGTCCAACGGGTTGCACATGAGCCAGAATGGGACCAACATCCTTGAGTGGGGGTTTTCAGGTGCTGTTGGTGGGGGTTTAAACTAATTTGGCAGGGGGATGGGATACAGAGTGGAGGTATAATAGGGGGTGATGCACATACATGTATGGAAGACAAACTGAGTCAGTCTGGAAGGCAGGGTGTATATAGTCAAGTTAAGGCACAAGGGAGCATGGCAAGGCTGGATGACATTTATTTTAATGCAAGGAGCCTTGCAAGTAAGGCAGATGAGTTGAGGGTGTTGATTAACACATGGGGATAATGTATCATTGCTATCACGGAGACATGGTTGAGGGAAGGGCAGGACTGGCAGCTCAATATTCCAGGGTATAGAATCTTCAAGCAAGACGGGGTGGGGGGGGAGGTGGTGATCGATATTAATCGAGGAGTCAATTACTGCAATAAGGAGGGATGATGTCTTAGAAGGTTCCTCAAATGAGGCCATATGGGTAGAACTTAAAAACAAAAAGAGGGCAATCACATTGCTGGGAGTGTACTATCGAGTCCCAAACGGTCAGGGAGAGGTAGAAGGGCAGATATGTAGGCAAATCTCATAGTAGTGTAAAAATAATAGGGTAATAATAGTAGGGGACTTCAACTTCCCCAATATTAACTGGGATAACTTAGTGTGAAAGTCTTAGAGGGGGCGGAATTCTTAAAATGTATCCAAGAGAGCTTTTTAAATCAGCACATAAAGTCCTACGAGAGGTGCTGGACCTAATTTTAGGGAACGAAGCCAGGTAAGTGGTGGAAGTGTCAGTAGGAAAGCATTTCGGTGATAGTGAACATAACTCGGTAAGATTTAAGAGAATTTAAGGGAAACAACAAAGATGGACTGGAAATAAAAGTTTTGAGTTGGGGGAAGGCCGGTTTTAATATGATAAGATAGGACCTGGCCAAAGTGGATTGGGAACAGCTACTTGTAGGAAAATCTACATCGGAGCAATGGGAGTCATTCAAAAAGGAAATAGAGAGTGTGCAGGGCCAGTATGTTCCTGTAAAGGTGAAGGGTAGGACCAACAAGCCCAGAGAACCCTGGGTGTCGAGGAATGTACAGGATTGGATAAGGAAAAAAAGGGAAGCTTAAGGTAGGTACCGAGGGCTCAAAACAGCGGAAGCCCTAGAGGAGTATAGAAAGTGCAGGGGGGGTATTTAAAAAGGAAATTAGGAGAGTGAAGAGGGGGTGTGAATAAATACTGGGTAAAATAAAGGAAAATCCAAAGGCATTTTATAACTGTATTGTATTCAAGAGGATAACCAGGGAAAGAGTAGAGCCCATTAGGGACCAAAGTGGCAACCTGTGTGAGGAGCCAAAAAATGTAGGTGGGGTTTTAAATAATTACTTTGCATCTGTATTCCCTCTAGAGAAGGACGATGTAGGTATAGAGGTCAGGGAGGGGGACTGTGATATACTTGAACAAATTAGCATTGAGAGGGAGGAGGTTTTAGTGGGCTTAAAAGTGGATAAATTCCCATGCCCAGATGAGATGTATCCCAGGCTGCTATGTGAGGCAAGGGAGGAGATTGCAGGGGCCCTGACACTAATTTTCAAATCCTCTCTGGCCATGGGAGAGGTGCCAGAGGACTGGAGGACAGGGAATGTGGCACCATTATTCAAGAAGGGTGGTAGGGATAAACCAGGTAATTACAGGCAAGTGAGTCTAACATCAGTGGTAGGGAAACTTTTGGAAAAATTTCTGAGGAACAGAATTAATCTCTACTTGGAGTGGCAGGGATTAATCAGGGATAGTCAGCATGGCTTTGTCAGGGGGAGATCATGTCTAACAAACTTGGTTGAATTTTTCGAGGAGGTGACTAGTCCTGTACATCAGAATAGTGCAGTTGATGTAGTCTACATGGACTTTAGTAAGGTTTTTGACAAGGTCTCGCATGGGAGACTGGTCAAGAAGGTAAGAGCCCATGGGATCCAGGGCAATTTGGCAAATTGGATCCAAAATTGGCTTAGTGGCAGGAGGCAGAGGGTGATGGTCAAAGATTGAGACTGGAAGCCTGTGACCAGTGGCGTACCACAGGGTTCGGTGCTGGGACCCTTGCTGTTTGTAGTGTACGTAAACGATCTAGACATGAATGTAGGAGATATGTAAATTCACAGATGACACGAAAATTGGTGGTGTGGTAAATAGCGAGGAGGAAAGCCTTAGATTACAGGATGACATAGACGGGCTGGTCAGATGGGCAGAACAGTGGCAAATGGAATTTAATCCTGAAAAGTGTGTGGTGATGCATTTTTGGGAGGACTAACAAAGCAAGGGAATACACGATAAATGGTAGGACCCTAGGAAGTACAGAGGATCACAGGAACCTTGGTGTGCATGCCCATGGATTCTTGAAGGCAGCAGGACAGGTGGATAAGGTGGCTAAGAAGGCATATGGGATACCTGCCTTTATTAATCGAGGCATTGAATACAAGAGCAGAGAGGTTATGATGGAACTGTAGAAAACGTCAGGCCACACCAGGAGTACTGTGTGCATTTCTGGTCGCACATTATAGGAAGGATGTAATTGCACTAGCGAGGGTGCAGAGGAGATTCACCAGGATGTTGCCTGAGCTGGGGCTTATCAGCTGTGAAGAGGGACTAGATAGACTGGGGTTGTTTTCCTTAGAGCAGAGAAGGCTGAGGGGGGACCTGATTGAGGTGTACAAAATTGAGGGGCATAGATAGGATAGATCGGAAGAAACCTTTTCCCTTAGTGGAGGGGTCAATAACCAGGGGGCATAGATTTAAGGTAAGGGGCAGGAGGTTGAGGGAATTTGAGGAAAAACTTTTTCACCCAGAGGGTAGGGGGCATCTGGAACTCACTGCCTGAAAGGGTGGTAGAGGTGGGTAAGAAGTATTTAGATGAACACTTGAAACGCCATAGCATACAAGGCTACAGGCCAAGTGCTGGACAATGCGATTAGAGTAGATAGGGGCTTGATGACCAGCCCGGACATGATGGGCTGAAGAGCCTCTTTCCGTGCTGTAAAACTCTGACTCTATGAGTAACCTATCTGATCCTGAGCAGAGCCTCCAACCTATTACTCCTCTCTGTCCACAAAGATCGTCCACTTCCACCTTCATAATACAGCCTACCTTGTTCAAAATGGTGGGTTTTCAGAAAGGTCTTGAAGCAGTGTCAAGAAGATATAATAATTCTCAGTTATTGGAATTTATTGTAAAATAGAGTAATAGTGGGATGAGTGTGTGTGTGAGAGAGAGATTTAGGCCACAAGACCATAAGATGTAGGAGCAGAAGTAGGCCATTTGGCCCATCAAGTCTGCTCCGCCATTCAATGAGGTCATGGCTGATCTGATAATCCACAACTCCACTTTCCTGCCTTTTCCCCATAACCCTTGATTCCCTTACTGATTAAAAATCTGTCTATCTCAGCCTTGAATATACTTAACGACCCAGCCTCTACAGCCCTCGTGGTAAAGAATTCTACAGATTAACTACCCTCTGAGAGAAGAAATTCCTCCTCGTCTCTGTCTTAAATGGGTGATCCCTTACCCTGAGATTATGCCCCCTGGTCTTAGACTCTCCAAAGGAAAACAACCTCTCAGCATCTACCCTGTCAAGCCCCCTAAGAATCTTATATGTTTCAAAAAGGTCGCCTCTCATTCTTCTTTACTCCAATGAGTACAGACCCAACCTACTCAACCTCTTCTCATAAGAAAATCCCTCCATATCCTAATGAATCAACCTAGTGAATATTCTCTGGACTGCCTCCAATGCCAGTTCATCTTTCCTTAGATAAGGGGACAAAAACTGTTAACAATATTCTAGGAATGGTCTAATTAGTGCCTTGCATAGTTCTAGCAAGACTTCCCTATTTTTATACTCCATTCCCTTTGACATAAAAGCCAACATTCCATTTGCCTTCCCTATTACCTGTTGAACTTGTATGCTAGCTTTTTGGGATTCATGCAAGAGGACCCCCCAAATCCCTCTGTGCTGCAGCTTTCTGCAGTCTTTCTCCATTTAAATAATACTCAGCTCTTCTATTCTTCCTACCAAAGTGCATAACCTCACATTTTCCCACATTATATTCCATCTGCCAAGATTTTGCCCATTCACTTAACCTGTCTATATCCCTCTGTAGACTTTGTCATCCTCACCACTTGCCTCCCCACCTATTTTTGTCATCCGCAAACTTGGCGATAGTACATTAATTTCCCTCCTCCAAGTCATTAATATATATATTGTAAATATTTGTGGCCCCAGCACTGATCCCTGTGGCACTCCACTAGTTACAGGCTGCCATCCTGAAGATGCTCCCCTTATTCCTACTCTGTCTTCCATTAGTTAGCCAATCCTCTGTCTATGCTAATATATCACCCCCAATACCATGACTCTTATCTTATTACGCAGCCTTATGTGTGGTACTTTATCGAATGCCTTTTGGAAATACAAATATATTACATCTACTGGTTCCCCTTTATCTATCCTGCTTGTTACGACCTCAAAGAATTCGAATAAATTTGTCAGGCATGATTTCTCCTTCATGAAGCCATGCTGACTCTGCTTGATTGTATTATGCACTTCTAAATGCTCTGCTTTACATCCTTTATAATAGACTCTAACATTTTCCCAATGACGGATGTTAAGCTCACTGGCCTACAGTTACCTGTTTTTTGTTTCCCTCCCTTTTTGAATAAGGGTGCTACATTGGCAGTTTTCCAATCCTCTGGGACTTGTCCAGAATCTAAGGATTCTTGGAAGATTACTACCGGTGCATCCACTGTCTCTGTAGCTACTTTAATTGAATTAGAGGCAGCTAGTCTAGGTGCTTTGATCTTAGAAGAAAGGGTAGGTTTGAAATGTTAAATCGATAAACATGGGGAAGTTTAGAAACATAGGTTTCAAGGGATCATTTGCATTTTGAAATAAACCAAACTACATTGTTTTCAAACGAGGGGTGAAATGTGTCACCTAGCCAGGTGAAGTTTAGAAACAGTCTGTTTATTTTTCCCAAACACTACTGGTAAAACTTAGTGCTGAGAGGGTTTTATTACCAGGGAGATAAAGCCCAAATACATAGTGAAACAATGGGTGTTTGCATTCAAAGAGGAACATGGAAAAAGAAGAAAAGACTGTTTTGTAAGGGAAGGCATTTTTAAGACCATACAAGTATGAAAAGCCTTCAGCATCTATGCCTCAAGCTTCTGTCTTCCAAAGGACTGACGTTAAGAAAACTCACATGAAAGTCAACTTGTTCAGGGTATCATGTTTCTTTGACTGGGACTTTTAAAATCTGGGTGTCTTACTGTTGCCTTAATGAAAGCGTAACTGGGAGTCAGATTGATTAGGGGATTTAGAAGTTATAGTAATTTGTAGATCTATGTATTTAAAATCATTTCTCTTATTAAATGTTTAATCTAGTTTTATAAAAACCTATAAGACTCGGCGGTCTTATTACTACTGAATTCAAGGCATGCATCTCGAAATTTATAGAGTCTGAAAATTGATTGTGACAGTTGTTTCAAGTTTCCCTCTGGGATTTGAATGGCTCAGCATTTACCATTGCAGGCAAGGCTATGAAGGGATTTAAACTCGAGGATGTTAGAGAAATAAACAGCCTTCAAAGAGGAGGGAAAGGAAATGCAGCCTTTGTCTTTTTTCACATCTTAGTCAGGAACCAGGAATTTGCAAAGATCTGCCAACCTCTACTGAATAACCACTTCAGGACGTGGCAAAGTGGAATAAGGCTCCAGATGCCCTCAGGTTGTGCCTATTTAAAGCAGTTGGGTTTTGTGGGTTTAACATCATCTCAACTCAACTAGAATGTGGCTCCAAATGTCACATGGGATAATGCCCTTGTCCTTTTAAATATCATCATCGCCATGTTTAAATCCCTTTTTTGAAAGTTCTGAGTGAATCTGCTTCCGCCAGCCTACATGTAGTCCATTCTTGGTTCCTTTGCCAATTACCTTTAACCTGTGTCCTCTATTTACTGACCCTTCTGCCATTGGAAACAATTTCTGCTTATTTACTCTATCAATAGCCTTCATGATTTTGAATGCCTATATTAAATATTCCTTCATACTTCTGTGCTCCAAAGAGGATTTCTTAATCATCCCACATAATGAAAATCCTTCATCCTTGATACTCTAGTCTCTACATTCTAGTCTCTTCTACACCCTCTCCAAAAGCTTGATATCCTTTCTAACTATGGTGCCCAGAATTAGTGTTTTTCTACAATAAGGGCATGATATAAATGCAAGTTGTTGTTGCAATTGGATGACAATTGCAGAGTATCGAACAGGTGCAAACTCTGACTTGTACAGTGTGTTGTAAGTTCAGGAGTTTGCTGGCTGAGGTCCTGTACGTTGAGAAAGACCAAAATAAAAACCGAAAAATCTGAAATGCGCAGCATCTGTGGAGAGAGAAACCAAGTTTAATGGCCAGAATCTTCTGCTTCCGCCGTGGGGAGTTTGGTGGCGGGGAGGGGACTTTTAATCATATGTGAGCATGGCAGATGGGGATTCTGCTGTCCCAAGTCCATGGTGGAGAGGTCCACAAGTGGCCTTCCTGGCCTGTCGTCAGTTGGAGCCCTTGAGTGGCCAATTAAAGCCCATTTTGGGCTATCTCATTGCTGTTTGTGGGAAATTGCTGGGCCTCATCCCGCCCGCCACTGCAGGTAGTGGGGCTCGCTTCTAACAAGTGTAAATGAGCTTAAAGCAAAATGTCTACTATTAGATGCAATTCCACGATTGGGCAGCACCTGCTGAGCAACCCTGAGTGCGCTAATAGTTACACTAACTAAGAAAGATAAGTGGGGTTCATAACATGATTCGTTGTCACTTGCTAGAAGCGACATACATTCATATGCAAGGACCCGTTCTTTGCAAACAAAAGGAATATGTTGAAGCCTTGCACCTTTTTTGAATTACTGGGGAGTTTGGGCTGCCTATAGTTCCCCATTGGTTGAGGTTAAAAAATATATAAAACAAGGTGAAGGCAGAGGTTGTGATGTAAAATTATCGACCTCCATGTTGAGTCCAGAAGCCTGTAGGGTGCTGAGTCAAAAGATGAGGTGATGTTCCTTGAGCTTACATTGAGTGTCATAAAGCTCAACGCACGACACCACATCCACACACCAACTCCGCCCCTACCCACCCACCCACCCACCACCACCACCTTCCACAGGCTCAAAGCCTATTACGCTTTTACCCTTCTTCATTTCTGATGAAAGGCTATGACCTGAAACGTTACCTCTGTTTCCCTCCACGGATGCTCAGAACTGCCGAGTGTGTTTCCAGTGTTTTCTGTTTTTATTTCAGGTTGTTTTAACTCTGCTTTATCGTTGTCCAATGTCTGTTGTATTGAACTTTCAGATTCTCTTAAACCAAACTCTTTCCCCCATTCTTCAGGCTGCTGCAGGGAAATGGATCAGTTTCAGAGGAAAGCGGCAAGATTCTGCTTCAGCGGGGATCTACTGAGGTACCTGGAGGTACAGTTAGGCTGCGAAATGGGAGTATCTGATTGTGAACTTTTATTTTATTCCTAAGTTGTTGGACGTTTGCCCCGGTGCAGTCATGATAGGAGTCATAGAGTCAAAACGGCATAGAATTAGGCCATTTGGCTGATTGAGTCCATGTTGACTCCCTGTGGAGCAATTCAGCCGGTCCTTTCCCCTGCTCTGTCCCCTGGTGCGGTAGGTTTATTTTCCTTAAATGTCCGTTCAATTTCCGACTGAAATCATTGTTTCTGCTTCCACCAGCCTTGTAGGCAGCAAGCTCCAGGTTACCACTCCCTGCTCAAAAAAATGTTCTTCCTCACAACCCCTGCTATCTCCTGCCCAAATTCTTAAATCCTTGGTCCCCTAATTCTTGTACCATCAGCTACTGGAGCAACCTTTCTTTGTCTATCTCATCCAAACCTGTCACATGTCATTCAGATCTCTCAAACTCCCTTGCTCCCAACCCCAGCTTCCAATACCCTTACAGGTAGTGAGTTCCAAGTTATTACTACATGCGGCATAAGAAAGTTCTCACAGCCCCTCTATCTCTTGCCCAAAACCGTAAATCTGTGACCTCTACTCCCTGCTAATAGGAACAGCTTTTCTTTTTCTACCTTTATCTAAACCTTGTCCACCTCTATCAAATCTCTCCTCAATCTCCTTTGCTCCAAGGAAAATTGTCCCAGCTTCTCCAACCTAACCTTGTAGCTAAAATCCGTCATTCCTGGAACCATTCTGGTGAATCACCTCTGCATCCTCTTGAGGACCCTCGTAATGTCCCTAATGTGTGGTGACTAGAACTTGACGCAACACTGTAGTTGTGGCCTAACCAGAGCTTTAGAAAGTTTCAGTGTAGCTTCCCCACTTTTGTTCTCAATGCCCCTTTGTAGGAAGGCCAAGATCCTAAATGCAAGAAATGAGGGAAGGAAACATTTGCTTTTCCTCCCTTTCTCTTGTGCAAGTCCTGTTCCACGCTCATTTCTCATGTAGTTGGGTCTGGCTCCATCGGGGAAAGAAATGTGTTTGTGACTTTCATGATCAGCTACTGATCACCACCACTGAGAAACAGATTAGCTGGTTATTCTATCTCATTGCTGTTTGTGGGCTATTGCTGGACCCAAAATGGCTGCTGCATTTCCTACCTTGCAGCAGTGACCAGAGTTCAAAAATAGTTAATTGGCTTGAAAACGTTTTAGGAAATCCTGAGGTCATGAAAGAGATTGTATAAATGTAAGCCCTTTTTTGCTACACAAGGCAAGCAGGGGAGAAGGGAACTAATTTGTGAATTTGTCCGTTCAACTCTCCTGTGTTTAGTGTGGATTCTCTTGGAGCATAGGGGAAGACGCACGATGGAGAAGTGCTTGCACTTAATGCAGTAGTAAAGTGAGTTGATGAGGATGTTGGAGATGGCGACCCGGAAAAGAAGCACAAAAGTGGGAGGGTGGTGTCAAATACCTAAATTTTAGAGTCATAGAGTTATACAACACAGAGACGGGCCCTTCGGGCCATCATGTCCATGCTGATCATCAAGCACCTATCTATTCTATGGCGTTTCAAGTGCCCATCTAAATACTACTTAAATGTTGAGGGTTCCTGCCTCTACCACCCCCTCAAGCAGTGTGTTCCAGATTCCAATCACCCTCTGGGTGAAAAAATGTTTTCTCAAATCCCCTCTAAACCTCCTGCCCCTTAGCTTAAATCTATGCCCCCCTGCTAAGGGGAAATGTTTCTTCCTATCTACCCTATCTATGCCCCTCATAATTTTGTATACCTCTCTCAGGGGTCTCAGCCTTCTCTGC
This sequence comes from Cetorhinus maximus, assembly GCF_964194155.1. Classification (NCBI taxonomy): domain Eukaryota; kingdom Metazoa; phylum Chordata; class Chondrichthyes; order Lamniformes; family Cetorhinidae; genus Cetorhinus; species Cetorhinus maximus. Next base: position 8,369,208 of record NC_135907.1, on the reverse strand, counting down.
TCTAAGGAAACTTAGCGTATGATTGACGAGGCATGTTCTCAGGCCCAAAGAAAATAAATCCAGTGAGGAAGAATATTGACTCTAAGAATTCCTAAGCCAATTTAAACAATGCAGAGTTGCCTAACTCGCCTCAAGACAGCTCTTGCCCATTTGTAATAGCTAGATTTGAACCATCAGAAGAGGGGCTGGGAATTCTGCAGCAAATAGCTCACCTCCTGACTCTGCAAAGCTTGACCAGAAGGCTCAAGTCAGGAGTGTGATGGAATACTCCCCACTTGTTGAATGTGTGTGGCCCTAATGCTCAAGAAGCTCAACACCATAGAAGACAAAGCAGCCTGCTTGATCAGGACCCCATCTACACCGCATATATTCACTCCCTCTACCACCAGTGTGTACCCATATGTAAGCACCTTCCAAACCCGTGACCATTGCCACCTCAAAGGACAAGGGCAGCAGATAGATGGGAACACCAATACCTGCAAGTTCCTTTGAAGTCACACACCATCCTGACTTAGAGCTATATTGCTGTTCCTTCAGTAATGACCCAGCAGTTGGTAAAGCTGAGTTATTTAAAAATCCCAGAGGGAGACTTTAAACAATGTCATAACCTATATTTTTAAGTGGTATGTTTGAGATGCAACTCTAAATTCAGGACTCAGACCCCCAGTTCTCAAGAGGTTTTGTATTAAACTAAATGAAACATTTTATTAATTTACACAAGTTAAGTATATACACATGGCTACAAATTACTGCTATCATAACTTTTACCAAATTCCCAAACTAATCTCCATTAAGGCAACAGCAACCCATCGACTTAACCAAACACTAGGCAAAGCATTTTCCCCTTACGAATAAAAAATGGGGTTCCTGTGGAGTGAGTTGTAGGCTTTGATCTTACATTGCCTCTGCCCTGGACACACAAAACTGCCATCAGTTATATCCAGCACATATTGAATGTAAATTCTCATTGTATCACCAGCCTCTTTTGTAATCCGCCTCTCCTAACAATAAAACCCCTTTCATAGTACCAATTTTATTAGTAATATAAACATATTGCTCGGTCTCTGCTAGCTAGGTGCCAGATTTCACCCCACTTCTTGAATGTTCTATTCAAAAAGATGCAAACGCACTCTACCTCTCTTACACCTCAAAACTAGTACACATCAAAGCACCCAAACTAGCTGGCTTTAATCCAATTAAGACTCCCACAGACTAAACCTCTATTTTAAAAGAAAAATATTTTCCAATAACATTATATACATTAATAGCTTCATGACACTTCACTGTCACTGGGTCAAAATCCTGGAACACTCTCCCTAACGGCACTGTGGCTGTACCTACACCACATGGACTTCAACAGTTCAAGAAGGCGGCCCATCACCACCTTCTCAAGGAAAATTAGGGATGGACAATAAATGCTGGCCTCGCCAGCATCACACTCATCCCATAAAAGAATTAAAAAATAGTGAAATGATACTCTGCACCATCAGTCTTTCCAAACCCCTGGTATCATTTTGGTGAATCTGTGCTTCTGTGAGGTTGACTCTCAACTGCCCTTTGAAATAGCCTAGCAAGCCACACAAGAGGGTGACTCACCACTGCCTCCTTGAAGGCAATCAGGGATGGGTAATAAATGCTGGATTTGTCAGTGATGCCCACATCCCATGAATGAATTCTCTCCCCCAGTGCCCTGGCCAACATTCTGTCGACCAACATTAATGAAGCAGATTCATGGACTCAGATGTTTACAGCACAGAAGGAGGCCATTCGGCCCATGGTTTCCATACCGGTCAACAAAGATCTGACTACACTAATCCCATTTTCCACTGCTTGTCCCATAGCCCTGGAGGCTATGGCAACGCAAGTGAATATCTAAATACTTCTTAAATGTTACGAGACTTTCTGACTCAACCACCCTTTCAGGCAGCGAGTTCCAGACTCCCACCACCCTCTGGGTGAAAAAATTTCTCCTCAATTCTCCTCTTCCTTCTACCTCTTACCTTAAATCTATGCCCCCTGATTATTGGCCCGTCTACTAATGGAAAAAGTGCCTTCCTATCCATCCTATCTATGTCCCTCTGTCTTATACACCTCTATCAGGTCCCCTCTCAACCTTCGCTGCTCCAAGGAAAAGAACCCCAGCCTATCCAATCTTTCCTCATAGCTCAGACCCTCCAGCCTAGGCAGCATCCTAGTAAATCTCCTCTGTACCCTCTCCAGTGCAATCATATCCTTTGGATAATGTGACCAGAGCTGCACGCGTACTCCAGTTGTGGACTAACCAACGTTTGTATAGTTCCAACATAACCTCCGTGCTCTTGTATTCTATGTCTTGGCTAATAAAGGCAAGTATCCCATATGCCTTCGTAACCACCTTATCTACCTGCCCTGCTACCTTCAGGGATCTGTGGGAATGCACACAAAGGTCCCTCTGATCTGCAGTACTTTCCAGGGTCCTACCATTCATCGTGTAATCCCTTGCCTTGTTAGCCCTCCTAAGTGAATTACCTCTCACTTTTCTGGGTTGAATTCCATTTGCCACTGCTCTGCCCACCTGACCAGTCCATTGATATCTTCCTGCAGTTTACAGCTATCCTCCAAATTATTTACCACCCTACCAATTTCCATGTCATCCGCGAACTTCTTGATCATACCTCACCTACATTTAAGTCTAAATCATTAGCATACACCACAAATAGCAAAGGCCCCAGCACCGAGCCCTGTGGAACCCCACTGGAAACAGACTTCCAGTCACAGAGACATCCCTCTGCCATCACCCTCTGTTTCCTGCTTCTTAGCCGATTTTGGATCCAACGTGCCACTTTGCCTTGGACTCCATGGGCTCTTACTTTCTTGATCAGTCTGCCATGAGGGACCTTATCAAAAGCCTTGCTAAAGTCCATGTAGACCACAAAAAATGCATTACCCTCATCAACATTCCTAGTTACCACCTTAAAAAATTCAATCAAATTTGTCAAACATGACCTTGCCTTAACAAATCCATGCTGACTATCCCTGATTAGTTCATGTCTCTCCAAGTGCCGATATACTCTGTCCCTCAGAATTCTTTCTAGTAACTACCTCACCACCGAGGTTAGACTGACTGGCCTGTAATTTCCTGGTTTATCCCTTCCTCCCTTTTTTAATAATGGGACAACGTTAGCAGTTCTCTGGCACCTCACCTGTGGCCAGAGAGGAGTTGAAAATTTCTGCCAGGGCCCCTGATATCTCTTTCCTCGCCTCCCTCAACAGTCTGGGATGCATCTCATCCGGGCCTACAGATTTATCCACTTTTAAGGCCACTAAACCCGCTACTACCTCCTCTCTTTAAATTTTGTCTAATATTTCACAGTCCTCCAACCTGACGTCTATACCTGCGTCATTGTGAAGACCGACGCAAAGTATTCATTGAGGACTGTATCAACGTCCTCCGGTCCATACACACATTACTTCTTTGGTGTCTAATTGGCTCTACTATTTCCTTAGTTATTCTCTTGCTCTTTATATATTTAAAAAACCCTTTGGGTTTTCCTTTATTCAACCCACCAATACTTTTTCATGCACTTTTAGCTTTCCTAATTTCCTTTTTAAGTTCCCCCTTGCACTTTTTATACTCCCCTAGAGACTGTGCCGTATTGAGCCCATTGAGCCTTTGTGGCAGCTGCCCCAAGCTTTAATGCGTCCCTCAGCACGTAGTCCTGGTCCTTGGAATGTGTCAGTCTGCAACACTCGGTCGGAGACAACTCTTTGCACTGGAAGAGCAACAAGTATTGGGCAGACCAAAGTGTGTCTTTCACCGAGTTGATGATCCTCCAACTGCAGTTGATGTTTGTCCCTGTGTGTGTCCCTGGGAACAGCCCGTAGAGCACAGAGTCCTGTGTCACAGAACTGCTCGGGATGAACCTCAACAGAAACCACTGCATCTCTCTCCAGACCTTCTTTGCAAAGGCACAATCCACAAGGAGGTGAACAACGGTCTCTTCCCCACAACAGCCACCTCGAGGGCAACGTGCAGAGTGGGTGAGACTCCTGGCGTGTTGGAAGGATCTGACGGGGAGGGCCTTTCTCACCACCAGCCAAGCTACATCTTGGTGCTTGCTGGAAAGTTCTGGCGATGAGACATTCTGCCACATGACTTTGACAGTCTGCTCGGGGAACCATCCCACAGGATCCACCCTCTCCTTTTCCCTCAGGGCCTCTAAGACGTTACATGCCGCCCACTGCCTGATGGACCTGTGGTCAAAGGTGTTTCTCTGCATAAATTTTTCCACGAGGGACAGGTGGTACGGCACGGTCCAACTACTTGGAGCGTTCCGCGGCAGCGTGGCCAGGCCCATCCTTCACAACACCGGGGACAGGTAGAACCTCAGCACGTAGTGACACTTGGTGTTTGCGTACCGAGGGTCTACGCACAGCTTGATGCAGCCGCACACAAAGGTGGCCATCAGTATGAGGGCGATGTTGGGCACGTTTTTTCCCCCTTTATCTAGAGGCTTGTACATCGTGTTGCTGTGGACACGATCCATTTTCGACCTCCAGATAAAGCGAAAGATGGCTCGGGTGATCGCCATCGCACAGGAGTCTGGAATGGGCCAGACCTGCGCCATGTACAGCAACACCAAGAGTGCCTCACACCTGATGACCAGATTTTTACCTGCAACGGAGAGGGAGCATCACTCCCACATGCCCAGTTTTCTTTTCACCATAGTCAATCGCTCCTTCCAGTTTCTAACGCATGCCCTGGTCCCTCCGAACCATATCCCTCGCACCCTTAGACCATCTGACCTGACGGTGAAGGGGACAAAGGATCGGTCAGCCCAGTTCCCAAAGAATATGGCCTCGCTCCTGCCATGATTTACCTTGGCTCCTGAGGCCAATTGGAACTGGTCGCAGCCCAGGGTGGTCCTCTCAAACTCTCTTCTGATGATCTCTCCAGATGACCTAGTCATTTATCTCATTGCTGTTTGTAGGAGTTTGCCATTACAACAGTTACTACACTTCAGAAGTCCTTCATTAACTGCAAAACACTTGGGATGTGCTGAGGGTGTGAAAAGCACTATATAAATGCAAGTTCTTTCCTTGGAAAAGATCTTTAGAGTGCAGCCTTTCTGAATGATCCCTGTGGTATGGTTTTTTTTTTAGAAGTGTGATAATCTTTAATGGGTTTCTCAATGTGAAACATATAAATGTTAACGGGAGGAATTGAGAATTGTATTTTTTTATGTTTCTGATTGTTTGTTTGTGTCATTCTTGTCAGGTCTTGTCTTCACCCGAGATTTAAGAATCAATCTGGTGAGTTCTCTTTTAATTTTGGCAAGTGCTGTACCAGTGATAAATTAGTATCCACCCCAAACAGACAATCAGCACGAATCTGTCTAATGAACATATTCATTAACCCAGCCTCCACTGCTCTAAGGAAGAGAATTCCAAAGACAAATGACCCTCTGAGGGAAGAAATTCCTCCTCATCTCTGTCTTAAATGGGAGACCCCTTATTCTGAAACAATGCCCCCTAATTCCAGAGTCACCTTAACAGTAACCCACCAGCCCCCAAAAGACCAAGATATGCTAGGGCGTAGTGGTATTGTCACTGGGCTAGTATTCCAGAGACCCACGGTAATGCTGTGGGGACCTGGGTTCGAATCTCACAATGGCAGATGGTGAAATTTGAACTGAATAAAAACCTGGAATTAAAAGTCTAACGTCGACCATGAAACCATTGTCGATTGTCGTAAAAACCCATCTGGTTCACTAATGCCCTTTAGGGAAGGAAATCTGCCGTCCTTACCTGGTCTGGCCTACATGTGACTCCAGACCCACGACAGTGTGGTTGATTCTTAAATGCCCTCTGAACAAGGGCAGTTAGGGATGGGCAAAAAATGTTGGCCTAGTCAGTGACACCTACACCCCATGAACAAATCTAAAAAATAATTGTTTTGTAGCAAAGTAGTAACTGAGATAGGACCTCAGAAAATATACAAGATATTAAACCACATCATAAAGGCAAATCCAGGACATTACTTCAAGCTAAAGCATGACAGATGGATCTCACAGAGGGAGACACGGTTTGAAATAAAAACAAATTTAATGCAGACATCATGCTTTTTTTAATATATTTGTTCACGGGATGTGGGCGTCACTGGTTAGGCCAGCATTTATTGCCCATCCCTAATCACCCTGAGAAGGTGATGTTGCACCACCACCTTGGACCACTGCTGTCCATGTGGTGTAGGTACACCCATAGCCCTGTTGGGGAGATGAGAACATAAGAATTGGGAGCAGGAGTAGGCCATATGGTCCCTCGAACCTGCTCCACCATTCGATAAGATCATGGCTGCACTTTCCCGCCTGCCCCCATAACTCTTGACTCCATTGTAGATCAAGAATCTGTCTAATGAGCATATTCATTAACCCAGCCTCCACTGGTCTAGGGAAGAGAATTCCAAAGACAAATGACCCTCTGAGGGAAGAAATTCCTCATCACCTCTGCCTTAAATGGGAGACCCCTTATTCTGAAACAATGCCCCCTAATTCTAGATTCCCCTAGGAGGGGAAACATTCTTTCAACATCTAGCCTGTTATGCCCCCTCAGAACCTTATATATTCAGTAGGATCACCTCTCATTCTTCTAAACTCCAATGAGTATAGGCCTAATCTGCTCAACCTTTCCTCATAGAACAACCCCAGTAAACCTTTGCTGAATTACCTCCAGTGTAAATATGTCCCTCCTTAAGTAAGGAGACCAAAACTGAACACAACACTCGAGGTGTGGTCTCACCAACGACCTGTACAGTTGTTGTAAGACTTTCCTACTTTTATGCTCCATTACCCTTGCAATGAAGACCAACATTCCATTTGCCTTCCTAATTACTTGTTGTGCCTGTCTGCTATTATCTTAAACACCTTAATTGGATCACCACTTAGCCTAGTCTATACAACCTGCCCTCATAATTTAACACTTTTAGCTTCAGTGTGAATCTGGTGAATCTGCACTGCATCCCCTCCAAGGTCAGTATATCCTTCCTGAAATGGGGTGGCCGGACCTGATTGCAGTTATTCCAGATTAGGTCTAACCAGAAGTCTGCACAGGAGTAACACAACTTCCACTCCTTTGTATTCCAGCCCCCTTGAAATAAAGGCTAACGTTCCATTAGCCTTTTTAATTTACCCTGATCTACCTAACTTAGGTCCAAAGTGAATAGCACCTCACTTTCCCACAGTGAACTCCAGCTGCCACAGTTCCATCCACCCACTTAATCTGTCAATGTTGTCTTCTATCTTTCTGCTCCCACCTACACCATTTACAGTGACACCTGACTTAGTGTCATCAGCAAACTTAGGTATATAGCTCACTACTCCTTTATCTAAGTCATTTATAAATATAATGGAAAAGCTGAAGTCCCAGTGTGAACCTCTGAGGTTCACCACTAGTTGGCTTGTCAATTTGAGAACATCCATTATCCCTACTCTCTCCTACCTTCTACTATATCTCCTATCCAAGCCAATAGGTTGTCTCCACTTCCATGTGTGCTTATTTTTGTTTAAGTCTATTATGTGGAACTATATCAAATGCCTTCTGGCAGTCCTCAAAAAAAAGAATTCAACTAGGTCCATTAGACATGACTTACCCATTACAAATCCCTGCTGCTCTGTCTGCCTGGTCAGCTCATGTTTCTCCAAATGCTAAATCACCCTGTCCTCAATAACTGATTCTAGTGATTTTTTTTCACGAGACATTGGGCTAATAGGTCTCTAGTTTCCTAGTTTATCTCTTCTACCCTTAAGTAATGGAGTGATAGTCATGGACATCTTCCTCTGGGGTACCCTTCCCTCCTCTCCTATGTTTCACTGACTATTCAGGATAGGCAGATGACCCCCATAATCTCAACCCCCCCCTGTCAACCCACTGCCCCTGTGTAACTGGGACGAAGAATTGCAGGAGCTTCCTTCATTTCTTTACCTTAATCTAGCCTTCCCCTGCCGAACACCAGGAGACTCAGAGGGGCAGTTGTGTGTGCCTTTGATGGCATGCCCGGCCACCTGACACAGTTTTCTCATCTGCCTTGAACCGCTGTCATTCGTACGTGCCCGTGAGAGCTGTGTTCTTGGTGAAGAAGGGACTCATCTGATTTGAAGCAAAGAGAGCAGCCAGTAAAAGCAGAAGTTAATGGTTCCACCTTGTATTTTGTTCAACCTCATCAGCGAACCCCTGTGAGGTACACCATTGACCAGTGTCTGGAGTTTCAGAAGAATATCACAGCAACCATTCTCCTTATTAAGTAAGTACATTGCCTGCCTGTAACCCCTCCCTGTTTTCCTAGGTGTGAGCTATGGCTCCATGGGTAGCACTCTCACCTCTTGAGTCAGGAGGCTGCGGGTTCCAATCCCACTCCAGAGATCTGAGCACAAAACCTAAGCCAATACTTCAGTGCAACGCTGAGGGAGGGCTGTCCTGTCTGACCTGCCATCATTCTGATGAGATGTGAACAGAAGAGCACAAGAAATAGGAACTGGAGTGGTCAATATCTCTGTGTAGCCTGCCCTGCCACTCAGTACCATCATGGCCGTCTTGGGCTTCAACCCCACACAACGAGCTTTATCAAACATTGCGATTGTCAGGTTGGTTAAGGGTTAAGTTTATATTTACCAGAGCTCCCCTTTTTCCACTGCACAGCCCTTCGTATATCCATCTAATGTTCGGGGACTGAGACCAGGAAGGCTCCAGATTTAACTCCTGGGGCAGAATTTTCTGCCGGGTGGGCAGACCTGACCCAATCTCCGGCGAGCGGGGAGCCGATCCCCACCGGAGAAGCGGGCCCCGCCGCCATTTTAAGTGGACGGGCCAATTAAGCCCCGTTTAACATGACGTCCGGCGGGAAGTGCAATGGGCTCCCTGTGCGGGCGGGGGGTTCCCCAGATGCGAGAGTGCGCTCTTTCACGCATGCTCACAAAAGAGCGCACATCTCCCTGAGGCTAAGTGCAGCCTCAGGGAGATCGCTGACAGCTTTATAAACTTTAAAAATAGAAAAATAAAAAAATCCTTAACATGTCCCCCTCATGTGACAATGTCACACGAGATGGGACATGTTAATAAATTTCACTGAAACTTTAATAAACTTTTTTTAAACCCTACATGAAACCTCATCCCGCCGTTGGATGAGGTTTCATGTTTTTTCAGAAGCCCGCCGGGGCTCCTGGCCGACCCACTGCCCTTAAAGGTTGGACGGGCAGGTCCTTTAATTGTTTTAATCATCCTGTCAGTGGCCTCAATTGGCCATTGACAGGTCGGCGGGCCCGCAGCTGATTTCGCTGTCCGCCCACCTTCCTGAAGATTTAAATGGGGCGGGGTGACATTGGGGAGTCCCCCTGACGTCATCCCGTGTCATTTTGCCCGTCAGCGAGCAGGCCCCGCCCCCTGCTCATCAACGGCAAAATTCAGCCCCTGGTCTCTGTTGAGTTTGCTGATCTTAGCCTCAATACACTTAGGCTGAGGGCTTGAAAAATCATTCAGGATTCCCATTTCTGAACCTTACGCTCTGGGAAGTGCTTGTGTGGGTGTCTGATGGAGGGGGGGTGGGGATGGCCCCCAGTGTTGAATAGCCTGGTTTCACACACAAAAGAATAGCCACAGGTCAGGCACTGGGTAGTGTGGGGGACTGTGGGCTGCTTCATGGAGCTGGACCCCAGCATAATTCAGCCTCTTGGGAAGGGGAGACTGGCCACAAATAACCCCTCAACTATTTCCCTGTACCCCAAAACCATCTCTCCAGGCCCTGTCCCTGGTCTTCAGACATATCGCGTTGCAGCCAATCAGGTGCTGGAGCAATGGGGTGCCTCCACTGCACATGTTCAGAATCATACTCAAGACTGATCTGATCCAAGCAGGGGTATTTCTGAGCTTCACCCCTTAGTTTCACCGCAGCAGCAGCCTGATGCCAGTGACTCTGTGTCTTTGCTTTTTTTTCAGCGCTAAGGATGGACTGTGGACCCAGGAGAAGTGGAACCCTAACAAGCCACCATTTAGTCTCTTACTGGACGGGTACCGGTCTCTCTCAAATCAGGTAAAAGAGATGTCTCCGATGTCAGGATTGGAAACTGACCTCTCTCCTGTCTGGCCCTTTAAAAACACAAGTCATTCCATCAGGACAACTTTGAATTAGAACGCAACTCAATCAGGCACCTTCAAAAGGGCAAGACTCTGATCTTCACGCCTATAACACAGCACACCTTGTATCAGACCATACATTTGCTACACGTTTTTTTTCCACTATTATTACGTACCTCTTTAGGGTAATTTACAGAAATCAAGGTATAAAAACATAGAATGTTACAAGTCTTAGAGCTCTAAAAGTAGGCACTATCTGTAAACAGTGCACGAGAACATTGGAGAGCCCTTCTCCTGTTGTCTGCCTTATTAGACTGGACTGTTTTACTCACAGGATGTATAGGTGGATGGCCTCTTTTTCTCTGTGTCAGATTTCTATGCACCAATATCTAGTGAAAACATCAATCACCCAATCAAACTCCTCACTCACCGTAAATACTCACTGACACCATTTCTGACATGACTCGCACGCTGTTAATGGCTCCTTTCAGAACCACAACTTGATAAAACATTCTGTACTCTAGCTCCTTGATGTTCAAGGTAACTGTTCCTCTCTCTCGCTGTGTGACCATCTCTCTTATTGAGGTGTAAATTTTCAGTGCCTCTCTAGTCTCGAATGCTTAAAGTTTTGTTGTGTCAGCAGCTCTGGGATCATCCTTCTGCATTATGGGCAGGTTTAGCTTGGCCATTTTATGATCTTTCGCTATGACTCACAGAATCACAGAATTTTAACAGCAGAGAAGGAGGCCATTTGGCCCATCATGTCTACACCGGCTCTCCAAATGAGCATTATGACCTAATGCCATTTCCCTGCCTTTCCCCCACACTCCTGCACATTGTTTCTATCCAAATAATCATCTAATGCCCTCTTGAATGCCTTGATTGAACCTGCCTCCCAGGCAGTGCATTCCAGACCCGAACCACTCATTGTGTGAATAAGTTTTATTCTCACATCACATTCCCCGCTACCTTATCTTTATAAGAGTGTGCTGCTTACGTATTATGATGCTGAACCTAAACAAGAGTACTTTATATGTTTAAAAAATACTGAATCTAAACATAAGTTTCAGACACTGAAACTACCTAATCTTACATTCCCATCCATGAGGGAGAAGGAATGAGTTCCTGACCTCTTGCTGTTTTAATTAGTCAATTCCAAGTTCTGGGTTTTCTGTGAGTCCCTTCACTGTGTAAACCAGCACATCGTTACACTTAAATTTTGAGGGAAATTATCTGGGTTTAAATCAGATATAGCAAACAACAGAATACCAAAATAGGTAACTGACATGCACCTTTGAGAGTGGTACATCATCCCCCTCAAATCCCCGGGTGTCGTCAACCACAGGTTGTTTGGTGCTTTCCTGACCGGTCACTTCTACTGATGGCCCGCAGCTATAACTCCCCTCGATCTTTTCCAAAAATTGGAGAACCACAAGGTGCCAGAGAACTACTGGGCTGGGGTTCTTCAATGACTTTTGGATGTTGATTAGGCCCACGGAACAAAGTCCCATTAATCCTTCTAATATCACTGTCATACATTTGGCCTGTGCTGAGAAATAGGAATTAAAGCACCTAATCTAAATATTATATACTGAAAATGCCAAACCTTATAGTTTGCGACTCTAACTCCACCCCCCTTCCTATTCCTGTTTATGCAACTTGCTTAAAATTAGTGTAGTACAACACTCAATTCAGCCCATTGCGTGTTCCCCAGTTCAGCCATCTCCTCTCTCCCTATTCCTGTGTGTGTAACTTCTCAATCTTTTTGCTCTCTCCTATTCCTATGTTTAATTCTACCACCCTCACTCTTCCCGCATCCCCCCCTCTCGCTTTCCATTCACTTTCCACAGTTCCGATTGGAGAAGGTTGAAGGAAATCACCATGTCCATCTGAACGAGCCGGAACGAGTTGCAGGAATTATCAGCGAGTTTCTCAGGATGGACCTCACCTCCAAGCTGTGAGAGTGAAATGTGGGCAGGCTGTGCCCAGCACTGGTTAAAGAGTGGGAAAGGCCCAGTCACTGGCAACAAGACAAGAGTTCCCAGTCCTCTGAGTACAGCTGGGCCTGACCAGTAAATAACCAGTTTAACTATATGTTAACAGGAAATATTAATGGCGATGTATAATTAATTGCTGGTTTGAATCAAAATGTAAAGATTATTTCTTGCTGACTAATCGGAAGCTGATGGTCTGTTGAAGTAACAGACCTGACAGCAGGTTAATTGCAAAACAATGAAAGGCTGAAAGCTTGCTGGAGTATGGTGGGGGTGGGTGCTGAATGGTTTGAGATTTTGACTTTCTGCTCAGTTCACAGCATAGAAAATTAAAATCTTAAACCGTTTAAATCAGGTACAGTAAATGAGCCATGGCTAAGGTCATTGGCCCTAGTGGTCCAAGGCCCAAGGGCAGAGTTCTCTTAATAGCACTAGTTACTAATGCACTATAACTGTTCGGGTGATAACCCATCAAGAGGCCAACTGCACTGGATTAACTGCACTAACATCTAGCTTTTGTATAAAAGTGTAATTTTTTTAATCCTATAAAAGATTAGTTTGTGTATTTACATAGAATTTACAGGAAAGAAACAGGGTATTCAGCCCCACCCAACTAGAGCCCAACTCTACAACTCCCCAGCCTAAACCTTGCTGTGAAGTTCTCTAACTGTCCAGAGGGTGAGTCTCTGTCTGGCAGCTCCACACTCTGGAAGTGTCCAAGGATCCTATGATGGTGTGTGAGGCTATCTGGGTAAGAGACCGTATGATAATATTGCCCGTGGAGGTGTCCCACCGTGAGAGATTCAGCATCACTGGGAGAGATGGGGAGAGCTCGGGGAGAAAATAAATCGACACATTTTATTTCTCCAGTGCCTTTAGTGTAGGGAACATTCCAGGCGTATCAGAGGAGAAGAAAGGGGACGTCCAGCCATAATGGGAGAGTTAGGTAAGATTGTTAGAGAGAATGGCCTTGTTCAGAGACAATTACTGAGTAAGAGCTAAGTTACAGTGTATTTTGCTACATTCTCAGGATGTCCTCAAGCAGTTCATAGCCAAGGTGAAAATGTACTTTTGCCATTACCAGATTATAGATTTGAATGTTTTCTTGCCAGTAACAGTGTAATTGTATTTTCAAGCAAGAAATAGACATTCTCAGTTGAATGGTTGAAATTCAATGATTGTGGCTGATTCTTTTTGTGTCTCATAACAATGAAGTTAATATATATATTAGTTAATAAGTTAAGCTTTTTGTTCTGAAAGTTCTGAACCTCAGATGGTTCTGGATATGTTTCAAAATGTGACAACCGGCAATTTATAACAACTGAACGATTTTATAAGCACATGCAGCAACTACTTTAGACAATATCCCTCAAACATCAAATCAATGAATGGTCAGTTAACCTGTTTTTGCTGGTGTTGATTGAGGGAGGAGTGTTACCCAGGTCATCAGAATTCTTTGCTTTTGTTTAAATAGTGCCAAGGGATCTTTTACCTCTAATTGAATAGGAGGACACCTCGCCCAGTTCTGGGCCCCATGCTTTAGGTTGCATTCACAACCATCTTCAGCAAGAAGTGCCATCTTGGCCTCCTCCTGAGGTCCCCAACATCACAAGCCAGTCTTCAGCCAATTCGATTCACTCCATGTGATATCAAGAAGCAGCTGAGCACACTGCATACAGCAAAGGCCCTGGACTCTGACAATATCCCAGCTGTAGTACTGAAGACTTGTGTTCCAGAACTAGCTATACCCCTAACCAAGCTTGTTCTAGTACTGGCGCCTGCCTGACAAAGCATAAAATTGCCCTGGTATGTTTTCTGTCCACAAAAAGGCAGGACAAATTCAATCTGGCCAATTACTGCCTCATCAATCTACTTTCATTCAGCAAAGTAACTGACGGTGTTGTCAACAGTGTTATGGAGCTGCATTTACTCATCAGTAATCCACTCACTGATGCTCAGTTTGGGTTTCGCGAGCACCATTCAGTTCCGGACCTCATTACATCCTTAGTCCGAACGTGGACAAAAGAGCTGAATTCCAAAGGTGAAGTCAGAGTGACTACCTCAAGGCAGTGTTTGATCGAGTATAGCCCCAAGGAACCATTCTAAAATTAAACTCAATGGGAATCGGGAGGAAATCTTCCCACTGGTTGGAGACATACCTAGCAAAAAAGATGATCCCAGCCCCTGGACAACGCTGCAGGAGTTAGTCAGAGAAGTATCCTAGGCCCAACTGTCTTCAGCTCCTTCATCAGAGACCTTCCTTTTATCAGTGGGGATGTTCGCTGATTGCACAGTGTTTAGTTCCATTTGTAATTCCTCACATACTGAAGCAGTCTGTGTCCGTATGTGGCAAGACCTGGAAAAGGTCCAGGCTTGGGCTGATAAGTGACAAGTGGCATGCAATGACCATCCTCCAACAAGGGAAAGCCTGACCAGCACTCATTGACATCACTGAATCCTCTACACTCAACATCTAGGGGAAGGGCGGGTGGTCACCACTGGCCAGAATACTAGACTGTGGCTACAAGCGCAGGTCAGGGACTGGAAATTCTGCAGTGAGACACTCACCTAATTCCCCAGTCTCCAGATGAGTCTGCAATTCCCCAGACGAGTCTCAGTGAGAGACTCATCTAATTTCTACTGCATACAGGGGACAGGTCAGAATTGCAGCCCCAACACTTGAGAAACTCAGCACCATCCAGGGTAAAATAGTCTGCTTAATCAATGCCCTCTCCGTTACATTATATGTTCACTCTCTTCATTACCAGTGCAATGTCACTGCATGATGTACCATTCACAAAATGCACTGCAGAACCTCAGTTGACAGCAACTCCCAAACCTGCAACCTCTACCCACTAGAAGAACAAGGGCAGCAGGCACATGGACCCCTTCAAGTCATACACCAACCCTGACTTGGAAATACATATTACAGTTCTTCATCTTGGAGCTCCCTTCCTAACAACACTGTGGGTGTAGCTCCGCCCCACACTGCAGTGGTTGGAGCAGGCAGCTCTCCGATATTCTCGAGGGCAGTTAGGGGAGGGCAACAAATGCTGGCCTAGCCCACATCCTGCGCATGAACAAATTTTAAAATGATCAAAATCTTGGAGGGGGTGCAGAGGAGGTTTGGTAAGATAGTATCACGGCTGAGGGACGGGTCAGGCGGTTACCCTCATTAGCTGCAGCTTCACTAAATTGCAGATATTGTGAGATAATATAAGACCTGGGATTGTTCCCTTAACCTTCTCTGTTCTGTGGAGAGATTGGAGAAGTTGGCATTGTTCTCCTTCGAGCAGAGAAGGTTCGGGGAGATCATCCAACAGAGATGTTCAAAACTTCAAAAGGGGGTTTTAGTTGTATGCTTGAAAAGGGAAATTTTGCTGGGTTATGGAGGTGAAGCTGGTTGGGTAGTTTCTATCTCTGTTGCATCACACCCTTGGCAACTCCCAGGCTTCCCAATCCCCCTCCCCCTCAGCCCACCTGCTATGGAAACCCTCATTTATGCTTTTGTTACCTCCACACTCGATTATTTCAATCTTTCCCAGCCAAAGTCGGAGTAAAGGAGCGAATGATCTGCCTGTCATTGGGAGATTCCTGGTAAGGGACAGGTCAGCTCATCTGCAGCTTCGGAAATTGTAGACATTATGTGAGATGGTACAGGACCTGGGGTTGTTCTCTTAACAAACACCTCTGTTCTAAGGGGGGGATTTAATAGGGGTGTTTGAAATCAAAAAGGATTTTGAGGGGAGGTGGTGACGTAGTGGTATTGTCACTGGATTAGTATTCCAGAGACCCAGGGTAATGCTCTGGGGACCCGGGTTCGAATCCCACCACGGCAGATGGTGAAATTTGAATTCAATAAAAAAATGTGGACTTAAACGTCTAATCATTGTCGATTGTTGTAAAAACAAAAAAAAACCCATCTGATTCGCTAATCCCCTTTAGGGAAGGAAATCTGCTGTATGTAACTCCAGACCCACAGCAATGTGGTTGAGTCTTAAATAGCCTAGCAAGCCATTCAGTTATCAAGGGCAAATAGGGATGGGCAATAAATGATAGCCTCGCCAGCGACACTCACATCCTGTGAATGAATAAAAAAAAAATGCAAAAGTCTTCCCAGTGACAGGGAGGTTGATACCAGAGGAAGACGAGCAATTTTTGGCAGACCAAAGGGCACCTTTCACCAAGTTGATGATCCTCCAGGCTGCTGTTGATGTTTATCTCGGTGTGTGCCTTGGTAACAGCCTGTAGAGAACAGAGTCCTGCATCACAGACCTGCTCAGGCGGAACCTTGGCAAAAACCACTGCATCTCTCTCCAAACCATCCAGAAGGAGGTGGATAATGGTCTCTTCCCCACCACAGTCATCTTGAGGGCAATGTGCGTACAGGTGTGAGACTCTGGGCATCTAGGAAGGATGTGATGTGGAGGGCTTTCTCACCACCAGCCAAGCTACGTCTTGGTGCTTGTTGGAAAGTTCTAGCGATGAGGCGTTCTGCCAAATGATCTGCTCGGGGAACCATCCGACAGGATCCACCATCTTCTTTTCCCACAGGGCCTCTAGGATGTTACGTGCAGACCATTTTCTGATGGACTTGTGGCCAAAGGTGTTTTTCTGTACAAACCTTCCCATGAGGGACAGGTGATACGCACGGTCCAACTGAGTGGAGCATTCCATGGCAGCGTGGCCAGACCCACCCTTCACAACACCATGGACATGTAGAACCTCAGCACGTAGTGACATTTGGTGTTTGCATACCAACAGTCTGTGCACAGCTTGATGTAGTCACACAAAAGTGATCTTCAGGATGAGGGCGACATAGGGTATGTTTTTTTTCCCTGTATCTAGAGGTTTGTACATGCGTTCTGCGGGCATGGCACATTTTTGATTTCCAGCTAAAGCAGATATCTGAAGTACCGCCACAGCATAGAAGCGAGAAACTTTCAGGCATTGGTAATTGGTGTTTAGTTTGTAAAGGGTTGGATACAAGAGTGGGAGCTTGGATTTAATTAATAGAGAAGCAAAATACTGCAGATGCTGTAGTCCGTGAAAGCCCTTTTATCAGACCTGGAACGTTAACTCTATTTGTCTCTCCAGACCTGACTATTTTTGAATTTTCTCCTGTTATTGCATTTATATAACACTTTCATGGTCAGGCCAGCATTTATTGCCCTTAATTACTCTTGTGAAGATGCTGGTGAACCACCCTCTTAAATGTAACTTGAGTGTCTTCCTAGGCCATTTCAGAGGGCATTTAAGAGTCAACCACATTGATGTGGGTCTGGAGCCACATCTAAGTTGGACCAAGTAAGGATGGCAGATTTCCTTCCATAATGTTTTTAGCAACAATCCAATAGTTTTATGATGAGCATTACTCACACGAGCATTTTAATCCAAGATTTAATTAATTAATTGAGTTTTAATTCCTCGCCTGCCATGCTGGGATTTGTACACATCATTAGTTCAGGCCTTTGAATTACGAGTCCAGTGACTTGACGACTGTGCTACCATGCCTGTTTTAACATGCAGTCTTTTTGAAGTGTAATCCTTCCAAACCCACGACCACTACCATCTAGAAAGACGAGGGCAGCAGACACATGGGAACACCGCCACCTGCAAGTTCCCCTCCAAGTTACACACCATCCTGACTTGGAAATGTATCGCCGTTCCTTCACTGTCGCCAGGTCAAAATCCTGGAACTCCCTCTCTATCAGCACTGTGGGTGTACCTACACCACCGTGACTGCAGCGGTTCAAGAAGGCAGCTCACCACCACCTTCTCAAGTGCAATTAGAGATGGGCAATAAATGCTGGCCCAGCCAGCGACGCCCAGATCCTGTGAACGAATTTTTTAAAAAGCACTCATTAAAGTCTGTTCAGAAATCGAAGGGAAAGTCTAATCAAAGTGTTGAAAATTTTGAAGATTTAGATAGTGTAAATAAGGAGAAACTGGTTCTGGCAGGAGAGCAGAGGATACAGGTTTAAAACAAAAGATAGGAGAATATTTTTTTCACGGGATGTGGGTGTCGCTGACTAGGCTGGTATTTACTGCCCACCAGCAAGTTATGATGGACTGGAATGAAAGGGTGGGGAAGCAGATTCAGTAGTCAGTTGCAAAACAGAAGCCAATATATTCTTGAAAAGGAAACATTGCAGGGCTATGGAGAGCATAAAATTACAGAGACATTGAGCGATGAAGTGAGTGAGTGGAACTGTGGCAAATTGCAGCAGTTCAAGAAGGTGGCGGCTCACATTCCATGAAAGAATAAAAGAAAATGGATTAAAATGCAGGTAAGTGTGAGGTCATCCATTTTTGACCAAGAAAGGATAGAATCAAGAGCCAGGTTTTATCAGCAAATGGACCAGTTAAGGCAGTAACAAAGACAAAGTTACAGAGGTGATAATACTTGTGATGGAGAGATCATGGGATCAGAAGCTCAGCTTGAGGTTAAGAGGGAGCCAAGGCTTTAACTGCTCTGGTTCAACCTAAGACAGCGGCCTGGGAGGTAGAAGGATAAAGAATTTGAAGATTATGTCAATAAAACAACTTTACTCCCCAGCTAATTCTGCTTCACCTCAAATGAAGTATCATGAAGGAAACACAGCAGCTAATTTGCTCACAGCAAAGTCCCACAAACAGCAATGTGATAATGACCAGTTCATGTGCTTTAGTTATGTTGATTAAATGATAAATATTGGCCAGGATACTGGGGAGAACTCCTCTGCTCTTTAAAACAGGGCCTTGGGATCTTTTCCATCACCTGAGACAGAATATGGTTAGGTTTAATATGTCATTTGAAAGGCAGGACCTCCAACAGTGCACCATATCCTCAGTACTGCACTGGAGTGCCAAACCTGGGTTATGTGCCCAAATCTCTCGAGTGGGACTTGAACCTCCAGTCTTTTGACTCAGTGAAAGTGTTATCACTGAGCCACAGCTGGCACCTTGTCTAAGTGGTGGCCAGTTTCTCTCCTCTCACATCTCTCTTCCTCTGCTCTGAATCTTCATTGACTAGTTCAATCACTGTCTCTCCCAGATGGTTTTGATTCCTCTGTTGGAAATGGGATTGTTTTAGGCCCTTTAGGTGTCATTTGATTCTTGGAAAATAAACACAAATTGTTCAATAGTTTTTTAGAAGTTTAGAACAAACCACAGACTATTGTCTGCTGCTAGAAAGGTACAGAAAACAGTGGCAATTTTAGACAGAAAGAAAAGAAACAAAGACGTAATAGGCCTCTTGTATGGTAGTTCAGAACTAGAAAAATAACCTCACAAAAGTCTTACTTAAAAAAAGAAGGAACTGTTGGGAGCAGAGGCAACATGTAGAAGACTTGGCACAATCTCTTCAGGAGACATTCCAGGGTCTGGTCGATTTATGTTTTGAACATAAGGGGAGGCGATGGCGTGGTGGTTTTGTTGCTGGACTACTAATCCACAGACCCAGGGTAATGCTCTGGGGACCTGGGTTAAAATCTCACCACGGCAGATGGAGCAATTTGAATTCAATAAAAATCTGGAATTAAAAGTCTAATGATGACCATGAAACCATTGTCGATAGTTATAAAAACCCATCTGGTTCACTAATGCCCATTTAGGAAAGGAAATCTGCTGTCCTTACCTGGTCTGGCCTACATGTGACGCCATTCCCACAGCAATGTGGTTGACTCTTAAATGCCCTCTGAATTAGGGATGGGTGATAAATGCTGGCCAGCAACAACCACATCCCATGAATGAATTTAAAAAAAAAACTAATCCACAGCTTTTTTTTATCCTTTTACATGATGTGGGCATCACTGGCTAGGCCAGCATTTGTTGCCCATCCCTAATTGCCCTTGAGAAGGTGAGTTTGGAAGGTGCTGTTGAAGGAGGCTTGACAAGTTGTTGCAGTGTATTTTGTAGATGGTACATACACACTGTTGCCACTGTGCATTGGTGGTGGATGGGTTGCCAATCAAGCAGTCTGCTTTCTCCTGGATGGTGTCGGGCTTCTTGAATGCTGTTGGAGCTGCACTCATCCAGGCAAGTGGAAAGTATTCTATCACACTCCTGACTTGTGCCTTGTAGATGGTGGAGAGGCTTTGGGGAGTCAGGTGAGTTGCTCGGTGCAGGATCCCTAGCCTCTGACCTGCTCTTGTAACCACAGTATTTATATGGCTAGTCCAGTTCAGTTTCTGGTCAATGGTAACCCCAGGATGGTGATAGTGGGGGATTCAGTGATGATAATGCTGTTGAATGTCCAGGGGTGAAGACTAGATGCTCTCTTGTTGGAGATGGTTGTTGCCTGGCAATTGGGTTGCACGAATGTGACTTGCCCCTTGTCAGCCCAAGCCTGGATATTGTCCAGGTCTTGCTGCAGTTGGACATGGACTGCTCATTATTTATGTTCGGCAGTCGAGTAAAGTGTTTAATCATTTTAGTACCAGTTTGTGTGATCATGTCTCTGCTCTAGGTTAGAACTAGGTTATCGATATTAGCAATAACCCAATACCTCTGAGGACACAGCCCATCTCCAGATGCCTCCTGATCTCATTCCCCAGGCCTGCCTTCCTGTTCCAAATGTGGGTGCTCCTCTTAAACTGGCAGTGGTTGGACACCATGTGCTCATTACCAGGCTCGTGTAGCGCTTCCTGCTGTGATGTCCAAGAGTATAGGCCTCAAGTCAGAACATTGGGAGATACCCACATTCAAATACTCACTCTCTGGGTTAGGCACTTGTTACCTGGTGGCTGTAATGTTCCCTCTTTATCACCCAACACATATCGCAGGCAAATCACATTGGTATCAACTCACCTGCTGTAAGCAGTGGGGACTGTGTAAAAGTATATTTACATTAACAGCATGTGGTGGGGAAGTGCTCGCCCTGTTTTATCCCAGTTTTTCCCCATGGTGACAGTGTCTTCTACATCCCAAATGGAAAAGGATAGAAGGACTTCCATTCCTGTAGCCCCTTTAACCAACTCAGGACATTTCGAAGCACAATTGAGCTCTTTTAAAATGTAGTCATTCTTGCATTCCAGGAAATATGGCAGCCAATTTGTCCACAGCAGGGTCCCACACACAGCAATGTGATAATGGCCACATCATCTTTTTGGTGGTAGTTGAAGGACAAATATTGGCCAGGACACCATGGGCGAGAGCTCCCCTGTTCATGTTCAAGACAGTGCTGTGGGATTGTTTACCTGAGAGGCCAGATGGGCCCTCAATTTAATGTCTCATCCAAAAGACAGCACCTCCAACAGTGCAGCACTCCCTTCTTACTGGGCTGAAGTGTTAGCCTGGATTATATGCTCTACTCTGGAGTTAGATATGAACCCATAACCTACTAAATCCAAGGCATGAGTGCTAACCACTGAGCCACAGCTAAATTGTGCATTGCAGCTAAGAGAGGGGTGGGATTGGGGTGAGTGTTAGGTCCCTCCACAGACAGAGGTCCCTCCAGCAGGTGTTGGGTCAGTAGTTGCTATGGCGTTGGTGGTTATCTCTGCAAAGGGCGGTCATGTTACCATAGCATTAATACAAAATAAGGACCTCTATGACAGGAGCAACTGTTGGACCATTGGACAGGGCAGGGAAGTAAGGTACCATCAGATACAGGAAGAATGACAGGTTTCCAATAACAGGAGGGTCAGTACATAGAGGGCACAGATTTAAGGCAATTGACAAAATAACCAGTTAAGTAAAATGAGTTCTGCCGAAGGGCCATGAAGGCTCGAAACGTTAACTGATTTCTTCTCCGCCGATGCTGCCAGACCTGCTGAGTTTTTCCAGGTAATTCTGTTTTTGTTTTGGATTTCCAGCATCCGCAGTAGCTTTTAGCTTTTTGTTTTTATCTAAGTAAAATCAATATGGGTGAAGGTTAGGAATAGCAAGGGTCAGAAAATGGTGGAAGTAGTTTGTACACCTTCTAACAAGAAATTATTGAAGCTCATAACAAAGGCAATGTAATAATTGTGGGGGACTTTAATCTTCATATGGACTGGATCAATCAAATTGGCAATGGTAGTCTGGAAGATGAGTTTGTAGAATGCTTTTGTGATAGTCTCCTGGAACAGTGCATTATGGAACTCACCAGGGATAAAGCTATTTTACATCTAGTATTGTGCAGTGAGGTGGGGTTAATTAGTAATCTCATAGTAAAAGATCCGCTGGGAAATAGTGATCATACTATTGAATTCCATATTAAGTTTGAAAGCGACATACTCCAATCATCAACAAGAATCTTAAACTTAAAGCTAGTTAGATAGGTATGAGGGGAGCGCTGTAGATAGACTTAATGGGTACGCTGGTAAATAGCAGGAAACATGAAGAAACATTTCAAAATGTTCAACAAAAATACATTCTGTTTAAAAAAAACAAGAACTCGGCAAGATCAACCCATCTTTGGCTTACTAGGGAAATTAAAGATAGTGTTAGATTAAAAGAAGGGACTTATGTTGCAAAGAGTAGTAGTAAGTCTGAGGACTGGGAGTGTTTTAGAAATCAGAAAAAGACCACCAAGAAGTTGACAAAAACTGAAAATTAGAATGAGAGTAAACTAGCCAGGAAAATAAAAGCAGATTTTAAGAGCTTTTACAAGAACATAAAAAGGAGAGTAGGTAAAGTAAATGTTGGGCCCCTAGAGGCAGAGGCAGGAGACAAATTATCATGGGGAATGAGGAAATTGCAGAGACATTGAACAAATGTTTTCTGTCTGTCTTGACTGTAGCAGTTACAAGTTACATAGCAGAAATAAAGGGTAACTTAGGGTCTAATTAGAGTGAGGAAATTAAGGTAAGCGATATCAGCAGAGAAAAAGTATTGGAGAAACTAAAGGAATTAAAAATTAAAGGGATTAGACCTGATGGCCTAATAGTGGATTGGAAGTTAGCAAATGTAACATCGCTATTCAAGAAAGGAGGGAGAGAGAAAACAGGGACCTACAGACCAGTTAACCTGACATTATTTGTCAGGAAATGCCGGATTCCATTATTAGGGAAGATTTAACAATGTGCTTTGAAAATCACAGTAAAATCAGACAAAGTTAACGTGATTTACAAAAGGAAAATCATTTTTTTACAAATTTATTACAATTTTTTGAGGATGTAACTAATAGGGTAGATAAAAGGGAGCCAGTCGATACAGTATACTTGGATTTCCAAAAGACATTCGGTTAAGTACCACGCACAACAAAAGATCTCTCTCCCACCAGGTCCCACATTATCAAATCTCAAATGGCCAATGTTCCAGCGATTGACCCTAATGACTGAGAGAAGCTCGCTACCAATTGTTGAGAATGGCAACAACTTGTCCATCAAGCTGCAACTCCTTTGAGTGCCAACGTCTTAATGATGAGGCAGAGCACTGGCAGAGAAGGAAAGAAAAGGAAGCAAATCCTGCACTCCGGACCCTGCTACCTCGTGGAACGTCCTGCCCCATGTGCCCAGAGATCTGCGGGTTGCGAATCAGCCTGTTCAGTCACATGAACGCTCAGCGCAGAAACTCACGACCCTGAATCGACATCACTCTCGAAGTGAGGGACAGCCAACGTTGATAAGGCCCGAGGGCAGCACCTAAATGGCACAGTTCTCCATTACAGCCTTTAAATATTGAGCTACCTATGAAAGATAAGAACCCTCTGGAGCACTGAAAGCCAACTTCACCAATGCTGAAACCCAGGGTGTCTCAGCAGGTGAGGGTTAGCCAACCTGGGAAGGGACCATTAGGATGGTGGCTAAATGTGCTAATTGATGTCATGTCTTTGTGCCACAGGTGCATTCAGGGAAGCTGGGAAAATACCTTGTAAGGTCATTACACTTTATTGGCGTTGCACTGCTCTCCTGGAACCCAGAGAGAAAGCACTGATTGGCACATGTGGCTCACCCTATGGTATTCTCCTTGACTGGCTCTCTGCCAAAATAAGAACCTGGGGTTCAATGTTGGAGAAGTCGGCTGCTGTGCTTTGCAAGAGGAGGGTTTTGTCTCTTATAAGTTCTTGCCCTGTGCCATTTATATTCTACAGCAATTTCAACCTCTGCTGCATTGGCTAAAGTTACTGCGTTCCCTTTTAAGCAGCTGCTGGAATTTAATCTGCAATAGCTGCAGAACGGATATAAGTGACTGAACCACGCCGACAGCCAAATAGTAGAATACTGCCTTAAAATAATCTTCCCATCGTCTCATCCAGCTCAACAACAGCCTGCACAAGCACCGCTAATACAGTAAGACATCGCAATCTGCTTCATAGAAATGCTACCAAACAAAATTTGACACTGAGCCACGTACGAGGCATTAGGACAGGTGACCAAAAGCTTGGGTAGAGGTTGTAAGGGGTTTCTTAAACAGGGCACGAGAAGCTCAGGGAGCGAGAGGTTTAGGAAGGGAATTCCAGAGCTTGTGCCCCGGCTGCCGAAGGCACAGCTGCCAGTAAAAACAATTAAAATCAGGGAATGCTGATAGAGATTACAAAGATGGCTTGGAGCCAGATAATCGAAAACAAGAATGAGAATTTGACAATCAAAGTGTTACTGGACTGGGTGCCAACGTATCGGTGAACAGTATGGCTCAGTGTCAAACCCCTTTATTCTGTATTTTCTTCCCTCCCCAATCTATAAATTGCCAACGGTTATTTTCTATTTTGTAGGTGCTGTTAAATGGATGTAAGATTTTCTGCTGCTTGTCTGGTTGCTGTGGTTGCACTCAGTGTAACTGGCCTGTTAATGTTCTTAATTGCTTGCCTGCTGCCCTCTGTTGGAGTGATGTGGTGCTGCAAGTGTGTTGCCAAATTAGATCTTCTAAAAAGACTTGTATTTATATTTATACTCACACTCTAATCCCTTCCAAGTGAAACGGCAACTTATTTTAATTTAGTATATTGTATTCGCTTCTCACAATGTAGTTCTCTTTCACACTGGGGAGAACAAACGCAGGTTGGGTGACCACTTATGGAGCATCTCTGTTAAGCCTGTAGGTGTGATACCAAGTTTTTGGTCACGCGTCATTTTAATTCTCCACCTTGCTCTCGTACTAATTTTCTTCTGCAAAAATATAATAAAATTGCATAAAATATCTGAATAAACATTACCAACCTTTTCAAAATGGTCATCGCAGAAAGTGCAATAATATTCAAGCTTTCTACATAGATCATATTGCACTCTGAGGTGCATCAATAAAAAAGAACATTACAAATATTTCAAAATGGTTGTTACAGACAGTGCAATGGTACTTAAGTTGTCTACATAGATCATGTTGCACTCTGAGGTGTTTCAATACAATTGTGATACATGTAATATTCACTGCATATATTTAACATTAGCCATACAAGGGGTCTATACAATTACCACCCTCTGTGCACTATGGCTGAAAGGACTTAGACAGTGACCTTTCCCCACTGCGTCTCTGCGGCGGCTGCCCCAAGCTTTAGTGCGTCCCTCAGCACGTAGTCCTGGACCTTGGAATGTGCCAGTCTGCAACACTCGGTCGGGGACAACTCTTTGCGCTGAAACACCAACAAGTTTTGGGCAGACCAAAGAGCGTCTTTCACCGAGTTGATGATCCTCCAGCTGCAGTTGATGTTTGTCTCGGTGTGAGTTGCTGAGAATAGCCCGTAGAGCACAGAGTCCTGTGTCAGGGAACTTCTCTGGATGAACCTCGACAAAAACCACTGCATCTCTCTCCAGACCTTCTTTGCAAAGGCACAATCCACAAGGAGGTGAACAACAGTCTCTTCCCCACACATTTTGCTCTAATACTAATCGCTCTGTCCTCAGCCTCCTGCAGTGGTTCAGTGAAGCTCAAGGAACAACACATCTTCCGATGAGGTACTTTACAGCCTTTCAAACTCAACATTGTGTTCAACAATTTTAGAGAGTAACCTTTGCCCCCATTTTGTTTCCTTTTTCTTTACAGGTTTTGCTTTCAACTCATCTTGTTGTTTTTGCTTTTGGATAGCAGCCATTCACCATTCTGCCATTCACACACCTCCTCTAAACGCATCTTTGGCTTCTTTCCATGTTCCATTATCATTCCCTTTGGCCTTGCACCAACTCCTTTGTCATTTAATCTCTCCTGCCTTCTATCCGATGACAGACCTTTTCCTACCTCCTTTTTCCCATCCTTCTCCTTTACTTTTATCAAAACTATTGGATTTTTAACTTTTCTTCAGTTGCCTTCACCTCCACTGATTTTTTCTTTGAAAAATATACTTTATTCATAAAATATCCGGAAGAACATTACAAAACATTTCTAAATGGCCATTACAAAAGTACAATCAGATTCAACTTTTACACATGGATCACAAGGTGCATCAATACAATCAATGAATATTACAATCATTTCAATGTGGTCATTACAGACAGTCAGACAATGGGATTGGAGTTATCAACATACATCATGTTGCACTCTGAGGTGCTTCAATACAATTATAATACAATTAGTATTCACTGCAGACATTCATTTTGAGCTGTACAGCCGGAGGGGCTCTCAACAGTTCCCAGCCCTTCGGTGCACTGTGGCTGAAAGGTCTTAGACAGTGACCTTTCCCCATTGCGCCTTTGCGGCGGCTGCCCCAAGCTTTAGTGCGTCCCTCAGCACGTAGTCCTGGACCTTGGAATGTGCCAGTCTGCAACACTCGGTCGGGGACAACTCTTTGTGCTGGAAGACCAACAAGTTTCGGGCGGACCAAAGAGCATCTTTCACGGAGTTGACGATCCTCCAGCTGCAGTTGATGTTTGTCTCGGTGTGTGTCCCTGGGAACGGCCCGTAGAGCACAGAGTCCTGTGTCACAGAACTGCTCGGGATGAACCTCGACAGCAACCACTGCATCTCTCTTCAGACCTTCTTTGCAAAGGCACATTCCACAAGGAGGTGAACAACGGTCTCTTCCCCACCACAGCCACCTCGAGGGCAACGTGCAGAGGGGGTGAGACTCCTGGCGTGTTTGAAGCATCTGATGGGGAGGGACTTTCTCACCACCAGCCAAGCTACATCTTGGTGCTTGTTGGAAAGTTCTGGCGATGAGGCATTCTGCCAAATGACTTTGACAGTCAGCTCGGGGAACCATCCCACAGGATCCACCCTCTTCTTTTCCCTCAGGGCCTCTAGGATGTTACATGCCGACCACTGCCTGATGGACATGTGGTCAAAGGCGTTTCTCTGCATAAATTTTTCACGAGGGACAGTGCATCTTGTAGATGGTACACACTGCTGCTACTGTGTACCGATGGTAGAGGGAGTGAATGTTTGTGGATGTGGTGCCAATCAAGTGGGCTGCTTTGTCCTGGACAGTGTCAAGCTTCTTGAATGTTGTGGGAGCTGCACTCATGCAGGCAAGTGGGGAGTATTCCAACATATGCCTGACTTCTTCTTGTGGATGGTGGACAGGCTTTGGGGAGTCAGGAGGTCAGCCCAAGCCTCTGACCTGCTGTTGTAGCCACAGTATTTATATGGCTAGTCCAGTTCAGTTTCTGGTCAAGGATGTTGATAGTGGGGGATTCAGTGATGGTAATGCTATTGAATATCAAGGGGCGATAGTTAGATTCTCTCTTGTTGGAGTTGGTCATTGCCTGGCACTTATGTGGCGCAAATGTTACTTGCTGCTTGTCAGCCCAAGCCTGGCTATTGTCCAGGTCTTGCTGCATGGACTGCTTCAGTATCTGAGGAGTCACAAATGGTGCTGAACATTGTGCAATCATCAGCGAACATCCCCACTTCTGACCTTATGATGGAAGGAAGGCCATTAATTAAACAGCTGAAGATGGTTGAGCCAAGGATACTACCCTGAGGAACTCCTGCAGTGATGTCCTGGAGCTGAGATGACTGACTGCCAACAACCACAACCATTTTCCTTTAGTGCTAGATATGACACCAACTAGTGGAGAGCTTTCCCCCTGATTCCCATTGACTCCAGTTTTGTTAGGGCTCCTTGATGCCACACTCTGTCAAATGCGGCCTTGACGTTAAGGGCAGTCATTCTAACCTCACCTCAGGACTTTATCTCTTTTGTCCATGTTTGAACCAAGGTCGTAATGAAATCAGGAGCTGAGTGGCCCTGGCAGAACCCAAACTGTAAGCAGGTTATTGCTAAGCAAGTGCCACTTGATAGCACTGTTGATGACACTTTCCATCACTTTACTGTTGATGGAGAGTAGACTGATGGGGCGGTAATTGGCCTAGTTGGATTTGTCCTGCTTTTTATGTACAGGACATACCTGGGCAATTTTCCACATAACCGGGTAAATGCCAGTGTTGGAGCTGTACTGGAAAAAGCTTGGCTAGGGGAGCAGCAAGTCTGGAGCACAAGTCTTCAGTACTATTGCTGGGATATTGTCAGGACCCATAGCCTTTGCAGTATCCAGTCCCTTCAGCTGTTTCTTGATATCACGTGGAGTGAATCGAATTGGCTGAAGACTGGCATCTGTGATGCTGGGGACCTCCATAGGTAGTCAAGATGGATCATCCACTGGGCACTTCTGGCTGAAGATTGCAGCAAATGCATTAGCCTTATCTTTTGCACTGATGTGCTGGGCTCCTGCATCATTGAGGATGGGGATATTTGTGGAACCTCCTCTAGTGCGTTGTTTAATTGTCCACCACCATTCACAACTCGATGTGCTTCTGCTGTTTGGTACGCAAGTAGTCCTGTATTATAGCTTCACCAGGTTGACATCTCATTTTTAAGTATGCCTGGTGGTGCTCCTGGCATGCCCTCCTGCACTCTTCATTGAACCAGGGTTGATCCACTGGCTTTGATGGTAATGGTAGAGTGGGGTATATGCCGGGCCATGAAGTTACAGATTGTGGTTGAGTACAATTCTGCTGCTGCTGATGGCCCACAGCGCCTCATGGATGCCCAGCCTTGAGTTGCTAGATCTGTTCAAAATCTATCCCATTTAGCATGGCGGTAGTGCCACAAAGCATGATGGAGGGCATCCTCAGTGTGAAGGTGGGACTTTGTCTCCACAACAACTGTTCAGTGTTCACTCCTACCGATACTGTCATGGACAGATGCAACTGCGGCAGGCAGGTTGATGAGGATGAGATCAAGTATTTTTCTCCCCCTTGTTGGTTCCCTCACCACCTGCTGCAGACCCAGTCTAGCAGCTATGTGCTTTAGGACTTGGCCAGCTTGGTCAATAGTGGTGCTACCGAGCCATTCTTGGTGATGGACGTTCAAGTCCCTCACCCAGGGTACATTCTGCGTCCTTGCCACCCTCAGTGCTCCCTCCAAGTGGTGTTCAACATGGAGGAGCACTGATCTATCAGCTGAGGGAGGGCGGTATGTGGTAATCAGCAGGAGGTTTCCTTGCCCAAGTTTGATCTGATGCAATGAAACTTCATGGGATCTGAGTCAATGTTGAGGACTCCCATACCATATACCGCTGTGCCGCCACCTCTGCCAATGGGCAGGACCGGACATACCCAGGGATGGTGATTGGTGGTGTCTGGGACATTATCTGTAAGACTTGATTCTAAGAGGATGACTATGTCAGGCTGTGCTTGACCCCCAATTTTGGCACTAGCCCCCAGACGTTAGTAAGGAAAACTTTGCAGGGTCGACAGGGCTGTTGCCTAGGTCAATGCCGGGTGGTCCATCCGGTTTCTTTCCTCTTTTTTTAGACTTTGTAGGGTTTGATACAACTGAGTGGCTTGCTGGGCTGTTTCAGGGGGTATTTAAGAGTCAATCCACATCGCTGCGGGTCCGGTGTCACATGTAGGCCAGACCAGGTAAGGACGGCAGATTTCCTTCCCTAAAGGACATTAGTGAACCAGTTGGGTTTTTACAATAATCGAGTTTTAATTGCTGATTTTTATTGAATTCAAATTCCACCATCTGCAGGATTCGAACCCCGACGGGTCATTACCTCGGGTTTCTGGATTACTGAAGACGAGTCTCACGGACTCGAAACGTTAACTCTGTCTTTCTCTCCACAGATGCTGTCCGACCGGCTGAGTTTTTACAGCAGTTTTTGTTTTCGTCACTGGGTCACTAGTCCAGCGACAATGCCACAACACCATTGCCTCCCCAGAGCTTCGGCTCTGAAGAAGGGTCAAACGGACTGGCAACATTAATTCTGTTTCTCTCTCCACAGATGGTATCTGAATTTTCCAGCATTTTCTGAGATTATGTTGGGCACATGATCAATATTGTATTAGTTAGAAACAACACACAGTTTAAGAACATTATGAAAATAATTAAATAACAAAGAATCTAAGCTTCCAACTCTCTCTGTTTGTTCTGATAAGGAAGGGAGACAGAGCAAGAGTGAACCACTAATGGTCTCCCCAATAGCTGGGGAGATCCGCTCCACCTCCCACATCCAATAAAGAGGTTATTTTTTTTTGCAAAAATATACTTTATTCATAAAATATCTTCAACCACATTCCAAACCATTTCAAAAACACCATTACAAGGGTACAATCCGGTTCAACTTTTACAAAATGTATCACCTGGTGCATCAGTACAAACAATATTACAATCATTTACAGCCTTTCATTTTGAGCTGTACAGCCCGAGGGGCTCTAAACAGTTCCCAGTCTCTCGGTGCGCTGTGGCAGAAAGGTCTCAGACAGCGACCCTTCCCCATTGCGCCTTTGCGGCAGCTGCCCCAAGCTTTAGTGCGTCCCTCAGCACGTAGTCCTGGACTTTGGATTGTGCCAGTCCGCAACAATCGGTCGGGGACAACTCTTTGTGCTGGAAGACCAACAAGTTTCGGGCAGACCAAAGCGCGTCTTTCACCGAGTTGATGATCCTCCAGCTGCAGTTGATGTTTGTCTCGGTGTGTGTCCCTGGGAACAGCCCGTAGAGCACAGAGTCCTGTGTCACAGAACTGCTCGGGATGAACCTCGACAGCAACCACTGCATCTCTCTCCAGACCTTCTTTGCAAAGGCACAATCCACAAGGAGGTGAACAACGGTCTCGTCCCCACCACAGCCACCTCGAGTGCAACGTGCAGAGGGGGTGAGACTCCTGGCGTGTTGGAAGGATCTGACGGGGAGGGCCTTTCTAACCACCAGCCAAGCCACGTCTTGGTGCTTGTTGGAAAGTTCTGGCGATGAGGCGTTCTGCCAAATGACTTTGACAGTCTGCTCGGGGAACCATCCCACAGGATCCACCCTCTCCTATTCCCTCAGGGCCTCTAAGACGTTACGTGCCGACCACTGCCTGATGGACTTGTGGGCAAAGGTATTTTTCTGCATAAATTTTTCCACGAGGGACAGGTGGTACGGCACGGTCCAACTACTTGGAGCGTTCCGCGGCAGCGTGGCCAGACCCATCCTTCGCAACACCGGGGACAGGTAGAACCTCAGCACGTAGTGACACTTGGTGTTTGCGTACCGAGGGTCTATGCACCGCTTGATGCAGCCACACACAAAGGTGGCCATCAGTATGAGGGGAATGTTGGGCACGTTTTTTCCCCCTTTATCTAGAGGCTTGTACATCGCGTCCCTGTGGACACGATCCATTTTCGACCTCCAGATAAAGCGGAAGATGGCTCGAGTGATCGCCATCGCACAGGAGTGTGGAATGGGCCAGACCTGCGCCACGTACAGCAACAGCGAGAGTGCCTCACACCTGATGACCAGGTTCTTACCCGCAATGGAGAGGGAGCGTCGCTCCCACATGCCCAGTTTCCTTTTCACCATAGACACTCGCTCCTTCCAGTTTCTAACGCACGCCCCGGTCCCTCCGAACCATATCCCCAGCACCTTCAGGCCGTCAGCCCTGACGGTGAAGGGGACAAAGGATCGGTCAGCCCAGTTCCCAAAGAACATGGCCTCGCTCTTCCCACGATTTACTTTGGCTCCCGAGGCCAGTTGGAACTGGTCGCAGATGTGGATCAGTCTGCGCACCGACAGCGGATCCGAGCAGAAGACGGCGACATCGTCCATGTAGAGGGAGGCTTTGACCTGAGTGCCTCCACTGCCTGGGATCGTCACTCCTCTCATGCCCAGATCCTTCCTGATGGACTCGACAAACACACAAACAGGACAGGGGAGAGAGGGCAGCCCTGCTGTCTAATTCTGTTTCTCTCTCCACAGATGGTATCTGAATTTTGCAGCATTTTGTGAGATTACTTTGGGCATATGATCAATATTATATTAGGAACAACGCACAGTTTAATAACATTATTAAAAAAACTAAATAGCAAAGAATCAAAGCTCCCAACTCTCTCTGTTTGTTCTGATAAGGAAGGGAGACAGAGCAAGAGTGAACCACTAATGGTCTCCCCAATAGCTGGGGAGCTCCGCTCCACCTCCCACGTCCAAAAATTAAAGAGGTTTCACACGTGGTGAGTACACGAAGCACAAGTGAGACCGAGCAAATCGCGGCTGCTAAAAGTCTTTCAGATCTCGCCACCTTCAAGTCACGGTTACCTACAATTGGCTATTGATTGTAACTAATTGATACTTTAACAATTTATAAATCTGGGATTAAAGTATTAGATCCAACCATCGAAACCAATATTTAAATCTTTTTCGCCAAAGACTGCTTTCATTTGTTCCCACATCTGCATATCATCAAATATTCACCAATCAGTGAGCGGCTCAGTCTTCGGTGTGTCGTCACAATCGATTGTATCCAATCGAGGCAGCCTCAATTAAAGCTGTTGTTTGGACAGTTGCGCGTCCATCAGGTTTTTCAATTCGCGCTGATGATTGGCGGCTTGTTGCCGTCCCTCGCCGTTCCCCACTTGTGATTGGTAAGCTGATTTGGAGGTGGGGTTTAGAGCAGTCCCGCCCTCCTGGGTGAGTTCCAAGGGGGGAAAGTGTGACACTGAGCTGGACAGCAGCTTCTGCCAGTGAGAGACAAGTGGGTGGGGAGTGGTATAAAAGTGCAAAGGGACATTAGCATTGAAGAGAATGGATAACCAGATTCACCAGAATGATTCCAGAGATAAGAAGCTTAATATGTGGATAGATTGGAGAAGCTGGGGGCTGTTCTCCTTAGAGAAGAGAATTGAGGGCAGATTGATTGAGATAAAATTACCAGGGGTCTGGACAGAGGAGACAGGGTGAAGCTGTTCCCATTGATAGAAGATTTGAAGACCAAAGGGCACAGATTTTAAAGCGAATGGCAAAAGTACCAAGCACGGGGAAAATCTTTTTTCCGTGGTGAGATTCCCTCGGACAAGGGTCGTACTTAAACCAAAAGCTTTAAATTAAATGAAATATTCGCAACAGTGGACCCTTGTTAATTTCCTTTTCTGTGTCTCTTACTGAATGCCGCAGCAGGTCTGAGGGACCGATTCCCACCTCTCTCTCTCTCTCTCTCAAGTCTAACACATTTTTTTTTTTTTTTTTATTGTAAAAATATACTTTATTCATAAAAATCTTCAATCACATTCAAAACCATTTCAAAAACAACATTACAAGGGTACAATCCAGGTTAAACTTTTACAAAATGTATCACCAGGTGCATCAGTACAAACAATATTACAGTCATTTACAGCCTTTCATTTTGATCTGTACAGCCCGAGGGGCTCTAAACAGTTCCCAGTCTCTCGGTGCGCTGTGGTAGAAAGGTCTTAGACAGCGACCCTTCCCCATTGCGCCTTTGCGGCAGCTGCCCCAAGCTTTAGTGCGTCCCTCAGCACGTAGTCCTGGACTTTGGATTGTGCCAGTCCGCAACAATCGGTCGGGGACAAATCTTTGTGCTGGAAGACCAACAAGTTTCGGGCAGACCAAAGCGCGTCTTTCACCGAGTTGATGATCCTCCAGCTGCAGTCGATGTTTGTCTCGGTGTGTGTCCCTGGGAACAGCCCGTAGAGCACAGAGTCCTGTGTCACAGAACTGCTCGGGATGAACCTCGACAGCAACCACTGCATCTCTCTCCAGACTTTCTTTGCAAAGGCACAATCCACAAGGAGGTGGACAACGGTCTCTTCCCCACCACAGCCACCTCGAGGGCATCGTGCAGAGGGGGTGAGACTCCTGGCGTGTAGGAAGGATCTGACGGGGAGGGCCTTTCTCACCACCAGCCAAGCTACGTCTTGGTGCTTGTTGGAAAGTTCTGGCGATGAGGCATTCTGCCAAATGACTTTGACAGTCTGCTCGGGGAACCATCCCACAGGGTCCACCCTCTCCTTATCCCTCAGGGCCTCTAGGACGTTACGTGCTGACCACTGCCTGATGGACTTGTGGTCAAAGGTGTTTTTCTGCATAAATTTTTCCACCAGGGACAGGTGGTACGGCACGGTCCAACTACTTGGAGCGTTCCGCGGCAGCGTGGCCAGACCCATCCTTCGCAACACCGGGGACAGGTAGAACCTCAGCACGTAGTGACACTTGGTGTTTGCGTACTGAGGGTCTACGCACCGCTTGATGCAGCCGCACACAAAGGTGGCCATCAGTATGAGGGCGATGTTGGGCACGTTTTTTCCCCCTTTATCTAGAGGCTTGTACATCGCGTCCCTGCAGACACGATCCATTCTCTCAAGTCTAACACATGATTGACCAATGTCAGTGATACGTCATCATCTAAGTCATATATTAGCATATCCCATCTGTTAACCCTTTATTCTACACCTCTTCACAAGTGTGCTATCCTACTTTTTAACAACAACATAAAATTGATTTTCTGCACCCGCCCACCGCTGGGATCTGCTTGTCCCATCGCAAGTCAAAGGGCTTCTGGCTGGGGCGCCCCCTCACCCGCGGCTGGTCCTGCCCGTGCCAGGGCCGGAAAACCCCAGCCTATGTCTTTAACTGTTTACGTTGCGTTTCTGGAACTCCCTTTTTGTACAACTACAGATTCCAGCCAACTCCTACTCTTCCCCTCTCCAAGTCACAGTCCTGGGAGATTCAATCGCCCTCAGTATTCTCGGCCCTTACGGAAGACACCTTGGAGACATGAAGGCTTTCTCCTGCATCTGGTAGGACGTCATCATCTGCAGAATAAGACAACATTTTATCAGCATATTTGTCAGCTGGGAAGCTGAGTGTAGGTTTCAGAATGGCTGAACCGCAAAAACAACGAAGACTTTGGAATGAAAGACTGATTCGAAAGAGAAGACTGAAGAGAATTGACCTTTGGATCCTCTGGGACCAGAAGAGAAGAACTCAGGACACTCTGAGGACCATAAAGGCAAAATACTGCGGATGCTGGAAATCTGAAACAAAAACAAAAAAATGCTGAAAATACTCAGCAGGTCTGACAGCATCTGTAGAGAGAAAGGCAGTTAACGTTTCGAGTTCATATGACTCTTCATCAGACTCTTTAGCTCTGAATAAGAGTCATACAGACTTGAAACGTTAACCCTGTCTTTCTCTCCACAGATGCTGTTAGACCTGCTGAGTTTTCCCAGCGTTTTCTGTTTTTGACTCTGAGGAACTTGTTGCCCTGGGAAGAATCTTCAGAAGAGGAACAATTTTCAACTTCAGGGGAGCCTGTGACTGCTGTATCCTCCACTGCTGTATCCTTCACTGTTGTATCCTCCACTGCTGTATCTTTCACTGCTGTATCCTTCACTGTTGTATCCTCCACTGCCGTATCCTTCACTGCTGTATCTTTCACTGCTGTATCCTTCACTGCTGTATCCTTCACTGCTGTATCCTCCACTGCTGTATCCTCCACTGCTGTATCCCTCATTGCTGTATCCTTCACTGCTGTATCCTTCACTGCTGTATCCTCCACTGCTGTATCCTCCACTGCTGTATCCTCCACTGCTGTATCCTCCACTGTTGTATCCTTCACTGTTGTATCCTCCACTGCCGTATCCTTCACTGCTGTATCTTTCACTGCTGTATCCTTCACTGCTGTATCCTTCACTACTGTATCCTCCACTGCTGTATCCTCCACTGCTGTATCCCTCATTGCTGTATCCTCCACTGCTGTATCCTCCACTGCTGTATCCCTCACTGCTGTATCCTCCACTGCTGTATCCTCCACTGCTGTATCCTCCACTGCTGCATCCTTCACTGCTGTATCCTTCACTGTTGTTTCCTCCACTGCTGTATCCTCCACTGCTGTATCCTTCACTGCTGTATCCTTCACTGCTGTGTCCTTCACTGCTGTATCCTCCACTGCTGTATCCTCCACCGTTGTATCCTCCACTGCCGTATCCTTCACTGCTGTATCTTTCACTGCTGTATCCTTCACTGCTGTATCCCTCACTGCTGTATCCTCCATTGCTGTATCCTCCACTGCTGTATCCTTCACTGTTGTAGCCTTCACTGTTGTTTCCTCCACTGCTGTATCCTCCACTGCTGTATCCCTCACTGCTGTATCCTCCACTGCTGTATCCTCCACTGCTGTATCCTTCACTGTTGTATCCTTCACTGTTGTTTCCTCCACTGCTGTATCCTTCACTGCTGTATCCCCCACTGCTCTATCAAAGACTGAAAAGGCATTGAAGATCTGAGATTTCAATGAACTTAGACAATGATGGAATAAATGACCAACTTCCTGTATTCTGTCAGGAAAAGGAGAAGAAATGATTTCCTAATGATATTTTGGGAGAACCATCCATTTTCTGCAGGCAGTGGTAAGTGAGCCACACTTCACTCTGTGTGAGGTTACTCCACTATGGGCAATGGGAAGAATTACTGACAATATACAGACAAGACAGCCTCATCTTCTGTAATGACAGGAATCTCCTGTAGACAATCAACTCGGGGACAAAATTACTGTTCCTGCAGCTTCAGACGTGCTAAAGATTCTGCTGCAGACTCTGCGCTGACCCTCAGCTCTGAAGTGAGGAAGACTTTTGGCTGGGACTGAAGTATGGATGCCAATTGGCTTTCACAC
The DNA here is from genome assembly GCF_964194155.1 of Cetorhinus maximus. NCBI lineage: Eukaryota > Metazoa > Chordata > Chondrichthyes > Lamniformes > Cetorhinidae > Cetorhinus > Cetorhinus maximus. The sequence goes on along the minus strand of NC_135907.1, from coordinate 8,332,385 downwards.
TTGGGAGGTACCAGCTCTTGAGCAACCTAATCTGTATGGACCCTGACCTGGACTCAGGCAAAATACCCTCTGAGGAAAACTCTTCATGAACAACAGGAGGGAAAGGAGGCAAAATCTTTCTTGTGGGCAGGGCCGCTGTCCATGGACCTTCCCAGTCAATGGAGTCATGTGAAGCCTTGGAATCTCACTAAACGTTAATTATCCCCGTTAAATTCTCTAAGCTTGGCTTGCCTCACACACTGGACCGCTTGATCTAAAGCAAGATCATCTTTGGTCCACAGAAAGTCGTGGAGTTTTTCACCCTGGACACCCATGACTATGTGATCACGGATTAGCTTACCCTTCAGCGCCCCCATATCTGCAAGAATTAGCTAGGCAGTAAAGGCTGATTGGAATAAGTCAATCAATTCTCTAGGTCATCGCGAAAGCTGGTTAAACCATGCTCGTTCTATTACTAAATTTTGCGTCAGGCTAAAATAGATGTCAAAGGCTTTAATTATGCAATAAAATTCACGGTGGACTCCTGCACACCCTGCCTTAGGAGAACGTCACCTGCTGCTTGTAGTATAAAGGTGTTCAGGCAGAGCAAGGGTCAATGTGGGACTGGGAAAACAGTACCGCCCACAGTATGATGTAGAGAGTCACATGACGGTCGTCTGCATGTGTCGTAGAGTCTGGAACGGGCCTGCATGGAGACAGTACCAATGCATGGTGGTATCTTGGAGATGTATTCAGTTATGGGTTACCAGTAAACAGTTTATGTTTAACCACACAAGCCTCCAGACCTCTTAGTGAGACAGCAAATAAGCTTACAACATGGTGGCAATGAAGGATGGACCCCGAAATCCAAGAGAAGCTGGAAAAGGAGCCCAGAATCCCAAAGCATGAAGAACTAAAGAAACTGAAGCCTGACCTGAGTGAAGAGTGCCTAATTTGGAGATCACCTAAAAAAGAAAAGCTCTATTCCAGGCGTGGAGGCGGAAGGACTCCAGCAGGGCATGTGGAGGTCCATTGCCAGACCTGATAGAACACAGATTGAATGGACCTAGCTAGATCAAAAAAGGGTGAGCAAAATTCAAAAAAGGGGAAAAAAAGCAGCAGGCAGAGTTTAAAAATCGCCTGCCAGTTGATTCCCGGCCTTGGAGAGGGAGGGAGCTGGCCCAAACGACTTGTTTGGCCATTTCCTGGAGAATCGATTAGTTTGAAAAACAAACGGCCTATCAGCGCAATGGGAGCCTGCCAAAACCCGACAAAGCACAGGAAGAACAAAGGGAAGAAAAGAAATAGCAGCTGCAGAGCCATTTTGAAGAGTAAGAAGTACTCTCCTCCTGTTATGAAAAACAGCCATGGAGAGTAAATTAAAACTACCAGGACCATTTAGGCTAAGGTAAGAGCCAAACCAGACCCAAAATTGGCAGTCTGGGAGAAGAAAATTTTTAGATTACATCAGAATTAAGCAAGGGATCAGAAAAAATACAAGTTAATATGTTTTCTATACTTATTTGGTGTATTTGCGGATGAAGTAATCCTAAATCAAGATATAGATGAATCCTCAACCACATTTGGTGAGGTATTGAAAGCCTTTGGCCAGTATTTCAAAGTCCATGTTGTGGAAAGCGCAACCCTTAAACGAAGTTCTAGAACACCCCCCAATAAAGCACCAAGGGAGACAGAGGACCCCAGGCCAAGGGAGAAAATACCGGCATATCGCAAGATGGTCACAGACCATGTCAATGCAATGAAGTGTACAAGAAGAAGTGTTTAGTGCAGAAGAAAGAAGAGGGTGAAAAGCATCCAGAAGGCTTAAAAATAGAGCTTTTTGAAAATGTCAACACATTACCCAAACTGTAACAGCAGGTGGCAGTGCAGAACAAGCGGCTGGCTGTGAATGAAGGAAAGCCAGCTGAGGTAACCCAAAAGAAACAAAGCCTGCAAAAAGAAAATGAAGCTATTCCACAGGAAAATGTTTGTATAAAAGCTTTGCACGAACTAGAACCAGATGGCAGGGAAGACTCAGCAATCTTCAATATTCCAGGAGGAAGCCAAAAGGTACAAAAAAGAGACTGAACAGCTGAAGAACCTGCAGAACCTTCCAAGCTGCGAGCAGATAATGAAGCCAAGAGTAGCATGATTACAGAACTGAAACAAGTTAAGACTTCGCTGGAGAGAGACCTGGCCAACAGTGAAACCAAAATGAAGGACAAGGACAAAACTGTGCAACAGGTGGAGAAAGAAAAGACAGTGATAAGATCATAAAATGCAAATCCAAAGCTGAAGCTCAAGGAACTAGAAGGAAAAGCACTGTGTTGGGGGATTTCTCAATTACACTTCTTGGGGTCTATAAATTTGCTGAGGGTTTCCTGTCGAATTAGTGCGGCCTAGAGAAAACAAGAGAAAGCCACAAGACCCCGGCTGGAGGTGAAGACACAGCTGATTTTATTATCATTGCAACGAGAGATGTGGACTACACCAGAGTCACATCTAACAAATACAAGCATGTATCCAGTTTTTATAGTAAGACAGTTTCATTCATTGCTATGGCTAACAATACAGCGGAGATAGTAAACAATACGCAGAGATTGCTTCCCATTTCATATTAACGATTGTGCACTGTCAAGTTCATGTTACAATGCAGCCGGAGGTAAACTCTGATAAGTATTGATAGCCTGTTAACAATCGGAGGTGAATTCCGATGAATATTGACAGTCTGCTATTGTCTACTTACAGACATCCATCTCTCTTTAACTACCCTCCCGTAACAAAGTTATGGATGTCCACAACGCCCAGACGATTCCAATAATTTTAAACACACAAAATACACTTACAACCCACGTCAACGTCTGTCCCTATCTTACATAGATTTACATTATTAACTAGTTCAGCCTATTACCTTTGTTCTCAACTGACCCTGGTTTGGCTCACGAGCAGCAGGGGTCCGAGCACCAGCACCAAGGAGTTGTCCCTACATACCTTTTTATCTAGCTAATGTCGGGGGGGACCACCACACAGCCAAGGAACCATGTTCCCTGACTGAAAATTCTCCACAACACACTCGATGTCTCAAACGTACTGAGAACCATTGAGTTGCTGAAAAACGACATGGCTGAAATAAAAATCAAGAACCTAGAAAGCCAAGGAAAAGTTGAACAGGTTGCAAGAGAAAGTAGAAGTTCTCACAAAAGAGCCTGAAGAATCTCAGGAACAATTAGCAGAAGTGAAACTACAACACGTGAGCTTGAAGGATAACACACAGGAGTTAGACTGTGCTCAGGAAAAACTGTTCAGTGTAGAAAACCAACTTTCACATACAGAAGATAGAGTCATCGAGTCATAGAGTTATACAACACAGAACCAGGCCTTTCGGCCCATTGTGTCTGTGCTGGCCATCAAGCACTTATCTATTCTAATTCCATTTTCTAGCATTTGGCCCATAGCAGGATGAGTTTGATGAATTGTTGGAACATCATCGTGAAAAGAGCTTTGAAATTCTTGAACTTCGTTCCAATCTGATGAACATGAAAGATGAAATGGAAGAGCAAATCCAGACTTTGAAAAGGAGATAACTCTGAAACAAAAGCAACTGAACTCACCCCAGAATAGTTGCTGAGCTGAATGAAAAGATTCATAAGCTTGAAAAAGATTGGAAAATAAGAGAGTAAACAAGTATTTGGCTAAGATTGTGCAACAAGTGGAAATGAAAGTTCTATTTTTGAAATGTCAACTTCTAGGAAGACCAAGGCAAACCCCAGGGAAAAAGAAAATCCAAGTCAAGTCCACTCTAGGAATGAATGGAGTGAACATTCCCTGCAGAAGAAATGGGACAAACCCATGCTGTCCAAGCAAAGCAGATGGGTTGTCAATGAAGGGAAAAGCAAGGTAAAGGAGCTCAAAAGGTGAATCAAATGGTGACAACCAAGTGCCGGAAGCACAGGGTACCACATTTTCAATGCCCACCCGACAAAGTCAAGCCAAAGCGATTAAGACCACCATTGCTCCAACCATGACAGAACAAGAACTGGAGGAATTGTCAAGTCTCCAGACCGTCTGGATTTATAAAGTCAGGGACTTGAGAGGAGAAGAAAGGATAGCAAGTAAAGTAAAGATTGTGGTGTAAATATATTTGGGTAAGGACTTGGGGGAGGTGCAGTATAAGGGCATTTGGGCAGAGCAAGGCTTAATGTGGGACTGGGGAAACAGTACCACCTAAAGTATGATGTAGAGAGTCACATGATGGTAGAATGTATGTGTAGTGGAGTCTGGAAGGAGTCAGAGTGGAGACAGCAGCTATGCATGGCAGTACCTTGGAGATGTATATAATTCTGGGTAACCAATAAACAGTTTATGCAAACCCAACCCGTGACAAAGACAGGTGCAGAGAAACCAGTTACCAGAAACTGTGTGAACAGCCACCATTAAAACCCCATTGTGCAGTAGTTGCTTCTAACTTCGAACCAGTTATGTGAACAATGGAAGTATTGATCATGGGGGGGATGGGGAGGGGGGTGCAGGGGGTGGGGAGGGAGATTCGGGGGTTGGGGGTGGGGTAGAGGGTGGGTTGGGGGGTGCGGTGGGGGGGCTCACTTAATGAAACCGACCTCAGATCACAAATCCATTTACTTCAAGAACCAGGTCAGTCGGCAAACCAACAGGGAGAGGGATGTCCCCCAACAGGAACAGAAACCTGCCTAACAACCAGTCAACCCAGGCAGTGAGAGAGGGAGAGGGAGATGAATTCACTTTCACCTGCAAAGCTTCACCTCTACAATTTTGGCCCCAACTTCGTCTGGAGATCTAGAGGCTTCCAACTTCCATTTATCGAAAGAACCATGAGAGAGAACCCATCTAGGCCCACTACGCATACATTTTTAAAGGACTAAAATTTGGGCATTTGATTTACTTCTTGCATTTTCCTTTGCTAATAGCCTAAATGCATGCTTTGTATCTTGAACCCACCTTTACTTGTGTGTATGTCTGTGTGCATGATGGAGTGAGTGTGTTTCGTTGCATTTACATTTCAGGGTGTTGCATGAATAAGCATCATCCTTCCTTTCGATTTAAACTTACCTGAAAGGCTGCTTCGTGTTTAATATGAAAAATTACAACACTCGAAAGGTCTAAACCCTCCCTCTAAAACACATCTTGTTGGGGACAGCTGAGGGGCGAGGAGAGAGGGGAAAAGCTATCCCACCATCTCTCTCCCCATCCATAACACTGAACAGCCAGAGACATACATGCCAACATATCTCTGGGAAATGCAAATGACTGGAATGGATGATAATAGCTGGAACGTTGATGGGATATCAAACATTTCCCCATTGTGTGTCAATTTCATTGGCTTCAACCAATTATGTGGAAAATGGCATACATTGATATTGTCATCACATAACTGAAACTGGCTGGAGAGGAAGCTGATACCTTATTAATCCACAAGGGAAGCTCAGAAAGGCAGCACCTCAGAGGGAAAAATCTCACCCAGCAAAAGGAAAGAACCCTGCCTCAAAAAGAAAGTCATCTCAAGCAGTGAAGTAGGGCTAGCTTGTTTTACCTGCAATATTATATTTCTTTATTACAGAGGCTTGAACACAATTTTGACTGAAAAGCCAGCAACTTCCAACCTCTATTGTCTTTAAGAGACCAGGAGAGAACCCTTCAGACCTGCAATGTTTTCGACCACCATCTTAAAGACTGTAAAGAATTGACCTGTTTCTGTTTTACCTTTCTAGTAATCTAAGTGCATGTTGCATCTATAGAAATCATCTTTTCTTTTGTGTGTGTGGGTCTGTGTGTGTGTGTGTGTGTGTGTATGAGTGTGTCTGCATGTTTAGGGAGTGGGGGTTTGTTGGGTTTACATTTCGGGTGTTTTGGAAATAAAAGTCTATCCTTTCTTTAGATTTAAATTTACAAGAATGCCTTTTGTGTCTGTTCTTTAAAGTCACAGCACTCAAAAGGTTCAAACACTTCTTCTCAAAAAATACATTTTGTTGCAGTCAGCTGAGTGGTAAGAAAAGGGGGAAAATTATCCCACATCTCTCCCTGTCTGTAACAATTGCACTAAGTCTTCATTCCTATACTCCAATCCTCTCATAATAAAGGTGAACATACCATTTGACTTCCTCATTGTTTGCTGTACTTGCTTGTTAACTTTTTGTATGATTCATGTACAAGGACACCTGGATTTCTGTGAATATCAATATTCCCTCAGTCTCTCAATATTTACAAAATGTTCTGCTTCTCCTTCCAAAGTGGTTAAATTCACTCCTCCTCGTACTTTTATATCCCAACTGCCATTCTCTCGCCAACTCACTTAGCCTAAGTATAACCCTCTGCAGCCCCTGTGCGTCCACCTCCCAGCTTTACTGTCCCGCCTAACTTTGTATCATCAGCAAACTTAGATACGTTACACTTGGTCCCCTCATCCAATTCATTCGTTAGAGATTGTAAGTAGCTGAGGCCCAAGCACTGATTCTTGTGGCCGTCCACATGTTACACCCAGTCTTCCCAAAAATGATGGGTTTAGAATCATAGGGCGGAATCGTCCCAGATTTGCACGAGTTGCGGTAGCAGGCAGGGAAAAGAGCGTTTTTCCCGCCAACTGCAATGGCGGGTTTCCGTGTCGCTTCGTCCCAATCCCACCCCTCATTAAGCATGTATTCCCAGGAAACACGCCATTTCAATGGGGGGGCAGTCTCTCATTCGCCCGCCACGCTGTCATCTCGCTACTTCGTCATGCTGGCCGCCATATTAAAGTGCAGCCGCGCGCGCACCTCTCAGTAGAGATCTCATTGAAACACATAAAGTCCTGACCGGGATGGACAGACTGGATGCAGGGATGATATTTCCTCTGGCCGGAGGGGATGGGGGAATCTAGGACAAGGGGTCACAGTCTCAGGATACGGGATAGACAATTTAGGACTGAGATGAGGAGAAACGTCTTCACTCCTATGGAACCTGTGGAATTCTCTACCACAGAGGCTGTGGAGGCCAAGTCACCGAATATATTTAAGAAGGAAAGAGATTTCTGGACTCTGAAGGTGTCAAGGGGCATCGGGAGAGAGCAGGAGTGCGGTGTTGAGATAGAGGATCAGCCATGATCATATTGAATGGCGGAGCAGGCTCGAAGGGCTGAATGACCTTCTCCTGCTCCTGTTTTCTGTTTCTATGTGAAATCTTGGTTCCTGCACAAGATAAAGGCAGGTGTCTCAGTCCAGGGCCTCTTCCTGTGCTTTGTGCAGCCTTCGGACCAAAGTGATGGTCCGGCCTCACACTCCCTGGACACATTACCGATACCCGCACCTCAATGGTGCTGGTCATTGCTGCCAGAATGTAATGGGCAGGCGTCACAGAGTTCCCTCATTCTCTCTGTGTGCTCTCAGCACCTTTAAGGTGGGGCTGGCACCCAAAATGTCAGCATCTGTGACCAATGACGCTGTGCTCCAGAAGGGGACAGGTGCTGAAGGCAGACAAAGGATCAGGCGCATTTAAAGTTTCACGGCTGCATCTCTGTGATATGACCCTGATCACAGAGCACAAGCGAGCTGCCCTCGGCCAGACAGGAGTCAGACATTCACGGAGGCAATGTGAAGATCTATGGATTGTCCTCACTGCATGTCGTCATCACCCTTCACAAATCTAGCAGATATGAGGGCCTCCTGTGTGTGCCTGCCTCATCTGGCCAGTGCGATGACCTCATCGCCTTCATCGTCACCTTTGAGGACCTCCTCACCCTCATCCCCATCGATGTCCTCCTCACCTGAGGAGACCTCCAGCTCCTCCATCTCCTCCTCAGCCAGCTTCTCTCCTCGTTGCAGCGCCTGGTTGTGAAGGGTGCACCAGGCAATGATGATGCATGATACCCTCTGTGGACTATATTGCAGGGCTCCACCAGACCGGTCCAGGCACTGGAACCTCATTTTTAACATCCCGATGGTTTGCTTCACCAGGTGCGAGTTGCAGCATGAGCCTCATTGTACCTTCACTCTGCTGCAGTCTGAGGCCACCACACGGGTGTCATCAGCCACATCCTCTGTGGGGAGCCCTTGTCCCCGAGGAGCCATCCCTGCAGCCTCTGTGGACCCTGGAAGATGTCAGGGACCTGAGACCTACTGAGAATGTAGGAGTTGTGCACACTCCCTGGAAACTGAGTGAAGACCTGCAGGATGTGTTTGTGGTGGTCGCACACCAGCTGCACATTCAGTGAATGGAAGCCCTTGCAGTTGACATAGTCGACCGCTTGTTGCCACGGAGACCTGAGCGCCACATGAGTGCAGTCGATGGCTCCCTGCAACTGTGGGAAACCTGAGCAACTCCAATCGCTCTTCCATCCTGGCTTTCCTGGTCCCAGGCGAATTGCACAAAGTTGTTTGCCTTTGCGAAGATGGCGCCTGTGACCTCATGGATGCATTTATGGGCGGAGGCTTGTGATATCCCACAGAGGTCACCTGTCGAGCCCTGAAAGGAGCGACTGGTGTAAAAATTGAGCGCCACTGTCACTTTCACAGCGATGAGCAGTGAATGCCCTCCATGTCCCCGTGGCACCAGTGACAGATGTGACCGACCAGTTCCCTAGACATGCGCAGTTGTTGGCAACACTGGTTCTCAGTCACCTGCAGGAATGAGAGGCGACATCTATAGACCCTGGGTCTAGCTAGGCCCTGCCCTGCGATGGCTCGCTGTAGCTCTTCAGCAGCGTGTGTGGGAGCCCCAGCCACCCCTGCTTCCTGAGGGTGCTGCTCCTCTCTCTGCGTAGCCAGGTGCCCCTGTTGCTCTCTTCTCCATCATCTCCACTCCCTGTACAGCACAGGGCATACAGCTAGGTCACCAGGCTCCATGCTCCTGATGTGCACCTCCTGCAGGATGAAAGAGAGAGGTGTGGGTTAGCTTGGGTATACTACAAACCTCTCTTGGTTAAGTCTGAAGGCCCCTTAATGCATCCCAGAGAGTGCTGGCCACCACTTGGATGGCCAGAGTTTAGTGCACTGCATGGCTGCCCGAAACCCCACCCACATCCGCCCCACCCTACCTGACCGATTGGTGGCAGCTTTGCCCACTGGACTGCATGCTGTGCTCTCAGCTCAGACACAGGCATTCTCCTAACCCACACTGCAAGGCTGCGCTGTTAACTTAAACATTGGGGAGACGTTTTTTTTAAAAAAATATTTTATTCATAAAATATCTGGAAGAACATTACAAAACATTTCTTAATCACCATCACAAAAAGTACAATCAGATTCAACTTTTACACATGGATCACAAGGTGCTTCAATACAATCAATGAATATTACAATCATTTTGATATGGTCATTACAGACAATCAGACAATGGGATTGGAGTTATCAACATACATCATGTTGAACTATGAGGTGCTTCAATACAATTATAATACAATTAGTATTCACTGCTTACATTTATTGTGAGCCGTACAGCCTGAGGGGTCTATACAGTTCCCAGTCCCTCGGTGCACTGTGGCTGAAAGGTCTTAGACAGCGACCCTTCCCCATTGCGTCTTTGTGGCGGCTGCCCCAAGCTTTAGTGCGTCCCTCAGCACGTAGTCCTGGACCTTGGAATGTGCCAGTCTGCAACACTCGGTCGGGGACAACTCTTTGCGCTGGAAGACCAACAAGTTTTGGGCAGACCAAAGAGCGTCTTTCACCGAGTTGATGATCCTCCAGCTGCAGTTGATGTTTGTCTCGGTGTGTGTCACTGGGAACAGCCCGTAGAGCACAGAGTCCTGTGTCACAGAACTGCTCGGGATGAACCTCGACAGAATTTTTTTTTTTTTTGCAAAAATATACTTTATTCATAAAATATCTTCAACCACATTCCAAACCATTTCAAAAACACCATTACAAGGGTACAATGAGGTTCAACTTTTACAAAATGTATCACCAGGTGCATCAGTACAAACAATATTACAATCATTTACAGCCTTTCATTTTGAGCTGTACAGCCCGAGGGGGTTTAAACAGTTCCCAGTCTCTCGGTGCACTGTGGCAGAAAGGTCTTAGACAGCGACCCTTCCCCATTGCGCCTTTGCGGCAGCTGCCCCAAGCTTTAGTGCGATGAACCTCGACAGAAACCACTGCAGAGGAGATGAGACTCCTGGTGTGTAGGAAGGATCTGACGGGGAGGGACTTTCTCACCACCAGCCAAGCTACGTCTTGGTGCTTGTTGGAAAGTTCTGGCGATGAGTCATTCTGCCAAATAACTTTGACAGTCTGCTCGGGGAACCATCCCACAGGATCCACCCTCTCCTTTTCCCTCAGGGCCTCTAAGACGTTACGTGCCGACCACTGCCTGATGGACTTGTGGTCAAAGGTGTTTCTCTGCATAAATTTTCCCACGAGGGACAGGTGGTACGGCACGGTCCAACTACTTGGAGCGTTCCGCGGCAGCGTGGCCAGACCCATCCTTCGCAACACCGGGGACAGATAGAACCTCAGCACATAGTGACACTTGGTGTTTGCGTACTGAGGGTCTACGCACCGCTTGATGCAGCCACACACAAAGGTGGCCATCAGTATGAGGGCGATGTTGGGCACGTTTTTTCCCCCTTTATCTAGAGGCTTGTACATCGCGTCCCTGTGAACACGATCCATTTTCGACCTCCAGATAAAGCGGAAGATGGCTCGGGTGATCGCCATCGCGCAGGAGTGTGGAATGGGCCAGACCTGCGCCACGTACAGCAACAGCGAGAGTGCCTCACACCTGATGACCAGGTTCTTACCCGCAATGGAGAGGGAGCGTCGCTCCCACATGCCCAGTTTCCTTTTCACCATAGACACTCGCTCCTTCCAGTTTCTAACGCATGCCCCGATCCCTCCGAACCATATCCCCAGCACCTTCAGGCCGTCAGCCCTGACGGTGAAGGGGACAAAGGATCAGTCAGCCCAGTTTCCAAAGAATATGGCCTCGCTCTTCCCACGATTTACCTTGGTTCCTGAGGCCAGTTACAACATGCCCAGTTGTCCAACTGTTCTACATTCACTAAAATGCTCATTAGTTTGAAGTCTGTCCCCGAGGGGTGAAAAGCTCTGGAACACTTGGGGCCGTTTTCATGCCTCTGCATTGCTTGAGTGGGCAGATAAGCCAGAGGCCCAACTCCAAGCATTTCAATGTGGCTGCACCTGAACTGTCTCAGCTGCAGAGAAATGGTCACTTTCTACAAGGTTTCCCTAATGCGTGGCCACTTCTCTCACCTACCCCACCCCAACAACTCTGCACGTGCTTGTGCACTACCATCAACCACAGTGCTGCCCTTGCCCCCTCCCTCAAGTCGCCTCAACTGCAGTGCAGCCCTTATTCCCCCCCGCAAGTCGCCTCCACCTTGAATTCCAACAGGCGCTGCGCAGTGTTACTGTACACTCACTCCCGAATTCCCCTCAAAGTGCAGCCGGCCAAGTGCACGCCTTATATACGCTGTTGTGAAACACGTTGGTGTGCAATCATGCTAACATGCTCAGGTGATCCAGCGTGGGGGGATGATTCCAACGGGATGGACTTATAATGATACGCAGATGTATCACAATGTGGTTCCTGACATCTGACAGCGGGAGACGCAGCCCACCATTAACGGGCGGAGGGGATGATTGCAAGCTGGCTTCACTATGTCGTGAAACCAATTTTTGGCCTTCTCGCCATATCGTCCACTTTCGCTGCCGAGCACGTGTATGGGCACAGAAAATTCCACCCATCGAATGACTACAGCATGAAGGAGGCCATTCAGCCCATCATACCTGTGCTGGCCCTCTTACAGGGGCAACTCACCTAGTCCCACTCCCCTGCCTTTTCTCCATAGCCCTACAAATTTTTCTTTCCAGGTATTTATCCAATTCTCTTTGGAAAGCCACAATTGAATCTGCCCCATGCATAAAAACATTTCTCCTTAGGTCTCATTTGGCCTTTTGCCATTCAACTTGAATCGGAGTCTTTGTTTATTCCTACTGTTGGTTTTCTGTCTGCTAACCAATCCTCAATCCATGTTAACATATTACTTCATCGTGGTTTCCCCTTACCAATGCTGCTGGTTGCAACCTCAAAAGACTCTTAACGGATTTGCCGAATCCTTGTTGACCCTGTCTAAACATTTTATGATTTTCTAAGTACCCCATTACCACAGCCCTAATAGTAGACCTTGTGGGGGTCGGTTAGCTCAGTTGGCTAGAGTGTGGCACAGAATGACGTCAATGGTGTGGGTTCATACCCTATGCAGACTGTGGGTGGTCCTGCTTCCTCCCCTTGCCCCACGATTGCCGAGTGGTGCCCCTCAAGCTATAAATAACCAATTATCTCTCTCCAATGGAGGGATATGCCAATGATCCTTTGTGGGCAAATGCTAATTACTAAGAGTAAAGTCTAGCATTTTGCCTGCTGCTGAGGTCAGGATAACGAGCCTATCGCTCCCTGTTTCCCCTCTCCCTCCTTTCTTGAATAATGGTGTTACGTTTGATACAATTCCAATCCTGGGGACTGTTGTAGAATCTAGGGAATTCTGGATGATCAAAACCAATCAGGAGCAAAATCTCAGAGGGTTTGAGGAGGCTACAGATACAAGAAGTAAAGGGGAAAAAGGCAGGGAAGGGAGATGAGGGTGGAAAGCAACTTTTAAGGGATAGACTGGAAGGACCAATTTCAATAATTTGCCACCCCCTTCTCATCAGCCCTGCACTTCCACCTTTCCTCAACAAGGGTCTGACCCTTGACCTGTTGAGATGCTCAAATGGCTGAACCTTGCCCCCCAGCCCCATAGGAGTCTGTGTAGAACAGAAATAAATGGAGATACAAATGGTATCTGGCATGGGCTCGATGGGCTGAGTGGTCTCCTTCTGTGCTGTAATGGCTGTATGACTGTGAGGAGGTTTTTACTGGCTAGCAATAAACATTATTGGGAAATGCTCAGCACTTTGAGCTAACACCTGTGCCAACCATGACTCAGTGTCTAACACTCTAACCTCTGAGCCAGGAGCCACTCCAGTGCAATACTAAGGGAGTGCTGGACTGCCGCTGTCCCTCAGATGAGAAGCTAAACTGAGGCCCTGTCTGCTCCCTCAGGAGGATGTAAAAGAACTCATAGCTCAAGTTATCCCTGGTGTATTGACCAGTATTCCTCCCTCAAACAACATCACTAAAAAAAGGCGTTCTGAAGAAGGGTCATACGGACTCAAAACGTTAACTCTGTTTCTCTCTTCACAGATGCTGTCAGACCTGCTGAGTTCCAGCATTTTCTGTTTTTTGTTTCAGATTTCCAGTATTTTTGCTTTTATCACGAAAAAAAGGACGACCTGTCCTCATTGCTGTTTGTGGGATCTTGCTGTGCACCAAATTCGCAGCAGTGATTCCTACATTAAACAATAGTAGCAGCTTTATATAGTACCCTTAATGGGATAAAACATGCCAAGACGCTCCAAAGAAGTGTTATGGAGCAGAATTTGACTCTGAATCACATAAGATGATACTAGGGCAGATGGCCCATGGCTTGGTTAAAGAGGTAGGTTTTAAGGAGTGTTTTAAAGGAGGAAAGTGAGGTAGGGAGGCCTAGGGAGGGAATTCCAGAGCTTAGGGTCCAGGCAACTGAAGACAAAGCTGTGATGATGGTGCAAATAAAATTGGGGATGTTCAAAAGACCAGAATTTGCCTGAGAGCAGGGATCTTGGAGGATTGTGGGGCTGGAGGAGGTTACAGAGATAGGGAGGCTTGTAGGGGCTGGAGGAGGTTACAGAGATAGGGAGGTTTGTAGGGGCTGGAGGAGGTTACAGAGATAGGGAGGTTTGTAGGGGCTGGAGGAGGTTACAGAGATAGGGAGGCTTGTAGGGGCTGGAGGAGGTTACAGAGATAGGGAGGCTTGTAGGGGCTGGAGGAGGTTACAGAGATAGGGAGGCTTGTAGGGGCTGGAGGAGGTTACAGAGATAGGGAGGCTTGTAGGGGCTGGAGGAGGTTACAGAGATAGAGAAGAACAATGTCCTAGGGGGATTTGAAAACAAATATGGAAATTTTAAAACTGAGGCATTGCTGAACTGGGAGTCGATGTAGATCAGCAGGCACAGGGGTGATAGGGGAATGGGACATGATGCAAATAAGGCACTGGCAGCAGAGTTTTGGATGACCTCAAGTTTACGGAGTGTAGAACGTGGGGATCCAGCAAGGAGTGCTTTGGAATAGTCGAGTCTAGAGGTAACCAAGGCAGGAATGAGGGTTTCAGTAGCAGATGAGCTGAGGCAGGGGTGGAATTGGGCAATATCCTGGGCAGGGGCGGGGTGGAAAGAGGTGGTCATCATGATGGTATAGATGTGAGGTCAGAAGCTCCTCTCAGGGTTTAATATGACACCAAGGTTGTGATCAGTCTGGTTCAGCCACAGACAGTTCCCAGGGAGAGGGATGGAGCCATTGTTTAGGGGACGGAGTTTGTCATGGGGACTGAAGATAATGGCTTCAGTCTTCCCGAAATTGAATTGGAGGAAATTTCTGCTCATCCAGTACTGGATGTCGGATAAGCAGTCTGATAACTGAGTAACAGCGGAGGAGTCAAGACGGGTGGTGGTGAGGTAGAGCTGGGGGTCGCCAGTATATATGTCAAAATTAATTCTGCGTTTTCAGATGATGTCACCGAGGGGCAGTATGTAGATGAGAAATAGGAGGGGCCAGGGATAGATCCTTGGGGGACACCAGAGGTAACAGTGCCGGAGTGGGAAGGGAAGCCATTGTAAGCGATTCTTTGACTACGATTAGACAGATAAGAATGAAACCAGGCAAGAGCAGTCGCACCCAGCTGGATGCCAATGGGGAGGCATTGGAGGAGGATGGTGTGGTTAAACATGACAAAGGCTGCAGACAAGTGGAGAAGGACAAGGGGGGAAAGTTTATCTTTGTCGCAGTCACAGAGGAGGTTGCTTATAACTTTGATAAGAGACTGTTTCAGTGCTGTGGTGGGGGCAGAAACCTGATTGGAGGGATTCAGACATGGGGTTCCAGGAAAGACGGAAATGGATTTGGGAGGTGACACCATGTTCAAAGGCTTTGGGGAAGAAAGGAGAGGTTGGAGGTAGGCCGGTAGTTTGCAAGGACAGCGGGAGCAGGGGTTGGTTTTTTTGAGGAGCGGCAGATTTAAAGGAGAGAGGGACAACATCAGAAGAGAGAGAACCGCTTACAATATCGGCTAACATGGGAGCCAGGAGGGGAAGTTGGATGGTTAGCAGTTTAGTGGGAACAGGATAGAGAGAGCAGGATGTGGGTCTCATGGGTAAGATGAGCTCAGAGGGGGCATGAGGGGATATAGGAATGAAAATAGAGAAAGGTGCAAGTTCAGGGCTAGGGTGGGGGGGGCATCTTTATAAGAGGTTTGGCCTGGCGGGCTGGTGGAAGGGAGAGAAGCAGCAGAGGCAGCCGATTGTATTGCCTCAATGTTTGTGACAAAGAGGTTCACGAGCTCTTCACACTTATTGTTAGAACCACAGAATGTTTATAACACAGAAGGAGGCCATTTGGCCCATCATGTCTGTGCTGGCTCTCTACAAGAGCAGATCACCCAGTGGCACTCACTGCCTTTTCTTCATCGCTCTGCAGATCTTTCCCCTTCAGATAATGATCCAATACTTCATCGAAAAATCTCCAGCAAGTCCGTTAAATGTGATTTTCCCTTAACGACCCCGTGCTGGCTTTCCTTAATTAATCTATATTTGCCCAAGTGACTGTTAATTTGGTCCTGAATTATTGTTTCCAAAAACTTCCCTACTACCGAGGTTAAACTGATGGGCCTGTTGTTGCTGGGCTTATCCTTAAACCTTTTTTTGTACACGGCTGTAACCTTTGCAGTTCACCAGTTCTCTGACATCATCAGTCCAGCAGTCAATGCCACACATGGCTTTTGATTCATGCACACCCTGCCCGTCTCTCTGCCTAACGTTAACATAGTCAATTAGATGCCAATGCATAGTACGTGGGGGCATCCAAGATGTCTTGTTCCGACAGAAAACTGTGTTGGTGATTAAGAGCTCATGTTTGGCACACATCTTCAGTAAGAGCAGCCCATTGCTGTTACAACTGCCAACCCTGGTTTTTTTTCGCACACCTGGTGATCTGCACCAACTCTTGCCTTGAAGTCACCAAGAGCGATTACCTTGTCTGACTTTGGCACAATCAAGGAGTGGAGGTCACCGTAGAATTTACCCTTGACTTCATCAAGGTTGGTCATGGTAAGGGCGTGTACAGAGTCATTTACCTGTTGCCTGCAGGGGGAGTTTAAGCCCCATCGGGTTATCATTAACACCCTGAAGACGAGTTGACTTACTGACGAGATGGTTCATGACAGCAAAGCCTACGCCAACTTTGTGCCATTCTTCTTTTCCACAGACACTCCAAAAGAATGTGTAAACTGCACCGATTCCCTTGAGCTGACCCTCCTCCGATAGACGAATCTCGCTTAGGGCGGAGATCTGTACCTAGCCAGCACTCTCCCGATGAACAGTTCTTCTCTCAGTTTATAGGCTGTGGCGCTGTCCGTGAAGGTGCACATGTTCCATGTGCCAGTGGTGACCCGGTCTCACTTTTACTTTCTTTTTTGAGATTGACTTGAGACCGCGTGGATGGGATCCCTGCCAGCTGTGCCCCCTGGCCAGGGAGGTGAAGCAGACAATGTTTAGGGCAGCTTTCCTAACCCCTTCCTCACACAGCGTGGTCCTGAAAAGGGCTGCCCAGTCGCTCGGGAGGGGTGGCTGCCAAGTTCCACTTCTGCTTCCTTCCAGTGAAAAACCTGTGGCCCGAGCCGCCCCTGTGCAGATCTATAACTGCAGCTCCCAGTGAATCCACCCGCCCATCGCCACAGGCCGAGTGACAGGTAGACGATGGATGACAGATGGTAGAAAGATGATGGTCACAATTTGCACATGAATTGGATTACAATGAGGGAGAGTTACGTATTGCCAGCCAACACTCTCATCCTGACCTATCTTGGTCAAGTGGCAAGTCTAGCCATTAAACTGCTTCGATGGTAGGCCGAATCAGGTGAGGGTATAACAGGGTCGGGCCTCAGTGACTTAGGGATTTGTCTCCCTGGCATGTGATGACTGATTCTGGTGGGCTGGGCGGATAAAACCGATCTAAGGTCCAATAGTCTTGAAGGCGGGTCAGTATTGTGTTGTGGAATGCATAGAGCTTGACAAGACATGGAAAGAACATGGTGAAATGCTCAAAGGAGGACAAAGCGCCAGCAGAGTAGGGGATCTGGCCAAGGTGTGATCTGGTAATAAGCACCAGACTGCCAACGTGATGATCTTGGTGGGTCTAGTGGTGGAAGGTATTGCCAGGCACAGAGGCTTCATTTAGGAGGACGCTGGCATCATTCTCCATGCGTGTTTCCGTTAACACCATGATGTCGATGCAATCAATGAAGAGTGCAGGAGGTCATGCCAGGAGCAGCACCCGGCATACCTAAAAATGAGGTGTCAGCCTGGTGAAGCTATAACACAGGACTACTTGCATGCCAAACAGCATAAGCAGCAAGTGATAGAGCTAGGCAATCCCACAGCCAACAGATCAGTCCTGTCATATCCAGTCGTGAATGGTGGTGGACAATTAAACAACTCACTGGACGAGGAGGCCCCACGAATATCCCCATCTCCAATGATGGGGGAGCCCAGCACATCAGTGCAAAAGACAAGGCTGAAGCATTTGCAACAATCTTCAGCCAGAAGTGCCGATCCATCTCGGCCTCCTCCAGAGTTCCCCAGCATCACAGATACCAGTCTTCAGCCAATTAGATTCACCCCACATTATATCAAGAAATGGCTGAAGGCACTGGATACTGCAAAGGCTATGGGCCCTGACAATATTCCGGCAACGGTACTGAAGACTTGTGCTACAGAACTTGCTGCACTCCTAGCCAAGCTGTTCCAATACAGTTACAACACTGGCATCTACCTGGCAATGTGTAAAATTGCCCAGGTATGTCCTGTACACAAAGAACAGGACAAATCCAAACCAGCCAATTACCACCCCATCAGCCTACTCTCGATTATCAGTAAAGTGATGGAAGGGGTCATCAACAGTGCTGTCAATAGCTTAGCAATAACCTGCTCACTGATTTTCAGTCTGGGTTCTGCCAGGGTCACTCAGCTCCTGATCTCATTACAGCCTTGGTTCAAACATGGACAAGAGCTGAACTCCAGAGGTGAGGTGAGAGTGACTGCCCATTGACATCAAGACTGCATTTAACTGGCTGTAACATCAAGGAGCCCTGGCAAAACTGGAGTCAATGAAAATCAGGGGGAAAATTATCCATTTGTTGGAGCCATACCTAGCACAAAGGAAGATGGTTGTGGTGATAGGAGGTGAATGTCTCAGCTCCAGGGCATCACTGCAGGAGTTCCTCAGGGTAGTGTCCTAGGCCCAACCATCTTCAGCTGCTTCATCAATGACCTTCCTTCCATCATAAGGTCAGAAGTGGGGATGTTCGCTGATGATTGCACAATGTTCAGCACCATTCAAACACACGACTGGCACCATCTTCTCAAGGCTCCTTAGACAGCATCTTCCCAACCCACGACCACTACCATCTAGAAGGGCAAGGGCAGCAGACACATGGGAACACCACTGCCTGGAAGCTCCCCTCTAAGTCACTCACCATCCTGACTTGGAAATATATCGCCGTTCCTTCACTGTCTCTGGGTCAAAAATCCTGGAACCCCCTCCTTAACAGCACTGTGGGTGTACCTACACCACATGGACTGCAGCGGCTCAAGAAGGCAGCTCACCACCACCTTCTCAAGGGCAATTAGGGGTGGGAAATAAATGCTGGCCCAGCCGGGGATGCCCACATCCCATGAACGAATATTTAAAAATCAGCCACAATAAGTTCCTGGATGGCAAGGGCCTTGTTCACAGGTAAACAGACATTCTGGAGGGAGATGCAGAGAGGGGCATTGAAAGCCAACCCGCTGGCAGTGTCAGCAGTGAGAGGGGTGTGTTGGACCGATAAGAGATTGGCAGTATTAGCCCCTAGCTCCTCAACTAAGCTTCGGAAGTATCGCATTGGCTGTAAAGTGCTTTAGGACGAGAGGCGCTACATAAATACATGACTTATTTTCTTTAATGGCAGAACAGGCTCAAGGGGCTGAACGACCTCCCGCTGTTCTGTCGAAGGGTCACGAGGACTCGAAACGTCGACTCTTTTCTTCTCCGCCGATGCTGCCAGACCTGCGGAGTTTTTCCAGGTAATTCGGTTTTCGTTCCCGCTGTTCCCATCTCAGTTCTCCCAATTTCAACATTTCGATTTCCTCTTAAGGCATTTTGTGCAGCTCAAAAAAATTGTCAGCAGCTGCGGAGAAAAGTCAGTAAATGTTCTTGGAAGTAGATTCTTTCTCTATAAATTATTAAATACTTTGATCAGAAATTTGAATCCTTTCCTTCTTGTTTTGAAATCAATGATATGGGAACGCTCTCTCCCTCTGCTGGATTTATGTGGAACTGTAGTCATTTGACTGCAATCAGATGCTGTACCTGTAGCTATCAGTTTGGATGGAGAAGTGAATTTATCAATGTGGGACTGTGGTCATGCTCGCCAAATGGGACAAGGACATCTATTGCAAGAAAATGGTACTGAAGTGCATCCAATTTCAACAATTCAGCAACTCACTAGTTTCTCAGAGGCTGGAGATGAGGGTCTTTCACAGGCTGAGGGGTGGCAATGATGAACACAGAGGTTCCAGAAGGTGAGTGTTTACTGCTTGAAGCCGCTGGCGTGAATGGTGAAGCCCAGGGGAACAAGGAATGAAAAATGGACCCATGTCGGAACTAGAGTTGCCAACCCTCCAGGGGTCTCCAGGAATTAAAGGTCAATCTCCAGGACACTGTTGTGTGTAACCCTGGGGAAAAATAATCAGGACATTAAAAAAGATTGCTGTTTATTTGGCCATTTTCTTTGAACATTTCTCTTTACCAGATATAAAGATATTGAAAATGGGGAAAAGGGCCCGTTTGGGTTGACAGTCAAGCACCATCCAATTGGGTAATGAGTCTTTTTGCTTTCCAATTGGCGTAGGAAGACAGTGTGTCACAAGGATGGATGTGTTGGCTGACTCATGGCTGGGTAAGCCATATGATGAAACCACCAGGAATGCATTCGAGCACAGTTGGCAACCCTAGACAGAATCATGGAGGGTGAATGAGGGGCCTAGCAAGCAAGGAAACTACTGAGGTGAGAAAAGTTGCATTTATAGAGAGCCTTTCACAAGAACCTGAAGCACCTTTTGAAGTTACTGTTGTTATGATCCCAGCTGAGCTTACCCCTGGACAAGCCTGATCTCAGCGTCGAACCCAGCTTGCTGAATCCTAACTCTTATTTGTTTGTTTAGATACGTGGAGAGTAGCTACTGAACAGAGTCACAGGAGTCAGCTGATGAACTATTAACAAAAGAATGAAACATTTATTAAACAAGGAAAGATGAACTATATTACAAAACTCCTTCACCCACAACTATACCTTTACAGATATATACAGATTTGTAAGGATAACACAAGTTACAAAAGCTATCTTATATTCTAATGTTCACAGTAAGTACACAGTCCATGTAAACCAATAGGTGACCTCTGGTCAGACACACCGCACTCCAAAACCAAGTGACAGATGCCACCTCAACCAGATGCTATGGATCTCTCATCAACCCCCCCCAGATGCTTGTCACACCATGAGCCAAACAGTCTCACTGGACTCTGTCCTTCACACAAGGGTTTCCAATCTCCACTCTCCGAGACCTCGCCTTGGAATCTTCTCCCAAACCGATGCTTTATCCTCAGGCACCTTCTGCAAGGGTTCGCCTCCAGGGTTTCGAACTCCCCTTTCGATGTTCCTCTCCCCGGGTCACCGCTACAAAGTCACAAAAAAGGAATGAAACCGGATAGACCACCCGGCAATGAGTGTGTGTTGGTCACTCCTGCCAATACTGTCTTGGGCAGATGCATCTGCAACATGCAGATTGGTGAGGATGAGGTCAAGTAGGTTTTTCCCTCTTGTTGGTTCCCTCACTACCTGCCACGGGCCCAGTCTAGCAGCTATGTCCTTTAGGGCTCAACCAATTTCATCAGTAGGGGTGCTCAAAGCCACTCTTGGTGATGGACATTGAAGTCTCCCACCCAGAGTATATTCTGTGCTCCTGCCACCCTCAGTGCTTCTTCCAAGTGTGTTCAACATGGTGGAGCATTGATTCATCAGCAGAGGGTTGGGTGGTTGCAGTACATGGCAATCTCCAGGAGGTTTTCTTGACCATTTTTGATCTGATGCCATGAGACTTCATGGGGTCTGGAGTCGATGTTGAGGATTCACAGGGCAACTCATCCTGACTGTATACCACTGTGCCACCACCTCTAATAGGCCTGTCCTGCCAATGGGCCAGGATATACCCAAGGATGGTGATGGTGGTGCCTGGTACATTGTGTAAGGAACCTATATTTTTATTTTTTGGACTGTGGCTTTAAGATTGCACCTTGGCTTTAAAAAGCTACAGTGGCTGCAATTTTTTAAAAAATGTTCTCTGAAGCAGGAAGAGAAGATCTACAAAGTGGTTACTCTTTAGAAGATGGTGTGCCAGGTTGGATGATGGTGCCAGAGAGGACACGTTTGAGAGAGAACTGCCTAGTGATGGTGTTTGATTGGCTGCTGACCAGATGACCAGGGTTTTGTGATAGCAGTAGGGAGCTATGGATCCCAACCTGCCAAGATGAAAGACTTAAAAACCTCTCTGTCTCTCTTATGTTTATGGCAAAACTCCAATAATTCTGCCGTAGTAACTAGCTGGCTATCCCTCACATCTCTGTGTCCTGTTTTTTGAGAAATCACTAGCAGAGATGTTAAAAGCAGGTTTAACTAGTAAACTACAGACTGGAAGTGCTGAAAGATCACCTCATATCAGCAGCACAAGTCTGCAAGGAACTTGGAGGATTGCAAACAAAATCACCTCATCTAACCCTGTACTCCAGATTGGTGCTATTGAACTGTTTTATTCCTCACCCTTAAAATCCTTGTTCTGTGTGTCTTATTTGTGTGTGTGTGTGTTTTGTGTATAGGGGTTAAAAACAGGTAGAGAAAGTTATTGAGCTAAGAGTTAGCAGTTCGTATTTCTTTTGTTATTGGTTAAAAACAATTTGTTCAATAAACAGCTATTTACTTGTTAAGTTTACAAGCCAGTATTCTGTTAATCTAAATTAAATTACACAGTGAGGTAAAATTGGGGCATTGTGGTGGTCTGATTAAACTTTTCACATTTGTCACGGCTTGGGGAGCAGTGGGGCTTGACATTACAGCGCACTATCCCCAGTGAGTTGTGACAATTGTTAAGGTATGATTCTATATGATGACTATGTCAGGCCGTTGCTTGACCAGTTTATGGGACAACTCTCCCAATTTTGGCATAAGCCCCCAGATGTTGGTAAGGACCAACCTTTGCAGTGTTGACAGGGCTGAGTTTGCTGTTGTCATCTCCGATGCCTAGGTCGATGCTAGATGGCCTGTTTGGTTTCATTCCTTTTAGACCTCGTAGCAGTTTGATGCAGCTGGGTGGTTTGCTAGGCCATTTAAGAGTCAACCACATTGCTGTGGGTCTGGATTCGCCTATAGGCCAGACCAGGCGAGGATGGCAGATTTCCTTCCCTAAATGAGCCAGATGGGTTTTTACAACAATCGACAATTATTTCACGGTCACTGTTACCGAGATTCACTTTCAATTCCAGATTTATGGACTAAATTTAAATTTCACCAGCTACCATGGAGGGATTTGAACCTGTATCCTCAGAGCATCTTCCTGGGGCCTCTAGGATTGCTAGTCCAGTAACATTACCACTCTGCCACCGCCTCAATCAGCGAATGGGAATCGGGGAGCTTTCCGATCAAATCCGGAGTCAGGCAGGGCTGTTCATTCTCTCCCTTGCCCTGTTCGTGTGCTGTATCGAACCTTTTGCCGAGTCCATCGGGAAAGATGCGGGGCATTAGAGTGGCAAGCTCAGGCAGTAGAGGCACTCAGGCCAAAGCCTCGCTGTACGTGGACGAACTCACCATCTTCCGCTCGGACCTGCTGTTGGCCTGCAGGTTGATGAGCATCTGCGACCAGTTCAAACAGGCCTCGGGAGTCAAAGTAAACCGTGGCTAGGCCTAGGTCATATTTTTTGGGAACTGGGCCAACTGATCCTTTGTCCCCCTTGACCATCAGGTCAGACTAGCTGAAGATCCTGGGGAAGTGATTTGGAGGGACCGGGGGGAGTGGTGGAGGTGCCAAAAGCTGAGAGCAATGTATAGCCAAGGTGAAACAGAGATTGAGCATGTGGGAGTGATGGACACTCTGTGTTACAGCTGGTCAGTAGGTGCGAGACACTCTTGGTGGCAGAGATCTGGCTCATATCCTGCTCCTGTCCCATGGTGATCATCCAAATCCCTGATGGAATCCTTTATAACGAGGGCTCAAAATCAACTTCACTGTTTATTTGAGCTTTTTTAAAAAATACGATGGAAGACTTTTGGTAAAGTTTTAATTTTAAGTACATAAATCAAAGTAGTAGCAATTTGCTGGACAATTGTTAATATAGTTTATAACGAACAGGAAACTTTCAAACAGTTTTACATTCAAGGGATCAATTCTGCTTCTCTTTCAGTGAGTTATTGTCCTTCCTCAGCACGTAGACACCTTCAATATAGGGAGATTAAGGAGTGATTTGATCAAAGTTTTCAAGACATTCAGGTTCTCTCTATCTAACCCTATTGGATTGTTTATTTCAGCTGGTTGGGGAGTCCAGGACAAGGCGGCAAACCTTTCAGGAGTGAAGTTAAGGAATACTTCCACACTTGGGGGTTGGTCGAAATTTGAAACTGTCCCAAAACAGATTTGGATTGATCTTCAACAACTTCTGTTTAAAAGTCGTTTGGTCGACCAGAACTTGAGTATTGATGAAAAAAGACATTCTGTCAAAGCTTCTCGCCTTACAGTCATCAGGACAATTCCAACTTCAACTTATATTTACTTTGCAACTCTCGTGTAAAACTCTCTAAGCCACTTCACAGAGATATGGTCAGATCAAACTGGACACCTGGTCAAGAGAGAGTTCAGGAGAGGTAACCAAAAGCTTGATCAAGAAGGCTGGTTTTAAAGAGGACCTTAAATGAGGAGAGAGAAGCAGGGAGGTGGAGAGGTTTAGGGAGAGAATTCCAAAGCTAAGGGTCCGGGCACTCGTAGTGGGGTGAATAGAGTGAGCGATGCACAAAAGGACAGAATTGAAGGAGCGTGGGGATCTGGGAAGATTGTAGGCCTGGAGAAGGTTACAATGGTCAAGGAGGGATTTGAGTCAAGGAAGAGGATTTTAAATCAGAGGCTTTGCCAGGCTGAGAGCCAACATATGTCAGCAAGCAGAGGGCTGATGGGTGAGTGGGACTTGGTGTGAGTTAGGATGCAGGCAGCAAAGCTTTGGATGCACTGAGGGTGCGAGATAGGAGGCCAGCCAGGAGAGTGACGGAGTGGTTAAATCTGGAGGTAACTCAAGAGGCTTGAGTCAGAATTCCAGTATCAATCTGAACTTACAGAGGTGGAATAGACGGTCTGTGTGTTTTCCAAGTTACTTAGTACCCACCACAGCTGCTCCCTGGAGCCGACTGACGAATAGCTTTGCTTGAGTTGCCCTCATAAATTCCACCAACACCCTCTGCCCCAAAAAGCAGCTGCTCCCCTCCCCCTTGCCCACGGCTGAAACCAAACTCATGGGGGAAAATAGGTGGATTACACGTGCCCCCCCTCTCCCTGCCAATGTGGGACTCATCAACATCATCCTAACCCAAGTTAAAATGTGAATAGTGACTGTCGGAATGGCTAGTCAGGCAAGTGGTCCAAATAGATCAGCAAGATCCCAGTTTCAGTTGGCGGAGTTAACTGATCACCGCCGGGATGGAGTCAGGCAGTCAATCTTGGTACATGACATAGAGGGAGGATTAAACAACAAGAGAACAAATTATAACTCAGGCAGTGCTGTACTTGCCAAAATTTGGGATTGTAGGTATTTGACAAAAGAACCAAAGGCGAGATGAGAAGTTTATCTGTGCAGTGAGTTGTTGGGATAGGGACTGTGCTGCCTGAAAGGGCAGAGGAGAGAGGTTCAACCAGAACTTCCAAAAGGGAATTGGATAACGGCTAGCAGGGAGAAAGTTTGCTGGGCTATGGGGAAAGAGCGGGGCTGTTTCAATAGCTCTTTCAGAGGGTGCAATGGGCCGAATTCTCTCTTTCGGTGGTGTTTCGTTCTATGCCAGACACCATTGGCAGCAATGATCCTCCCCCCATCAGACACATGCTCCCTTGACCTGTCAAACACTCCCAAGATAAGCAACAGCACAGATGAGGTGCGGAGTAAAACTGAGGCCGTAAAAGCTGTTTCTTTGTCGTAGATTCGATGTATAACATGTTCAATTCTATACCGTCTGAACACATCGGGGTTCCACATTGCCAGACTTAAACCACTCAGTGCATTGTTGAAACTTAAAACGATGACTTCAAATTGGAAAGTCAAACATTGCTATTTGATAAACAGGGTGTCACCTTTTCTCTAAGTTGGAAGCTCGATAAGAGCTGATCCTTTCTGAGGTACAAGACCACTGGCTCAGGCTGCCCACCGTGATTGTGCGTCATGTCCAAGGGGAAACAGAGGAAATTCAGCAAGATATTCGACCAGGGGCGGCAGCCTTGGAAGGAGATAGTGTCAGATAGTGACCTGCACACAGCAGATAAGCTCGGCGTTTTATTCTTATCAGAGAGAGTAAGAAGCTGGCAGGGGGCGGGGGGGGGCAATAGTAAAAGGCAAATTTGGGAGCGATAGTAGGAGATTATCAGAGAGATGGAGATAGAGAGAGAGAGCGGCCAAGAGAGAGCGGCAGGGGTAGGGGGGGTGGTGCCGAGAGCGCATGAGACAGTGGCAGGAGTATGGTGGTACAGAGAGTTGACATGACAGAGCAGAAGGCATCCTGATTAAACCCCTCGCATTCTGGAGGCCCCATAATCCAAGGAAGACAGTAAACGAAATGGGACAGAGGAGGGGCCCGGGAAACCCTGAAAGGGGAAGGCGAGCCTGTTGGGAGGATAAACCTCCTGCTCGCTGCATGGCTGAGCTTTCAAAATAAGACTCAATTTGAGAACAACACGGACATTCAAGGGTCAATGTGCCTGAGAGGAATGAAACAAAGACCACAGCTGTCGCCACGGTGACAAAGGCCTCGCTCACTGCTGCCACGGACCGGCTTCGGGCCTTTCCTACCCCTGGTTCCTTCGCAGCTTTCTCTCAGGATACACGTACAGCATCACCACTCCAGAAGGATTGATGGTGACGGTGAACTTGGCGTCGATGTCCAGGCCCCGCTGGACCCACCCTGAGTACACATCCTGAGCCTAAATCCGGAAGGGAAAAACAAGAAGAGACAGGACACGTCAGAGGGGCATTCCCTCACCAACTGGGAAAACAAACCTAAAACAGCTCATCGTTCTTGCCGGGGCAAAAAAAACGTTTTGCAAATGGAAAACAAAAAAATTGCATTTCTATAACACCTTTCGCAACATCCCAAAACGCTTTACTGCCAATGGAGCGAATCCGAAATACAGTCGTCGCTGTAATGGAGGAAATACTTTGGAGGTAATTTGTACACAGCAAGCTCCCACAAACAGCAACGTGATAATGACCCTATCGATTATCTGTTTCCGGCAGTGTGGGACACGGGGCAAATACTGGCCCGGCTGCCCCACGTCCACCTTGGAGGGTGAACGGGGCTTCGGTGTGACATCACACCGGAAAGATGGCTCTTCCGACAGCGCGGAACTCCCTCAGTGCTGCACTAGAGGGTCAGCCTGGATTTTGTACTCTGGAGTTGGACTCACAGGCCTCGGATTTCCTCATTGAAAGGGGCCAATCGGCCAAAACGGGGCAACTTTGGACACCCAGGGGAAAGGCCCCTTTTAAAATGGCGCCGGTATTAACAGGGCATTGAGGCCCATTTTGAAACTGTTACTCCCTCACCCCATTAACACCAGGGCAGTGAAATTTGTCGACTCCAGTGAGTTTATTCAGTGACTAGCTGAGTTGTGTGATTCAGGTGGGGGGGGAATACAAGGTTTGATCACTGGTCTTTGCTGACCTGAGGTGACTTACAATTGGCCTCAGGATAAGCTGAAACCACCTCCCCCCCCACCCCGCTCCAGATTCTTGTCCAATGACCTCCTCCTGCCTGAGTCTTACTCAGGGAATTGGCCTTGACTGCGATGCCCCAGGTGGTGGAATAGCTGGCACTCATTATACAAGTTCACACCCGAAGGGTGGGCATTTGAGTTGAGTATGACAGGGTGACTGAAACGCAGAAAACTGTAGCCGAGGAAGACTGAGTGCCTTCAGTGAGGGTGTGACTGGGATAAATTGTGAAATAGTGGTTTCAGAAGCTCACATCCCCATGAAAGAATAAAAAACTTGACTAAAGAAAAAAAAAAATCAAACTGGTTTATTTGGCTTGTTGCATTGGGAAGGTCTGTCCAATAGCTGAACACTGGACAATCTCCCAGATGGGCAGTCATGAATCACACATCACAAATCAAAGCCATTCGGCCCATCGTGACTGTGCTATCCAAGAGTTTTCATACTAGCCTCCTTCTCCCCTTACAGGATGACAAGGCAGGCGATAACTGCAGCAGGGTGGGTGCTAGAATTAGTTCCCATTTTAAAGACACACGGGCTGCTCTTTATTTCGTATTTGCATCCTAAATTTCCATGTCTGCAATTATTATGAGAACAGCGTTGTCCGGAAGTGGCGGGGGCCCCTTGGTGGGAGGCTCTCTACGTGGGAGTCCTCCTCTTCACTATCGGAGGGTGGAGGGGAGGGTGTAGCGTGCAGGAGTCCTGTGCAATAGAAGGTTAGAGTGGTTCACGGACTCCCAGACCACCTGTATTTTCTGCGGCCTTGTTGTGGGGGGGGGTCCATGTTCCACGTTCAGATAGATTGTCAGAGGCTGCAGTCCCTTTTTGATTATTCGAAGGGGCTGCTTCTCAAGTTTGGTTGTACTTCAGCCCCGTGATCTTTGGCGCTGAGGGAGTGGGGGGTGGCGGGCAGGCAGATTGGAAGACTTCCTCGTGGGTCTGCTCCTGGGCCTGGTCAAGGTGGCATTAACAGGTACAGGCAGCGGGCCGTGGAGAGGGGCATTAGACCCGACTGTCTGCCCCTATTCTGCAGCTACGTCCGCACTCCGAGTGTCCCTGGAGAGGGAGCATGTGGTGTCCATTGGGTACTCTTGAGGCCTTCCACCACTGGTGTGCCCCACAGGGGCTGGAGTGAATTATCAGCCCCAGGAACATTATTTGAATTTAATTTGAGAAGTTGTCCTTAAAGTTTTATCTTTTTGTTACAGTCCCCCTTTAAGGGCTTTCAATTAGTTTATTAGCTTATTTGTTTATTTTATTGGTTTAAAAAAAAAGAGCATTTAATGTAAACAGCCAATGTAACCTTGTCAGGCTGCAATTACAGCCTCTAACCAGCAAAGGCACTGCAGAGGACAGGGTTTAGATAATGTGAAACGTTTACATAGGAAGTTTCCATTATAAACGTGGAAATAGGCAGTGCAGGCCTGGGGGGCCCAATAGAGGTGATGCTGGCCTGAGGGGCTTGGGATGGAATCTGTTTTTTCTTGTTATGTGGAGAAAAAATGTCCAGCAATAGGTCCCTGATACCCCTTGAAGGGGCCGTTCAGATCCAGATCCAGACAGGGGTTCCCAGTACCTCCATTACATCAAATCTACAGCGCAGAAACATGTCATTCAGCCCAAGTGGTCTATGTTCGTGTTAATGCTCCTGCCCACGTCATCATATCCCATCGGTATATCCGTACATCCTTCTATTCCTTTCTCCCGCATGTGTTTATCTAGCTTCCCCTTCAATCCATTTATACAATTTGCCTCAGTCACTCCCATGGTAGTGAGTTCCACATTCTCACTACTCTCTCGGTAAAGAGGTTTTCCTGAATTTCTGGAAATATCCTCTTTACATCTACCTTGTCAAACCCATTCATAATTTTAGACACCTCTA
This sequence comes from Cetorhinus maximus, assembly GCF_964194155.1. NCBI lineage: Eukaryota > Metazoa > Chordata > Chondrichthyes > Lamniformes > Cetorhinidae > Cetorhinus > Cetorhinus maximus. The sequence goes on along the minus strand of NC_135907.1, from coordinate 8,303,320 downwards.
TCGGGTCTCACTTTACCAGAGAAAAGAGCCCCAGCCTGTTCAAAATTCCCTGATAGTTACAACCTCTCAGTTCTGGTATTATCCTTGTGAACCTGTTTTACACTCTTTCCAGTGCCTTTCTATCCTGTGCAAACTACATGCTCACCGAGAACACCTTGGGGGCAGTGATGTTGAGTTGGCTCAGAGATGTGGTGTAGTGGTAAGGCATGTCTGTGCGTTGACTGAAGAAAACCAGTGCCATGGTTGATGAAGAAAGTTCTCGCATCCAGACTTCAATATTGTTTTTACCCTGGTGGTGAGGGAGGGGAACAGGAAAAATAAAAGATATTGATAAGATATCGGCCATAGTTTGCTGGAAAAGTAGTGGCATGTTAATGACACACACCGATATTAATGTGTAACTTGGTCAACAAGTTCTTGCAATTAAGAAATTTGCCACAAGTTACGAATCTGCTGGTTGACTGACTCTGCTCTGCCATTTGCATTGCACATTCAGCATCTCACTCTTAGCTTCCCTGTTATTTTAACGAACTTGCTGGATCTGTACATTAATTTGGCCATTAAATTAATTGTAGAAAGTTAGATTTGCTTACCAACAGTGTAAGTACCTTGTAACAACATGAATATTGTTAATGATTGCCAGTCAACCTCTCTGGCCAAGAAAAGTAACGGTTTAAACTGTTCAGTCTCATTCCTTCAGGGAGTTAATTGTTGTCGGAGATTTTAAAAAGGCTGCATTTGGTGACGTCGCGACTGCAGAGGGCACACATCCTTATGCGGGCTGTTGAGAAACCCTTGTCCCACTTTTAAATGGCACGTTGATTAATCGCTAATAAATGATCAAATCTGGCATCTAATTGCTGCCTGATTGCCTCAAAATTATTTGTCACCTGGGACTGATTAAAAACGCTAATATATTTTTGCTGAGGGGGGAAAGGGCAGGGAACTGAGGTCGAACAGAAAGAACAGAAAAAGGTAGGACCCAAACCATTCTAACTTCTAACATTCTAACATTCTAAGTACAGTCCTCAACACAGATATCATATACTGAACCGACAGGAAAAACTGCGCATGGGCAAAGATATCAAGCACACCTTCAAGACGACATCAGGAGATGCAGCGTGTTAAAAATGTCAAATTTTACATTTTATTTCCTTTTCCTTTTCTGTACCTCTTATCTCTCTCAATCCAATCTTTCTTTCTCTCTCTTTATTTCTCTTACCGTATTTCAGAAAAGCTAATGTTTTAAATCAGCCCCAGGTGGAAAATAAATTTAAGTGATCAAGCAGCAATTAGGTGACAGATTTGATCATTTACTAGTGATCAATCAATTACAGTACAAAAACTGTACAGAATATGCCATTAAATAGCAGGATAAGGGTTTTTGACTTAATGAAGTCTGCCCTCTGAAGTTGCAATGTCGCCAAATGCAGCCTTTCCAAAATCTACAACAATTGACTACCTGAAGGAATGAGATTGAACAGTTTAAATTGTTATTTTTTTGCATCATCTTGCTGATTTGACTCTAATTCATCCCCCTCTCCCACTTCTCAGTTTTCCCATTGTTTATTTCTCAGTTCGTTGGTTAAGGAAATATGTTGTTGGTCCTGTCAATCACAAAAGTCCCAGAAGCCCTGTAACTCTCGCCGCTCCATTATCAGCTTACACTCCCAGCACAAAATGTTTTTCAATCTTCGGCGCTGGGAAACGAAACTTAACAGCAGAAAGTTCCAGCTAACTGTGGAAGGACAAGGGCAGCTGAGACATGGCAACACCACCAGGGAGTTCCCCTCCAAGCCACTCACCATCCTGACTTGGAAAAATATCCCCGTTCCACTGTTGTTGGGTCAAAGTTTTATTCAATCATGGGATGTGGGCTTCACTGGCTGGGCCAGCACGTCACTATTACGGTTAGTGAAGGCCCGATTTCTGGCTCGAGACCTTTTTCAAACTGCTTGGTCCATCCCGGCGGGGCTCCCAACCATGGCTGCCAAGCAACACCAACCCCCTCCTGCTAACCATGAGCGCCCATCCCAAGGTCGGGAGCGTGAACTCCTCTGTTACTGTAAGAGGTGGCACACGCCCCCACACACACATGCAACACACGTGCACGTGAGCGCAGGCCAATTCTAGCCCTTCTCAACTTGTCCTGAGCAATTTTTATTTATTCGTTCGTTGCCCACATTGTTGTGGGTCTGGAGTCACGTGAGGACCAGACCAGGTAAGGACGGCAGATGGGTTTTTTTTTTACAACAATCGGCAATGGTTTTTAATCATCAGGCTTTTAATTCCAGATTTTTTATTCAATTCAAATTTCACCGTCTGCCGTGGTGGGATTCAAACCCGGGTCCCCAGAGCATTACCCTGGGTCTCTGGGATACTAGTCCAGTGACAATACCACATATGAATGGGGTGACGCATTAGAGACTCAAATGACCTGTGACCTTTTGGTTCACGCGGTTTAATGGCGTCTTTACACCCCTGGCCACAGCTGCAATCCCACTTTTCCTCATTCCTATCGAGCGCTTTGGTGCTGGGCCCAATCCCTCTCAAAGCCCCCTCAGCTCCTTGCTCCTCTTCTACCTGCTGCTCACCTTCAGTAACATGCGGCCCTGCACACCCAGCGGATCCTGGTTGATCCTGATCAGCAGTTTGTTCTGTAGGATGGACGAGGCCTTCGCGGAGATACCCCGCAGGTCATTAGACATGAAGAGGGGAGCAGCTAAGATGGCCCAGAGAGCCATCTGTGATTTGGACTGCTCGTAACTCAGGCCAAAGTTCCCTATTATTAACTGGAGAGAAAAATCAAAAAGAGTTGAGAGGGATGGAGACAGCACAATGCTGCGATTAACGGCACAACAAATATAACCTGCATTTATGTAGCACCCACGATGCAGCAAAACATCCCAAGGCACTTCACAGTAGCGTAACCAGACTAAACTCGACCACCGAACCAAGATGAAGATGTTAGATCAGGTGAAGTCGGTTTTAAGGAGTGTCGCAAAGGAGAGGAGGAAGAGGTGGAAAATTGGAGACGTTTAGGGAGAGAATTCCAGAGCTGAGAGCCCAGGCAGTTGAAAGCCAGTGGTGGAAAGATGGAAATCGGAGCTAGATTTGGAGAAGAGCAGTTATCCTGGAGGATCCTGCAGGGCTGGAGGAAGTTACAGAGATAGGGGCAGGTGAAAGGTTTGTAAACGAGGGTGAGAATTCAAGGCATTGAGTTATTAGGAGCCAATGTCAGTCAGTGAGAACAGGGGTGATGGGTGAACAGGACTTGTGTGAGTTAGGATACAAGCAGCAGAGTTTTGGATGAGTTGAAATTGGCCAGCAGTGCATTGGAATAGCTGAGTCTGGAGGCAACAAAAGTATGTTTGAGAGTTTCAACAGCTGATGAGTTGAGTCAGGGATGGAGTCGGGCGATGTTATGGAGGTGGAAGTAGGTGGTATTGATGACGGAGAGAAGATGAGGTTGGAAGCTCAGCTCAGGGTCAAATAGGACGTCAAGACTATGAACAGTTTCGGGTAGTGACATGGGAGAAAGATAGAATCGGTGACAGGGACTAGACAGCGACACTAAAATGTTTGAGATTTCATTGTGCAATGGGTTAAGAACTCTCAACGCATTATTCCAAATGGTTAACATTCCCGTTAAGGAATTTCACACAAAACAGCGGTTGCTGATGTCACATCATCCTGTAAGCGCCGGTCTGAGAGATTCTTGGATTTCTGCTGGGATTGTCCCGATCTCCCACTAACACTCCCAGAGAAACGAAGAGGGGAGATCTCGGCGTAGTCCGACAATCATTAGCCCCTCCCCCTTCCTCCTCCTGCCAATGAGATTAGCAGCTCCTGCGAGGAGGATTCACCTTGAGCGATGGCAGATCAGAGATTCCACAAAGCTGCAAAAACAGAATTCAAATCTCCGGCTGCCAAGGCTGGTTACGGGGACCAAATGGGACAGGTTGCACAATCTGCTACACCCAGCACTATAGAGGCAGAAATTAAAACAGAAAATGCTGGAAATACTCAGGTCAGGAAGCACCTGTGGAGGGAGAAACCATGAAGGGTCATCGACCTGAAACGTTAACTTCCACAGACGCTACCAGACCTGTTGAACTTCCAGCACTTTCTGTTTTTATTTCAGATTTCCAGCATCTGCAGCATTTTGCTTTTGTAGTCCAGCAGCTCAATACTGTAAGAATATAGCCTGACACACAGAGAAAGAACTTGCATTTCTATAGTGGCGTTTGCAACCTCAGGACATCACAAGGTGCTTTACAACCAATGAAATATTTTAAAGTGTAGCCACGGTTCTAAAATAGCAAATGCTACATAGAACCTATGGACACAGCAAGATCCCGTAGACAGCAATGAGATAATGACCAGATAATCTGCTTTTAGTGGCGTTGGTTGAGGGCCGAATATTGTTTAGGACACCAGGGACACCTTCCCTGCTCTTTGAATAGTGCCTTTACATCCTTTACATCCATTCGTGAGGGCAGAAACTCCTCGGTTTAACATCGCATTCAAAAGGCAGCCACTCTGGCAGTGCAGCACTCCCTCAGTATTGCGCTGGGAGTGTCCGCCTGGATTGTGGGCCCAACTGTCTAGAGTGGGACTTGAACCCACAACCTTCTGAATGGAAATTGGCAGTTGTCATTACAAAGGTGGACTCAATATGTATAATGGAAATACAGAAGGACTTTCAAATGGGGTGGGGGACAAGTGCCCACAGCGACTCCTACTCTCCGGTGAACCTGCGGCGTCTAACCCTGCTTCACCTGAAGGCTCCCATTCTGTGGCAGTGCAGGATGTGCAGCAGCGATGTAAAGTAAGGCAGGGTACCATGTCTGGGTCGTTCCATCTCCCTGGGCCAGCCGCGGGCTGTAGCACATCCTGGTGACTCGAGTACCAGTTAATGATTTTGCGAATGCTCTCCCACGAGTCGTCGATGTCATCATAGTTCCTCCACAGGTTGCAGATCTCCCCCAGGAATGTGTAGTTCACCTGCAAACAGCCCATTAAGACAAAGAGTCAATGTCAATGAGTGAGGGGAGAGAGGGAGAGGAGAGAGGAAGGGTTAGTACGTGAGAGTGAGAAAGGGAGCAAAAATGAAATGCATTTCCAAACTCAGATATCCCAAAGTGCTTTCGTGCCTTTTCAAAGTGTCGTTACGAGATAACGATGAGAGGTTAGGATTTCCAGGAGCAAACAGATTCAGACGGCCTTGTACACAAACCACTGAAAGCCGGAGCATAGGCCTTTGTCTCAGGTGCCTGAAATACAATGGGGAGGAAATTCTGCTTCAGAGCTGTACAGAGCCTTAGTCAAACCCCATCCGCATCCACTTCCGGGGATTGTAACCCAGTAAGGCCTTGGAAGGGCTGCAGTGCAGAATCACCAGAATTTGGCCAGCTCGCCGCATCGCCGGAGGATGCCGTCGGCAAGCGGGATCGGAAAATCCCGGCCTAGACTTATATCCGCTTAAAGTTAGACGGGGGATATAATCAAGGTTGATTAAAGGATTTGATCGAGGCGGGGGGGAATGACCAGGCCATTACAGGGGGTGATGTCAGGGGGCGCTTTCTCACACAAAGGATAGTGGGAATCTGGAACTCTTCCGCACCCCCCCAAAAAGGCTGAGAGATGCTGGAAGAGTCCAGGGTTATGGGGAACAAGACAGGAAAGTGGAGTTGAGACCACAACCAGATCAGCCATGATCATAACGACTGGCAGAGCAGGCTCGATGCACCAAATGGACTACTCCAGGTCCTAGGTTCAGTTGGAGGTTTCAGAATTGAGATCTACAGATTCTTTCTGGGAAAGGGTAATGGATCAAAGGCAGGTTAATGCGGTGGAGGTAGAGTTCAGCAACGATCTGAGTGGGCAGGTAGAAGAGACCCAGGCAGAATGGCTGCTGTGATTGCCTTTTAAGATTTTCCACAACTCAGCTTTAACTCTTCCCAAGCTATGGAGATTAAAAGCTTTTGTAATACAGCATTTCCTCATGGTTCATACCCTTTGGAGTTATATTTGTTTCTGATCCCTGAACCTTCCAGGGGGTGGGAACCAGCGCCTGGCAGAATTCCAAACCAGCGCTTTATAAACCCTCAGCAGAATTTCCAAACTGACTCTTCACTCACCCAGCAATGTTTCCCTTGCTAATACCAGGAGGGTCCAATGCAATGAGGCCGTCCATCCGAAGGATACTGGTTGTCAGCAATGAGAGATAAGCAAGTCCAGCAAGTGATCAGCAGAGAATAAGGCAGCTATCTGCTGAGTGCGAGAGGAGGCAGTTGACAGAACGAGAAAGTGTGAAGTAATGCATTTTGGGAACTGCGATAAGACAGGGGAATACACAAAAAAAAAAGGGAGGATACTGAACAGTGTGGGGGCACCTTGGATGTATGCACACAGGTCCTTAAAGGTGGAGGACAGATGGTTAAGAAGGCATGTGGCGTGTTTTCCTTTTTTCGAAATATAGATTATAAGAGCTAGGAGGTTAAGCTAGAACTGTATCCAAAATGGTTAGACCACAGCCAGACTACTGCGTACATGTCTGGGTCACCACATTACAGGAAAGATGAGGGGGCAGAGGAGATTTACGAGGACGCTGCCAGGGCTGGAAGGTGTTCGCTCTGAGGAAAGATTGGACAGGCTGTGCTTGTTTTCCTCGGAACAGAAGGAGGCCGAGGGGTGACTTAATTGAGATATATAAAATTGTGAAGTGCTTAGATAGGGTAAATAGGGACGCCCTCTTGCAAAGGAGATCAAAACCGAAAGACATGGACTTAAAGTAATCGGTGGAAGGATTTGAGGGAAGATGAGGAAACGTTTTTTCACCCTAAGAGTGGTAGAGACCTGGAATTCCCTGCCTGAAAGAGTGGCCGAGGGAGAAACTCTTTCCACTTTGGACGTCTACTTGAAGAGTCTTCAGCTGCAGGAAAGCTGGGATTAGGCCGGCTCTTCATTGCCGGCACGGACACAATGGGCCAAATGGCCACCTTCGGTGTCGTAAATTCTCTCTGACTTTTATGAATGTAAAACAAGTCCATTTATGGCTGTTCTGCCCAGTAACAAACAAGGGGGGAAAAAAGATGTGAAAACATTAGCTCATTGATTTTTTTTTTTCCTTTTTGAATACGTGGTATTCAAAATAAGATGGCCTGGGCCTCATCTCCCAAGGGAAAGGACTAAATCAGCCCTTACTGTACTCACTGGAAAGGCTGTGTGGGAAGCCATTGTCTTATTCAAAACTTGTGTCTCCAAGTCAAATAAAGCTCTTTAGAGTTAGAAAATAACTACTGTCTCACTTGGTCCTTTAATATTCAGAACTGAGGAGAGAGGAGAAAGCCTCTCTGTATCGTACACCACTGCTGTGTGAGTACTAGTCTTCTAATCCACACTGAGACTCAACAGGCTAAGGGTCTTTCTCTCAGAAAAGAGAAGGCTGAGGGGGTGACATGTCGGGGCCCTTTAAAATTACGAAAGGCTTTGTGGTTGAATCCAAAACTAGGGATCACAGACGCAAGAGGATCACCAATGAATCCAACAGGGAATTCAAGAGAACCTTATTTACCCAGAGAGCTGGTCAGAACGTAGAACTTGCTCCCACAGGGAGCTGAGGTGAATCGTATAGATATATTTAAGGGGGGAAGTTAGATAAAGATGTGGGGGAGAAAGGATTAGAAAGTCGTGCTGATCGAGTGAGATAAAGAGGGTTGGGAAGATGCGTGCGTGGAGAATAAACACAGGCATCACTCTGTTAGCCTGTTAGTTAGCTGTGCGTCGGATGTAATTCTGTGCGATTGGGTCTCTCCTGTTCCCACAAAACTGCTGCAGGAATCACTCTCTCTGCTCCCTCTGTCGGGAAGGGAGTACACGCAGTGTCCGGAAGCCTTACCTCAGGGGGAAGGCCTCCCTCATAAGCTGGCCAGCTACAAGAGAAGGCAATCCGACGGCCTGTGGCGTTCAGTGCCTTTGACATCAATGGATACCCTGTGTGATTAAAAAAAAACAAACCAAAAAGTTAAAAATCCATCTCTCTCCGGCCTTCTGAGTTTACGCGAATTTAACCCAAAACAAGTGAACACAGCGGACCAGGAAAAAAAATCTGCTTCCACTCCTCTCATCACCTCCACCCCTCCTCCCACACTCAGGTCCGTGCTGAGCCAGGGCACAAATAGGAGCATCACCGTTTGTTAGTGTCCCTGCGTTTGGGAGCAGAGGGGAGGGGGAACTAGCCAAAGTTGATTAATCAGCAGGCTCTACTGGAAAGGGCCTGTGTGAATGGATTTCAGGCCACAACTATGTGGGGCTTTGACACGATACCACCTGCAGTTGAATAGTTTATAACCTCTTTGCCTCAGGAAAAATTCCCCAAGCCGCTTCACAAGAGCGTGATCAGCAAAGACAATACAAAGGACACTAAGCCAAAGAAAGAGACATTAGGATGGGGTGACCAAACCCCCCGACCACAATGTGGGTTTAAGGAGTGTCTTGTAGGAGGAAGGGGAGGCGGAGGTGAGGGAAGATCTTAGGAGCAAGCTTGGAGCTAATGGAAAGGTGGGCACTGCCCATGAAGCCCAGGCCCCAGCAAGAGGTCCAGTCCTTCAGGAAAAACACTCACGAAGGAAAAACTGGCTAGAAAATAAAAACAGCCACCAGGAATCAGCTAAATATTAGAATTTTTAAAATCTGTTTACAACCACTTCACCTTGTCATGACTTTGGTCACACTTTTGCATCAACATTTAACATTTAAAACTGCCCACGTAAGCATTATGAATTGAAATTCTGCGTAAACAGTGGCAAGTAACACCGTGGCCACTAAGTGGTGATAAGGAACAGTTTCTTTCTTGGCCAGGGCGCTATCGTAAGGAAAGAAGTTTCTTCTGAATTCCCTGTTGAATTTGTTGGTGACTATCTTACATTTATGGCTAGTTTTGTCCATCAGTCTATCAACTTGCAGTTCTAGAGCAACTTTCAGAAAGTCCCAAAACGCTTTAAAGCCAATGAAGTACTTCTTGAAGCATAGTCACTGCCATAACATTGGAAATGTGGCAGCCAACTTGTGCACAGCCACTTCCCACAAACTGCAATGAAATAATGACCAGCCTGTTTTTTGCAACACTTGTTGAGGTATAAATATTGGCCCAGGACACCATGGAGAACTCCCCTGTTCTTGTTCAAAATAGTGCCATGGTATCGTTTACATCCACCCAAGGGGGCAGACAGGGCCTCAGTTTAACGTCTCATCTGAAAGGCTGCAATTCTGACATTGCAACGCACCCTCAGTGCACTGGGAGCACAGCCTGGATAATGGGCCCAAGCCTCTGGAGCGGGGGCTTGAACTCACGACCCTTCTGGCTCCGAGGCGAGAGTGCTAGCCATCGAACTTTCCCGAGGCACTGCTCCCGAGACAGGGAACACAGATCAGGCCGGCTGGAGATCAGTGCTCCTGACTGTCTGGCTATTAATGTACAATAATGACTAGAGTTATATAAGGAGAAATTGTTTCCAGTGGCAGGAGGGTCAGCAACCAGAGGACACAGATTTAAGCTACACCCCCATATAATAGCCAAGAAGAGCCAGTTAGTGATTAGGAGAAATTTATTAAGACAGGGAGCTGTGATGATCTAGAATGTGCTGCCTGAACGAGCGAGGGAAGCAGATTCAATAATAACTTTCAAAGAGAATTAGACCATAAGACATAGGAGCAGAAATTAGGCCATTCGGCCCATCGAGTCTGCTCCGCCATTCAATCATGGCTGATAAGTTTCTCAACCCCATTCTCCCACCTTCTCCCCGTAACCTTTGATCCCCTTACCAATCAAGAATCTATCTATCTCGGTCTTAAATACACTCAATGACCTGGCCTCCACAGCCTTCTGTGGCAATGAATTCCATAGATTCACCACTCTCTGGCTAAAGAAATTTCTCCTCATCTCTGTTCTAAAAGGTCTTCCCTTGACTCTGAGGCTGTGCCCTCAGGTCCCACGTCCACTCTATCCAGGTCTTTCAGTATTCTGTAAGTTTCAATCAGATCCCCCCTCAACCTTCTAAACTCCATCGAGTATAGACCCAGAGTCCTCAAACGTTCCTCATACGTTAAGCCTTTCTGCACAAATACTTGAAGGGAAAATATTTCAAGGGCTATGGGGAAAGAGCAGGGGAGCAGGACCAATTGGCTCTACTGAAGATCTGCTACAGACACGATGGGCTGAATGGCCTCCTCTTGCGCTGTATCATTCTCTGATTCTATGGCCTTTCTGCCGAGAGTCGGGAATGCCAACCTCTACGGCAATTCCCTGATCTCGTGGAGCCAGACCCCCCATGCCAGGAAAGCTCAGGGAATTTTACTCTCTTAACCCTGTCGCTGTGGAGTGCTGCCGGCCTGGCCAGAGGCTCCTGTTCTCACCCAGAGCCTTGGTGGAGGAGTTGGAGTAGCAGCCATCCAGCTTCAACATGTCCACTCCCCAGGAAGCAAAGGTGTCAGCATCCAACTCAATATAGTCCAGTGTGGTGCCTGGATATCCACCACAGGTGTAGGTGCCCAGGTCTCCATAAATGCCCAGCTTCAAGCCTTTTGAATGAACCTGTAAAACAAGACACAAGAGAAACATTTATTTTTATTGCTGGGCAAGGGGATTAAAGGGTTACAGAACCCAGGCAGGTCAACAGAGCTCCGATACAGAATAGTCACGACTCATTTGAGCAGGCCTGAGGGGCTGAATGGCCTCCTCCTGCTCTGACGTTTATGGCCAGCCATCTTGAATTCCAGATGCTGCCTTAACACAGGACGTGGGCAAATTGTCTGATCGAAACGGGGGCCGGAAATCTTCTCCCCTTCCCCCAATAGCCTCAAACCTATTTTGTCCCAGGGTCTTGCGTCCAACAGTAAGGCAGGTTGGCAAGGAAGGGGCTTTCACCCCGTCTGTGAGGGCTGGGTCAAAGGTAGGCCTGAGAGGTGAAAGGTCATTGATAAAGCAAAGCAGCAACGCCAAGTGGAGCCCAGTGAAGGAACCAGTTAGTCCAGAGCTCAAAGGGCCTGGGGTTGGTACAATGGCCTGTAGTGAAAGTTCGGTCAGTGAGGAAAAGAAGGCGAGAAAAGAACTGAGCAGTTGGTAACTCGAGGCCACAGCCTTCACTGAAGCAGAAGTGAGATGGAAATTGGGAACCCACTTAATCGTTTTGCTAATAGTTCCCTCTCTTGATGATGTCGGGGTTTGCTGAAACATGGGTAAGGGAACAAGTTTCCCACAAACTCCTTGACCAGCGCCCACACCTTCAAGCACATTGGGAAAGCTCTGTGGAGCTTACAAATAGAAAATAGAAAATCATAGAATTAAACAATGATTACAGCACAAAAGGAGACCATTCAGCCCGTTGTGTCTGTGCCGGCTCTCAGCAAGAGCAACTCACCTAGTCCCAATCCCCTGCCCTTAACCCTTTTCAGATAATTACCTTCCCTTCTGAAGGCCTCGATTAAATCTGCCCCCACCACACTCTCATGCAGTGCAATCCAAACCCTAACTACTCGCCGTGTAAAAAAATCTTCTTCCTCGTGTCGTCATTGCTTCTTTCGTCATTCGTCTTAAACCGGTGTCCGCTGGTTCTCGATCCTTCTGTCAACGGGAACAGTCTCTCTCTCTATCTACTCTGCCCAGGCCGCTGGTGATTTTGAACGCCTCCATCAAATCTTTTTCTTAATCTTCTCTCCTCCAAGGAGAACAATCCCCGGCTTCTCCAATCTATCCGCCTAACTGAAGTCCCTCATCCCTGGAACAATTCTTGCAAATCTTCTCTGCACCCTCTCTAAAACCTTCACCGTCCCTCCCAAATGTGTGGTGCCCAGAATTGGACACAATGGGCAGAATCTTACTGAGGCATTGGGTGGGCAGGGAGGAGTGGGGGTAGGGGGTTTCGCCTGCTGGCTGGAGAGCTGGCAAGAGACCCACGCTGCCTCTTTCCCGGGAAGGCCCATTGAACTAAAAGCTAATCGGGCACTGGTGAGGTCGGCAGAGGGTCTTCCCCTGGAGTCAAGATCCCGGGGGCAGGAGTCTCGCCTACCGAGAGCCGTCAGTCAGTGCCCGACAGCTGTTGTGCTCAGCACCACCACCACTGAGGAGGATGTGGCTGCTTCCGTAAGGACAGCCAGTGGAGTCCCAGGGTTGTGGAGTGACCCAGGCCACGGGTAAGTGATGTGGGAGGGGGATTTCGCGGGGTGAGGGCGGCAGGGAGAGGGGTGCAAGGGGGTCAGCAGCACGGGAGGGGGATCGGCTCTCAGCGGTCTCCACCCCTGCCACTTTCCTGATAAGCCCCGTGATCAGGCGCTGAGTGCCTTTGATTGAGGGACCCTCCCCCCCACCACCACCACCACCCTCCCTGCCAGAGGTGACCAGCTGCCGGCACCGTTTTAGCTGGTTTAATCCCAGTGGCAGCGGGATGAGGCCCTCAAGCGGTCATCATTTGGCCTCAATAGGCGGCAGGACCATGGGCCTTCCTGCCCAGAGTTCCATTCGGGCAGAGGCGGGTGGGAGACAGGGTTCGGGCGCGCCACAATCCTGCCCAAGTACATGCCCTGGCTGCCACCAAGCTCGCCACCAACGGCGGCACAACATTCCGCCCAACATCCCAACGCCCGCTACCTCATCCAAAGGGACACTCTCCCTAAGTGAGGGCGGTGGGGCGATGATGGGGAGTGGGTTTCTTCCCTCTGTTTGAGCACAAATGCTGGAAGGTGGCAGGACAAGTCGATTAGCCCGTTACAAATAAAAAAGAGGACCCTTGGCTTCAGAAAGATGTCTGGAGTACAAACGCAAGGTTAGGTGAAGAAGGGTTCGTGAGGAACATAAACAGCGTCATGGAGCATTTATGTTGAATGGCCCATTTTGGTGCTGCAAGTTCTGTGTGACTCTCCGTAAGGAAGTTAAGCTAAACCATTATAAATAACCAGTTAGGCCCCAGCTGGAGTATTGTGTCCAATCCTGGGTGTCACACTTTGCGGGCGGTGGGTGGTGGGGTGGGAGGGAATGTCAAGCCTTTAAGAGTGAGTGCAGAGACAATTCACCAGAACAAATCCCAGGGGTGGCGCACTTCAGTTCCGTGGAGACACTGGAGAAGCTGCCACTGTTCTCCTCAAATCAGAGAATGCTTTCAGAAGGGGAAATTTCACAGAGGCGTTCGAAGCTGTTTCCACTCGGTAGAGGGTCGGTAACCAGAGGACACAGGTTTAAAGCCTTTGGCTAATTGAGGGGAAGTTTTTTTTTTAAAACATGGCGAGTTATGATGATCTGGAAATCTCCGCCCAAAGGGGCAGATTCAGTAGTAACTTCCAAAAAGGGAATTGGATAAACAAACACTTGAAGGTGAACATTTACAGAGCCATGCGGAAGGTGTAGGGGGAAGTGCAACTAATCTGGAAAGTTTTTTTTGCAAAGAACAGGCTTGATGCCTTGAACAGCTGTGTCAAGATTATGACAGGTTTATACAAAGCTGAAAAAGGAAAGCCCTTCCCATTCGCTGATGCTAGAGCGACTAGGAGACACAGATTTGAGTTTTGGGCAAGAGTTACAGGGGGTGATATGAGGAATACTTTTTTTTTACATATAGGGAGTGGTAATGTCCTAGAACCTATTCCCCAAAGTGGAGGAAGCAGAAACAATCAATTATTTCAAAAAGAAACTGGATGGGCACTTGAGGGAAACAAATTTCCAGGATTACGGGGACAGAGCAGGGAAATGGGACTGACTGGATTGCTCTACAGAGAGCCAGCATGGACTCAATGGGCTGAATGGCCTCCATCTGCGCCATAAGGATTCTATGATTCTACAACAAAAAAAAATCTGCAGAACTAACATGTTCCTCTTTAAGCAGAAGCCAGACCTCAGAGTGACACATTGCAGAAGGAGATCAGCACCACAACCAGTTTCCATCCCATTCTGACTCATTCGCCATCCACATCAGCTGCAAACCAATGGTTACATGACCAACTCACCGCTGAGGTAGAGCAGTGGAGTCAGGTTCACACACCGAGGGGAGAAGGAGAGCAGGTTAAAGGAGAGGGGGAGAGAGAAACAGAGGGATGAAATCTCGACTCACATATTTAGCCAAAGCTTTAATTCCACTGGGGAATCGTTGGGGATCGGCAACCAGCCGCCCCTCCGAATCCCTCTTCTTTGCTGCCCAACAGTCGTCAATGTTCACGTACTCATAGCCAAGCTCCTTCCAACCATCCTCTGCTAACCGGTCAGCCATGTCCATAAACAGACGCTCACTGTTTGCAAACAGAGGCAAAAAAAAGGACAAAGATTTAGATTTCTTGCCCGCACAGGGCCAGCACAGGCCCCAGTGCAAGGCCCAGGCCCCAGCCCCAGCTCAAGGCCCAGGCCCAAGTGCGAGGCCAAGTCCCAGCTCGAGGTCCAGGCCTAGGCCCAGCACGGTACCCAAGCCCGCCAACCAAGAAACCACCGTCCCCAGACAGAGGCCAGGGCTGGAATGCTTGTCTATGAGTGTCCCCAAGGTGTCGAATGTGGCTTAGTGGGTTCAGGTGCCACCCCAGAGACTTGAGGGCCTAATCCATAATGACTTCCATAAGGAGGATCCCAGCTCGGAGCCCTTGCCTCTGCTCATCAGCTGATAGTTTAAGGGGAGATCGTAGCGGCAATGTCACTGAACGGGTAATCCAAGAGACCAAAGTTCACGCTCTGGGGATATGGGTTCAAATCCAACCACGGCAGCTGGTGGAATTTGAAATCAATTAATAAATCAGGGACACAAAGCGAGTGATTATTGTTAAAAACCCATCTGGTTCACCAATGTCATTCAGGGAAGGAAATCTGCCCTCCTTACCTGGTCTGGCCTACGTGTGACTCCAGACCCTCAGCGATGTCATTGACTCTTAACTGCCCTTTGAAATGACCTGGCAAACCACTCCGTTCAAGGGCAATGAGGGATGGGCAACAAATTCTAGCTTTGCCAGCGACGCCCGCATCTCATGAAATAATTTTTAAAAATTTAATGTCTGGAGTGGCAAAGGAAGGAAATCAAAAATAAGCCCAGCTTCCTGCTCCTTGAGTCTGACTGGAAAGAGTGGGCACTGGGTGAAGACAGGATAGTTGGATTCTGTGATGCCTTCTCTGGTCTAATAGCAATAGACACACAAGATCCAGGTTGACATATGGTCACATTGATGAGCTAATGAAGGCATTTGGTATCTGAGGAACTGAACCCAAAAGTAGCTAAACAGGTGGAACCCATACCCCTGCGAGAGTCGGTGCCCATGGAACTGTCCCCCAGTGACAGACAGTGTCATTGGAAACCGTACCCAAGTGAGAGACAGTGCCCATGGAACCTGTACCCCAGAGAGGGTCAGTGTCAGTGGAACCCGTACCCCAGTGAGCGTCAGTGCCAGTGGGACTGTGCCCCAGTGAGAGTCAGTGCCAGTGGAACCCATACCCCAGTGAGCGTCAGTGCCAGTGGAACCCGTACCCCAGTGAGCGTCAGTGCCAGTGGGACTGTGTCCAAGCGAGCGTCAGTGCCAGTGGGACTGTGCCCCAGTGAGAGTCAGTGCCAGTGGGACTGTGCCCCAGTGAGAGTCAGTGCCAGTGGGACTGTGCCCCAGTGAGAGTCAGTGCTAGTGGGACTGTGCCCCAGCAAGAGTCAGTGCCAGTGGGCCTGTGCCCCAGTGAGAGTCAGTGCCAGTGGAACCTGTACCCCAGTGAGCGTCAGTGCCAGTGGGACTGTGCCCCAGTGAGAGTCAGTGCCAGTGGAATTTTTATCCTGGATGAGTCTGGCTGGTCATGGCTGATATGGTGATAGGGTCATGAGTTCACCTATGATAGTTTCAGGGACAATGGGGCCCAATTTGATTCTCCGTCCAGTTTTCAGCTGATGTTGCTCAGGTTTCTCAGTGAGGTTCAGGTTGTGGCCTCACCTGATGCAGTTTTCGGGGTCAGTTTCGCAGTCGACGTTGCAGCGAAAGCGTTCCCAAGCCAACCATCCCATAGGCGGGGTCTTCATTAAGCCGTTGTCCAAGGAAAGCCCACAGCTGGCAAGCAGCAACACGAGGGACACAACCAGTAGCTCCATCTCTGGCCAAGGAAATCACCTACCAGGTCAACAGCCTATAACAACAAAAGCGGAAAACAGGCAGTCAGACAGGCGCACAATAATACAGCACAGAGAGAAGACGTTCAGCCAATTGCCCCTGTTATGATCCCCAGCTGAGGTTACCCCCGGACAAGCCTGATCCCAGAGTGGAACCCAGCTTAATAGATCCTAACTTTTATTTATATAGATTCGTGGAGAGTAGCTACTGAACAGAGTTACCGGATTAGGCTAACGAAAAATAAAACAATTATTTAACAAGAGCAGATGAACTGTATTACAATACTCCTTCACCCACAACTATACCTTACAGATATATACAGATTTGTAAGGATAACACAAGTTACAAAACCTATCTTATACTCTAATATTAGTCTACAGGAAGTACACAGTCCATGTAAACCAATACGCACCCTGTGGTCAGATACACTCTGAAACTAAGTGACAGAGGCTACCTCAATCAGATGCTATGGATCTCTCATCAACTCCCCCCAGACACTTGTCATACGGTGAGCCAACCAATCTCACTGAACTCCGTCTTTCACGCAAAGGTTTCCTATTGCCACTCTCCAAGGACTTGCTTTGGAATCTTCTCCCAAACCGACACTTTCTCTCAGACTCAACCATCACCGCTTCACATGCCCATAGCAAGGAGTTACAGACCTTCAATTGTCTCTTTGGACCTTCTTGCCTCTTGCAAGCTGTTCTCGCTTTAAATCTGCTTTCTGCAGCTTTTGTCTCTTTAAATCTGAAGCTTGGAACCTCTCTGCCCCTCGCTCTTAACTTCATTAACAGGTACTTTTCCAGGTTCCCCTCCCCTGGATTTTGGGGTCTTTCTTTAGCTTGGGACTTTCGATCTGTCCCTTATTGGCTGCTCCTGCCTGGCAGCTACTTTCAACCAGCTGAACTCCAACAGCTTCCAAAAGCAAAACTACTGTTTTTCTTCTTGTGCGTGTATCTGTGGGAGGGACCTGCCTCTCTGGGCCGCTGTTGCTAGGCAACAGCCCACTTCTTCCTCTCGTTTGTTTACCTAACTTCTTAAGTCGTAAACTCTCATTAGAAATGCAAGTACCTTTTTAAAGTGAAACTAAAGCTCCATTTTTTACCTTTCTTAACACGCAGATACAGAAATACAAATCAAACTTAAACTTTAAAGCTAAATCTCATTCCTAACACTTACAAATAGCAATATAACTTATTAAACTATTTCCATTTCCATTAGTCTCACTCCCTGCTCTTTCTCCATAACCCACAAAATTTCACCTCTTCAAGTATTTATCCAATTCTCTTTAGAAAGTTAATATTGAGTCTGCTTCCATTGCCCTTTCAGATAACGCATTCCAGGTCACTTTGTAAACTCACTTTGTAAAAGTTCTCCTCATGTCACATCTGATTCTTCTGCTAATTCTCTCCAATCCGGTGTCCTCTGGTTACCAGAGGGTGCCAGTGGAAACAGTTTCTCCTCATTTACACTTTTAGAAACCCCCTTCACGGTTTTGAACGCCTCTATTAAATCTCCCCTTAGCCTTCTCTGCTGTAAGGGGAACAATCCCAGCTTCTCCAGTCTCTCCACTTCACTGACACCGAAATAGATATTGGTTTTAAACTTTCTCTGCAGTTCCATGGACGCCCCCTGACCCTAAATGCAAGACCCACTGTGTCTGATCCTGCCCTCAAGCTGGCTGCTGTCCATGGGTGGGCTCCAGCCTGTGTATTTTTCCAGTCTAACCCACTCCCCCCCCAAACTCCCAGGAGAGCGTGTGTGTGGGGTTCAGAAAAGCCCAGTTGTTAAAAGCTCAGGCAGAATACCCGGCTGACCTCGGGGAGAATACACGCTCGCTCTCGGGGAGAATACACGCTCGCTCTCGGGGAGAATACACGCTCGCTGTCAGGGAGAATACACGCTCGCTCTCGGGGAGAATACACGCTCGCTGTCAGGGAGAATACACGTTCGCTCTCGGGGAGAATACACGCTCGCTCTCGGGGAGAATACACGCTCGCTCTCGGGGAGAATGGACGCTCGCTCTCGGGGAGAATGCACGCCCGCTCTCGGGGAGAACGTACGCTCGCTCTCGGGGAGAATGCACGCTCGCACTCAGGGAGAGTGCACGCTCGCTCTCGGGGAGAATACACGCTCGCTGTCGGGGAGAATACACGCTCGCTCTCGGGGAGAATACACGCTGGCTGTCAGGGAGAATACACGCTCGCTCTCGGGGAGAATGCACGCTCGCTCTCGGGGAGAATGCACGCTCGATCTCGGGGAGAATACACGCTCGCTCGCGGGGAGAGTGCACGCTCGCTCTCGGGGAGAATGCACGCTTACTCTCGGGGAGAATGCACGCTCGCTCTCGGGGACAGTGCACGCTCGCTCTCGGGGACAGTGCACGCTCGCTGTCAGGGAGAATACACGCTCGCTCTCGGGGAGAATGCATGCTCGCCCTCGGGGAGAATACACGCTTGCGCTCGGGGAGAATACACGCTCGCTCTCGGGGAGAATGCACGCTCGCCCTCGGGGAGAGTGTACGCTCGGTCTCAGGGAGAATGCACGCTTGCCCTCGGGGAGAATACACGCTTGCGCTCGGGGAGAATGCACGCTCGCTCTCGGAGAGAATGCACGCTCTCCCTCGGGGAGAGTGCACGCTCGGTCTCGGGGAGAATGCACGCTCGCCCTCAGGGAGAATACACGCTCGCTCTCGAGGAAAGTGCACGCTCGATCTCGGGGAGAATGCACGCTCGCGCTCGGGGAGAATACACGCTCGCTCTCGGGCAGAATACACGCTCGCTCTCAGGGACAGTGCACGCTCGCTGTCAGGGAGAATACACGCTCGCTCTCGGGGAGAATACACGCTTGCGCTCGGGGAGAATACACGCACGCTCTCGGGGACAGTGCACGCTCGCTGTCAGGGAGAATACACGCTCGCTCTCGGAGAGAATACACGCTCGCTCTCGGGGAGAATGCAACCTCGCCCTCGGGGAGAATACACGCTTGCACTCGGGGAGAATGCACGCTCGCCCTCGGGGAGAATACACGCTTGCGCTCGGGGAGAATGCACGCTTGCGCTCGGGGAGAATACACGCTCGCCCTCGGGGAGAGTGCATGCTCGCTCTCGGGGAGAATGCACGCTCGCGCTCGGGGAGAATACACGCTCGCTCTCGGGCAGAATGCACGCTCGCTCTCGGGGAGAATGCACGCTCGCTATCGGAGAGAGAGCGCGCTCGCTCTCGGGGAGAATGCGCGCCCGCCCTCGGGGAGAATGCGCGCTCGCCCTCGGGGAGAATGCACGCTCGCTCTCGGGGAGAGTGCACGCTCGCTCTCGGGGAGAGTGCACGCTCGCTCTCGGGGACAGTGCACGCTCGCTCTCTGGGAAAATACACGCTCGCTCTCTGGGAAAATACACGCTCGCTCTCGGGGAGAGAGCACGCTCACACTCGGGGAGAGTGCACGCTCGCTCTCGGGGAGAGTGCACGCTCGCTCTCGGGGACAGTGCACGCTCGCTCTCTGGGAAAATACACGCTCGCTCTCTGGGAAAATACACGCTCGCTCTCGGGGAGAAAGCACGCTCGCTCTCGGGGAGAATGCACGCTCGCGCTCGGGGAGAGTGCACGCTCGCTCTCGGGGAGAATGCACGCTTGTGCTCGGGGAGAATACACGCTCGCTCTCGGGCAGAATGCACGCTCGCTCAGGGGGAGAATGCACGCTCGCTCTCGGGGAGCACGAACGCTCGCTCTCGGGGAGAACGCACGCTCGCTCTCGGGGAGAACGCACGCTCGATCTCGGGGAGAGCGCACGCTCGCTCTCGGGGAGAGTGCACGCTCGCTCTCGGGGAGAAAGCACGCTCGCTCTCGGGGAGAATAGACGCTCGCTCTCGGTTGAATAACCATCCACCCTTGGGGACAATACTCACTAGTTCTTGATTTTTCTGCAATGTTCAGTCTTTCTCAACATTCCTGTTCTGTTCAGTCCAGTCAGTCACCTGATTTGTGTCAATAAATCACCTTTCACTCCACTGAACCTTTGAACAAACCCTCCCCGTATCCTGGACATTGGGAGAAAGACGCTCCCTCTCAAACACAACCAAAGCTCCTTAAACAACACAAGATAAATGGCTGAGGCTGAAAGGGGAGAATACACGGGGAGAATACACACTCACTCTCGGGGAGAATACACTCTCGCTCTCGGGGAGAATACACTCTCGCTCTCGGGGAGAATACACGCTCGATCTCGGGGAGAGTACACGCTCGCTCTCGGGGAGAGTACACGCTCGCTCTCGGGGACAGTGCACGCTCGCTCTGGGGGAGAGTGCACACTCGCTCTGGGGGAGAGTGCACGCTCGTTCTGGGGGAGAGTGCACGCTCGCTCTGGGGGAGAGTGCACGCCCGCTCTGGGGGAGAGTGCACGCTCGCTCTCGGGGAGAGCGCACGCTCGCTCTCGGGGAGAACGCATGCTCGCTCTCGGGGAGAGCGCACGCTCGCTCTCGGGGAGAACGCACGCTCGCTCTCGGGGAGAACGCACGCTCGCTCTCGGGGAGAACGCACGCTCGCTCTCGGGGAGAACGCACGCTCGCTCTCGGGGAGAACGCACGCTCGTTCTCGGGGAATACGCACGCTCGCTCTCGGGGAGAACGCACGCTCGCTCTCGGGGAGAACGCACGCTCGCTCTCGGGGAGAAAGCACACTCTAGCTCTCGGGGAGAATGTACGCTCGCTCTCGGGGACAGTGCACGCTCGCTCTCGTGGACAGTGCACGTTTGCTTTCGGGGACAGTGCACGCTCGTTCTCGGGGACAGTGCACGCTCCCTCTCGGGGACAGTGCTCGCTCGCTCTCGGGGACAGTGCACGTTCGCTCTCGGGAAGAACGCACGCTCGCTCTCGGGGAGAACGCACGCTCGCTCTCGGGGAGAACGCACGCTCGCTCTCGGGGAGAACGAACGCTCGCTCTCGGGGAGAACGAACGCTCGCTCTCGGGGAGAACGAACGCTCGCTCTCGGGGAGAACGCACGCTCGCTCTCGGGGAGAACGCACGGTCGCTCTCGGGGAGAACGCACGCTCGCTCTCGGGGAGAACGCACGCTCGCTCTCGGGGAGAAAGCACGCTCGCTCTCGGGGACAGTGCACGCTCGCTCTCGGGCACAGTGCACGCTCGCTCTCGGGGACAGTGCACGCTCGCTCTCGGGCACAGTGCACGCTCGCTCTCGGGGAGAGTGCATGTTCGCTCTCGGGGAGAGTGCACGTTCGCTCTCGGGGAGAGTGCACGTTCGCTCTCGGGGAGAGTGCACGTTCGCTCTCGGGGAGAGTGCACGTTCGCTCTCGGGGAGAAAGCACGCTCGCTCTCGGGGAGAATACACGCTCGCTCTCGGTTGAATAACCATCCATGCTTGGGGACAATACTCACTAGTTCTTGATTTTTCTGCAATGTTCAGTCTTTCTCAACGTTCCTGTTCTGTTCAGTCCAGCCAGTCACCTGATTTGTGTCAATAAATCACCTTTCACTCCACTGAACCTTTGATCAAACACACCCCGTGTCCTGGACATTGGGAGAAAGACGCTCCCTCTCAAACACAACCAAAGCTCCTTAAACAACACAAGATAAATGGCTGAGGATGCACGCTCGCTCTCGGGGAGAGTGCACGCTCGCTCTCGGGGAGAGTGCACGCTCGCTCTCGGGGAGAGTGCACGCTCGCTCTCGGGGAGAGTGCACGCTCGCTCTCGGGGAGAGTGCACGCTCGCTCTCGGGGAGAGTGCACGCTCGCTCTCGGGGACAGTGCACGCTCGCTCTCGGGGACAGTGCACGCTCGCTCTCGGGGACAGTGCACGCTCGCTCTCGGGGACAGTGCACGCTCGCTCTGGGGGAGAGTGCACGCTCGCTCTGGGGGAGAGTGCACGCTCGCTCTCGGGGTCAGTGCACGCTCGCTCTCGGGGTCAGTGCACGCCTGCTCTCGGGGAGAGTGCACGCTCGCTCTCGGGGAGAATAGACACTTGCTCTCGGGGAGAATGCACGCTCGCTGTCGGGGAGAATACACGCTCGCTCTCGGGGAGAGTGCACGCTCGCTCTCGGGGTCAGTGAACGCCCGCTCTCGGGGAGGGTGCAAGCTCGCACTCGGGGAGAATACACGCACGCTCCCGGGGAGAATACACGCTCGCTCTCGGGGACAGTACACGCTCGCTCTCGGGGAGAATGCACGCTCGCTCTCGGGGAGAATGCACGCTCGCTCTCGGGGAGAATGCACGCTCGCTCTCGGGGAGAGTGCACGCTCGCTCTCGGGGAGAGTGCACGCTCGCTCTCGGGGACAGTGCACGCTCGCTCTCGGGGTTAATGCACGCTCGCTCTTGGGGAGAACACACGCTCGCTCTCGGGGAGAATGCACGCTCGCTGTCGGGGAGAATACACGCTCGCTCTTGGGGAGAATGCACGCTCGCTCTCGGGGAGAATGCACGCTCGCTCTCGGGGAGAACGCACGCTCGCTCTCGGGGAGAACGCACGCTCGCTCTCGGGAGAACGCACGCTAGCTCTCGGGGAGAACGCACGCTCGCTCTCGGGGAGAACGCACGCTCGCTCTCGGGGAGAACGCACGCTCGCTCTCGGGGAGAACGCACGCTCGCTCTCGGGGAGAACGCACGCTCGCTCTCGGGGAGAACGCACGCTCGCTCTCGGGGAGAACGCACGCTCGCTCTAGGGGAGAATAGACGCTCGCTCTCGGTTGAATAACCATCCACGCTGGGGGACAATACTCACTAGTTCTTGATTTTTCTGCAATGTTCAGTCTTTCTCAACATTCCTGTTCTGTTCAGTCCAGTCAGTCACCTGATTTGTGTCAATAAATCACCTTTCACTCCACTGAACCTTTGATCAAACCCTCCCCGTCAACTGGACTTTGGGAGAAAGACGCTCCCTCTCAAACATAACCAAAGCTCCTTAAACACACAAGATAAATGGCTGAGGCTGAAAGGGGAGAATACACGGGGAGAATACACGCTCGCTCTCGGGGAGAGTGCACGCTCGCTCTCGGGGAGAATACACGCTCGCTCTCGGGAAGAATACACGCTCGCTCTCGGGGAGAGTGCACGCTCGCTCTCGGGGAGAATACACGCTCGCTCTCGGGAAGAATACACGCTCGCTCTCGGGGAGAATAGACGCTCGCTCTCGGGAGAATAGACGCTCGCTCTCGGGGGAGAATAGACGCTCGCTCTCGGGGAGAATACACGCTCCCTCTCGGGGAGAATACACGCTCGATCTCGGGGAGAATACACGCTCGATCTCGGGGACAATACTCACTAGTTCTTGATTTCCTGCCATGTTCAGTCTTTCTCAATGTTCCTGTTCTGTTCAGTCCAGCCAGTCACCTGATTTGTGTCATTAAATCACCTTTCACTCCACTGAACCTTTGATCAAACCCTCCCCGTAATAGGGACCTTGGGAGAAAGACCCTCCCTCTCCAGCACAACCAAAGCTCCTTAAACAACACAAGATAAATGGCTGAGGCTGAGAGAGGAGACTACACGGGGAGAATACACGCTCGCTCTGGGCGAGAATGCACGCTCGCTCTCGGAGAGAGTGCACGCTCGCTCTCGGGACAGTGCACGCTCACTCTCGGGGAGAGTGCACGTTCGTTCTCGGGGAGAGTGCACGCTCGCTCTCGGGGAGAGTGCACGCTCGCTCTCGGGGAGAGTGCACGCTCGCTCTCGGGGAGAAAGCACGCTCACTCTCGGGGAGAAAGCACGCTCGCTCTCAGGGAGAAGAGACGCTCGCTCTCGGGGAGAATGAACGCTCGCTCTCGGGGCAATGCACGCTCGCTCTCGGGGAGAGTGCACGCTCGCTCTCGGGGACAGTGCACGCTCGCTCTCGGGGAGAATGCACGCTCGCTCTAGGGGAGAATGTACGCTCGCTCTCGGGGACAGTGCACACTCGCTCTCGTGGACAGTGCACGTTTGCTTTCGGGGACAGTGCACGCTCGTTCTCGGGGACAGTGCACGCTCCCTCTCGGGGACAGTGCTCGCTCGCTCTCGGGGACAGTGCACGTTCGCTCTCGGGAGAACGCACGCTCGCTCTCGGGGAGAACGCACGCTCGCTCTCGGGGAGAACGCACGCTCGCTCTCGGGGAGAACGCACGCTCGCTCTCGGGGAGAACGCACGCTCGCTCTCGGGGAGAACGCACGCTCGCTCTCGGGGAGAACGCACGCTCGCTCTCGGGGAGAACGCACGCTCGCTCTCGGGGAGAACGCACGCTCGATCTCGGGGAGAACGCACGCTCGCTCTCGGGGAGAAAGCACGCTCGCTCTAGGGGAGAATAGACGCTCGCTCTCGGTTGAATAACCATCCACGCTGGGGGACAATACTCACTAGTTCTTGATTTTTCTGCAATGTTCAGTCTTTCTCAACATTCCTGTTCTGTTCAGTCCAGTCAGTCACCTGATTTGTGTCAATAAATCACCTTTCACTCCACTGAACCTTTGATCAAACCCTCCCCGTCAACTGGACACTGGGAGAAAGACGCTCCCTCTCAAACATAACCAAAGCTCCTTAAACAACACAAGATAAATGGCTGAGGCTGAAAGGGGAGAATACACGCTCGCTCTCGGGGAGAATACAATCTCGCTCTCGGGGACAGTGCTCGCTCGCTCTCGGGGAGAATGCACGTTCGCTGTCGGGGGAGAGTGCACACTCACTCTCGGGGAGAATACACGTTCGCTGTCGGGGAGAATACACGCTCGCTCTCGGGGAGAATACACGCTCGCTCTCAGGGAGAGTGCACGCTCGCTCTCGGGGAGAATACACGCTCGCTCTCGGGGAGAATACACGCTCGCTCTCGGGGAGAATGCACGCTCGCTCTCGGGGAGAGTGCACGCTCGCTCTCGGGGAGAGTGCACGCTCGCTCTCGGGGAGAGTGCACGCTCGCTCTCGGGGAGAGTGCACGCCCGCTCTCGGGGACAGTGCACGGTCGCTCTCGGGGAGAATACACGCTCGCTCTCGGGACATTGCACGCTCGCTCTCGGGGAGAGTGCACGTTCGCTCTCGGGGAGAGTGCACGTTCGCTCTCGGGGAGAGTGCACGTTCGCTCTCGGGGAGAAAGCACGCTCGCTCTCGGGGAGAAAGCACGCTCGCTCTCGGGGAGAAAGCACGCTCGCTCTCGGGGAGAAAGCACGCTCGCTCTCGGGGAGAGTGCACGCTCGCTCTCGGGGAGAAAGCACGTTCGCTCTCGGGAGAATAGACGCTCGCTCTCGGTTGAATAACCATCCACGCTGGGGGGACAATACTCACTAGTTCTTGATTTTTCTGCAATGTTCAGTCTTTCTCAACATTCCTGTTCTGTTCAGTCCAGTCAGTCACCTGATTTGTGTCAATAAATCACCTTTCACTCCACTGAACCTTTGATCAAACCCTCCCCGTCACCTGGACATTGGGAGAAAGACGCTCCCTCTCAAACACAACCAAAGCTCCTTAAACAACACAAGATAAATGGCTGAGGCTGAAAGGGGAGAATACACGGGGAGAATACACGCTCGCTCTCGGGGAGAATGAACGCTCGCTCTCGGGGAGAACGCACGCTCGCTCTCGGGGAGAACGCACGCTCGCTCTCGGGGAGAACGCACGCTCGCTCTAGGGGAGAATAGACGCTCGCTCTCGGTTGAATAACCATCCACGCTGGGGGACAATACTCACTAGTTCTTGATTTTTCTGCAATGTTCAGTCTTTCTCAACATTCCTGTTCTGTTCAGTCCAGTCAGTCACCTGATTTGTGTCAATAAATCACCTTTCACTCCACTGAACCTTTGATCAAACCCTCCCCGTCAACTGGACATTGGGAGAAAGACGCTCCCTCTCAAACATAACCAAAGCTCCTTAAACAACACAAGATAAATGGCTGAGGCTGAAAGGGGAGAATACACGGGGAGAATACACGCTCGCTCTCGGGGAGAGTGCACGCTCGCTCTCGGGGAGAATACACGCTCGCTCTCGGGAAGAATACACGCTCGCTCTCGGGGAGAGTGCACGCTCGCTCTCGGGGAGAATACACGCTCGCTCTCGGGAAGAATACACGCTCGCTCTCGGGGAGAATAGACGCTCGCTCTCGGGAGAATAGACGCTCGCTCTCGGGGAGAATAGACGCTCGCTCTCGGGGAGAATACACGCTCCCTCTCGGGGAGAATACACGCTCGATCTCGGGGAGAATACACGCTCGATCTCGGGGACAATACTCACTAGTTCTTGATTTTCCTGCCATGTTCAGTCTTTCTCAACGTTCCTGTTCTGTTCAGTCCAGCCAGTCACCTGATTTGTGTCATTAAATCACCTTTCACTCCACTGAACCTTTGATCAAACCCTCCCCGTAATAGGGACCTTGGGAGAAAGACCCTCCCTCTCCAGCACAACCAAAGCTCCTTAAACAACACAAGATAAATGGCTGAGGCTGAGAGAGGAGACTACACGGGGAGAATACACGCTCGCTCTGGGCGAGAATGCACGCTCGCTCTCGGAGAGAGTGCACGCTCGCTCTCGGGACAGTGCACGCTCACTCTCGGGGAGAGTGCACGTTCGTTCTCAGGGAGAGTGCACGCTCGCTCTCGGGGAGAGTGCACGCTCGCTCTCGGGGAGAGTGCACGCTCGCTCTCGGGGAGAAAGCACGCTCACTCTCGGGGAGAAAGCACGCTCGCTCTCAGGGAGAATAGACGCTCGCTCTCGGGGAGAATGAACGCTCGCTCTCGGGGCAGTGCACGCTCGCTCTCGGGGAGAGTGCACGCTCGCTCTCGGGGACAGTGCACGCTCGCTCTCGGGGAGAATGCACGCTCGCTCTAGGGGAGAATGTACGCTCGCTCTCGGGGACAGTGCACACTCGCTCTCGTGGACAGTGCACGTTTGCTTTCGGGGACAGTGCACGCTCGTTCTCGGGGACAGTGCACGCTCCCTCTCGGGGACAGTGCTCGCTCGCTCTTGGGGACAGTGCACGTTCGCTCTCGGAGACAGTGCACGCTCGTTCTCGGGGACAGTGCACGCTCCCTCTCGGGGACAGTGCTCGCTCGCTCTCGGGGACAGTGCACGTTCGCTCTCGGGGAGAACGCACGCTCGCTCTCGGGGAGAACGCACGCTCGCTCTCGGGGAGAACGCACGCTCGCTCTCGGGGAGAACGCACGCTCGCTCTCGGGGAGAACGCACGCTCGCTCTCGGGGAGAACGCACGCTCGCTCTCGGGGAGAACGCACGCTCGCTCTCGGGGAGAACGCACGCTCGATCTCGGGGAGAACGCACGCTCGCTCTCGGGGAGAAAGCACGCTCGCTCTAGGGGAGAATAGACGCTCGCTCTCGGTTGAATAACCATCCACGCTGGGGGACAATACTCACTAGTTCTTGATTTTTCTGCAATGTTCAGTCTTTCTCAACATTCCTGTTCTGTTCAGTCCAGTCAGTCACCTGATTTGTGTCAATAAATCACCTTTCACTCCACTGAACCTTTGATCAAACCCTCCCCGTCAACTGGACACTGGGAGAAAGACGCTCCCTCTCAAACATAACCAAAGCTCCTTAAACAACACAAGATAAATGGCTGAGGCTGAAAGGGGAGAATACACGCTCGCTCTCGGGGAGAATACAATCTCGCTCTCGGGGACAGTGCTCGCTCGCTCTCGGGGAGAATGCACGTTCGCTGTCGGGGAGAGTGCACACTCACTCTCGGGGAGAATACACGTTCGCTGTCGGGGAGAATACACGCTCGCTCTCGGGGAGAATACACGCTCGCTCTCAGGGAGAGTGCACGCTCGCTCTCGGGGAGAATACACGCTCGCTCTCGGGGAGAATACACGCTCGCTCTCGGGGAGAATGCACGCCCGCTCTCGGGGAGAGTGCACGCTCGCTCTCGGGGAGAGTGCACACTCGCTCTCGGGGAGAGTGCACGCTCGCTCTCGGGGAGAGTGCACGCTCGCTCTCGGGGAGAGTGCACACCCGCTCTCGGGGACAGTGCACGTTCGCTCTCGGGGAGAGTGCACGTTCGCTCTCGGGGAGAAAGCACGCTCGTTCTCGGGGAGAAAGCACGCTCGCTCTCGGGGAGAAAGCACGCTCGCTCTCGGGGAGAAAGCACGCTCGCTCTCGGGGAGAGTGCACGCTCGCTCTCGGGGAGAAAGCACGTTCGCTCTAGGGGAGAATAGACGCTCGCTCTCGGTTGAATAACCATCCACGCTGGGGGACAATACTCACTAGTTCTTGATTTTTCTGCAATGTTCAGTCTTTCTCAACATTCCTGTTCTGTTCAGTCCAGTCAGTCACCTGATTTGTGTCAATAAATCACCTTTCACTCCACTGAACCTTTGATCAAACCCTCCCCGTCACCTGGACATTGGGAGAAAGACGCTCCCTCTCAAACACAACCAAAGCTCCTTAAACAACACAAGATAAATGGCTGAGGCTGAAAGGGGAGAATACACGGGGAGAATACACGCTCGCTCTCGGGGAGAATGCACGCTCGCTCTCGGGGAGAATGAACGCTCGCTCTCGGGGAGAACGCACGCTCGCTCTCGGGGAGAACGCACGCTCGCTCTCGGGGAGAACGCACGCTCGCTCTCGGGGAGAACGCACGCTCGCTCTCTGGGAGAATACACGCTCGCTCTCGGGGAAAATACACACTCGCTCACGGAGAGAACGAACGCTCGCTCTCGGGGAGAACACACGCTCGCTCTCGGGGACAACACACACTCGCTCTCGGGGAGAGTGCACGCTCGCTCTCGGGGAGAACACACACTCGCTCTCGTGGAGAATGCACGCTCGCTCTCGGGGACAGTGCACGCTCGCTCTCGGGGAGAATGCACGCTCGCTCTCGGGGAGAATGCACGCTCGCTCTCGGGGAGAATGCACGCTCGCTCTCGGGGAGAATACACGCTCGCTCTCGGGGAGAATGCACGCTCGCTCTCGGGGAGAATGCACGCTCGCTCTCGGGGAGAATGTACGCTCGCTCTCGGGGAGAATGCACGCTCGCTCTCGGGGAGAATGCACGCTCGCACTCGGGGAGAATGCACGCTCGCACTCGGGGAGAATACACGCTCGCTCTCGGGGAGAATACACGCTCGCTCTCGGGGAGAATACACGCTCGCTCTCGGGGAGAATACACGCTCGCACTCGGGGAGAATACACGCTCGCTCTCGGGGGGAATCCACGCTCGCTGTCGGGGAGAATACACGCTCGCTCTCGGGGAGAATACACGCTCGCTCTCGGGGAGAATACACGCTCGCTCTCGGGGAGAATGCACGCTCGCTCTCGGGGAGAATGCACGCTCGCTCTCGGGGAGAATACACGCTCGCTCTCGGGGAGAATGCACGCTCGCTCTCGGGGAGAGTGCACGCTCGCTCTCGGGGAGAATGCACGCTCGCTCTCGGGGAGAGTGCACGCTCGCTCTCGGGGAGAGTGCACGCTCGCTCTCGGGGAGAATGCACGCTCGCTCTCGGGGAGAGTGCACGCTCGCTCTCGGGGAGAGTGCACGCTCGCTCTCGGGGAGAATACACGCTCGCTCTCGGGGAGAATACACGCTCGCTCTCGGGGAGAATGCACGCTCGCACTCGGGGGGAATACGCGCTCGCTATCGGGGAGAATGTACGCTCGCTCTCGGGGGGAATACACGCTCGCTCTCGGGGGGAATACACGCTCGCTCTCGGGGACAGTGCACGCTCGCTCTCGGGGAGAATACGCGCTCGCTATCGGGGGGAATACACGCTCGCTCTCGGGGACAGTGCACGCTCGCTCTCGGGGAGAATGGACGCTCGCTCTCGGGGCGAATCCACGCTCGCTCTCGGGGAGAACGCACGCTCGCTCTCGGGGAGAACGCACGCTCGCTCTCGGGGAAAATGCACGCTCGCTCTCGGGGAGAACGCACGCTCGCTCTCGGGGAGAACGCACGCTCGCTCTCGGGGAGAACGCACGCTCGCTCTCGGGGAGAACGCACGCTCGCTCTCGGGGAGAACGCACGCTCGCTCTCGGGGAGAACGCACGCTCGCTCTCGGGGAGAACGCACGCTCGCTCTCGGGGAGAACGCACGCTCGCTCTCGGGGAGAACGCACGCTCGCTCTCGGGGAGAACGCACGCTCGCTCTCGGGGAGAACGCACGCTCGCTCTCGGGGAGAACGCACGCTCGCTCTCGGGGAGAACGCACGCTCGCTCTCGGGGAGAAAGCACGCTCGCTCTAGGGGAGAATAGACGCTCGCTCTCGGTTGAATAACCATCCACGCTGGGGGACAATACTCACTAGTTCTTGATTTTTCTGCAATGTTCAGTCTTTCTCAACATTCCTGTTCTGTTCAGTCCAGTCAGTCACCTGATTTGTGTCAATAAATCACCTTTCACTCCACTGAACCTTTGATCAAACCCTCCCCGTCAACTGGACATTGGGAGAAAGACGCTCCCTCTCAAACATAACCAAAGCTCCTTAAACAACACAAGATAAATGGCTGAGCCTGAAAGGGGAGAATACACGGGGAGAATACACGCTCGCTCTCGGGGAGAGTGCACGCTCGCTCTCGGGGAGAATACACGCTCGCTCTCGGGAAGAATACACGCTCGCTCTCGGGGAGAGTGCACGCTCGCTCTCGGGGAGAATACACGCTCGCTCTCGGGAAGAATACACGCTCGCTCTCGGGGAGAATAGACGCTCGCTCTCGGGAGAATAGACGCTCGCTCTCGGGGAGAATAGACGCTCGCTCTCGGGGAGAATAGACGCTCGCTCTCGGGGAGAATACACGCTCCCTCTCGGGGAGAATACACGCTCGATCTCGGGGAGAATACACGCTCGATCTCGGGGACAATACTCACTAGTTCTTGATTTTCCTGCCATGTTCAGTCTTTCTCAACGTTCCTGTTCTGTTCAGTCCAGCCAGTCACCTGATTTGTGTCATTAAATCACCTTTCACTCCACTGAACCTTTGATCAAACCCTCCCCGTAATAGGGACCTTGGGAGAACGACCCTCCCTCTCCAGCACAACCAAAGCTCCTTAAACAACACAAGATAAATGGCTGAGGCTGAGAGAGGAGACTACACGGGGAGAATACACGCTCGCTCTGGGCGAGAATGCACGCTCGCTCTCGGGGAGAACGCACGCTCGCTCTCGGGGAGAACGCACGCTCGCTCTCGGGGAGAACGCACGCTCGCTCTCGGGGAGAAAGCACGCTCGCTCTAGGGGAGAATAGACGCTCGCTCTCGGTTGAATAACCATCCACGCTGGGGGACAATACTCACTAGTTCTTGATTTTTCTGCAATGTTCAGTCTTTCTCAACATTCCTGTTCTGTTCAGTCCAGTCAGTCACCTGATTTGTGTCAATAAATCACCTTTCACTCCACTGAACCTTTGATCAAACCCTCCCCGTCAACTGGACATTGGGAGAAAGACGCTCCCTCTCAAACATAACCAAAGCTCCTTAAACAACACAAGATAAATGGCTGAGGCTGAAAGGGGAGAATACACGGGGAGAATACACGCTCGCTCTCGGGGAGAGTGCACGCTCGCTCTCGGGGAGAATACACGCTCGCTCTCGGGAAGAATACACGCTCGCTCTCGGGGAGAGTGCACGCTCGCTCTCGGGGAGAATACACGCTCGCTCTCGGGAAGAATACACGCTCGCTCTCGGGGAGAATAGACGCTCGCTCTCGGGAGAATAGACGCTCGCTCTCGGGGAGAATAGACGCTCGCTCTCGGGGAGAATACACGCTCCCTCTCGGGGAGAATACACGCTCGATCTCGGGGAGAATACACGCTCGATCTCGGGGACAATACTCACTAGTTCTTGATTTTCCTGCCATGTTCAGTCTTTCTCAATGTTCCTGTTCTGTTCAGTCCAGCCAGTCACCTGATTTGTGTCATTAAATCACCTTTCACTCCACTGAACCTTTGATCAAACCCTCCCCGTAATAGGGACCTTGGGAGAAAGACCCTCCCTCTCCAGCACAACCAAAGCTCCTTAAACAACACAAGATAAATGGCTGAGGCTGAGAGAGGAGACTACACGGGGAGAATACACGCTCGCTCTGGGCGAGAATGCACGCTCGCTCTCGGAGAGAGTGCACGCTCGCTCTCGGGACAGTGCACGCTCACTCTCGGGGAGAGTGCACGTTCGCTCTCGGGGAGAGTGCACGCTCGCTCTCGGGGAGAGTGCACGCTCGCTCTCGGGGAGAGTGCACGCTCGCTCTCAGGGAGAAAGCACGCTCACTCTCGGGGAGAAAGCACGCTCGCTCTCGGGGAGAATAGACGCTCGCTCTCGGGGAGAATGAACGCTCGCTCTCGGGGCAGTGCATGCTCGCTCTCGGGGAGAGTGCACGCTCGCTCTCGGGGACAGTGCACGCTCGCTCTCGGGGAGAATGCACGCTCGCTCTAGGGGAGAATGTACGCTCGCTCTCGGGGACAGTGCACGTTCGCTCTCGGGGACAGTGCTCGCTCGCTCTCGGGGACAGTGCACGCTCGCTCTCGGGGACAGTGCACGTTCGCTCTCGGGGACAGTGCACGTTCGCTCTCGGGGAGAACGCACGCTCGCTCTCGGGGAGAACGCACGCTCGCTCTCGGGGAGAACGCACGCTCGCTCTCGGGGAGAACGCACGCTCGCTCTCGGGGAGAACGCACGCTCGATCTCGGGGAGAACGCACGCTCGATCTCGGGGAGAACGCACGCTCGCTCTCGGGGAGAAAGCACGCTCGCTCTAGGGGAGAATAGACGCTCGCTCGCGGTTGAATAACCATCCACGCTGGGGGACAATACTCACTAGTTCTTGATTTTTCTGCAATGTTCAGTCTTTCTCAACATTCCTGTTCTGTTCAGTCCAGTCAGTCACCTGATTTGTGTCAATAAATCACCTTTCACTCCACTGAACCTTTGATCAAACCCTCCCCGTCAACTGGACACTGGGAGAAAGACGCTCCCTCTCAAACATAACCAAAGCTCCTTAAACAACACAAGATAAATGGCTGAGGCTGAAAGGGGAGAATACACGCTCGCTCTCGGGGAGAATACAATCTCGCTCTCGGGGACAGTGCTCGCTCGCTCTCGGGGAGAATGCACGTTCGCTGTCGGGGAGAGTGCACACTCACTCTCGGGGAGAATACACGTTCGCTGTCGGGGAGAATACACGCTCGCTCTCGGGGAGAATACACGCTCGCTCTCAGGGAGAGTGCACGCTCGCTCTCGGGGAGAATACACGCTCGCTCTCGGGGAGAATACACGCTCGCTCTCGGGGAGAATGCACGCTCGCTCTCGGGGAGAGTGCACGCTCGCTCTCGGGGAGAGTGCACGCTCGCTCTCGGGGAGAGTGCACGCTCGCTCTCGGGGAGAGTGCACGCTCGCTCTCGGGGAGAGTGCACGCTCGCTCTCGGGGAGAGTGCACGCCCGCTCTCGGGGACAGTGCACGGTCGCTCTCGGGGAGAATACACGCTCGCTCTCGGGGACATTGCACGCTCGCTCTCGGGGAGAGTGCACGTTCGCTCTCGGGGAGAGTGCACGTTCGCTCTCGGGGAGAGTGCACGTTCGCTCTCGGGGAGAAAGCACGCTCGCTCTCGGGGAGAAAGCACGCTCGCTCTCGGGGAGAAAGCACGCTCGCTCTTGGGGAGAAAGCACGCTCGCTCTCGGGGAGAGTGCACGCTCGCTCTCGGGGAGAAAGCACGTTCGCTCTCGGGGAGAATAGACGCTCGCTCTCGGTTGAATAACCATCCACGCTGGGGGACAATACTCACTAGTTCTTGATTTTTCTGCAATGTTCAGTCTTTCTCAACATTCCTGTTCTGTTCAGTCCAGTCAGTCACCTGATTTGTGTCAATAAATCACCTTTCACTCCACTGAACCTTTGATCAAACCCTCCCCGTCACCTGGACATTGGGAGAAAGACGCTCCCTCTCAAACACAACCAAAGCTCCTTAAACAACACAAGATAAATGGCTGAGGCTGAAAGGGGAGAATACACGGGGAGAATACACGCTCGCTCTCGGGGAGAATGCACGCTCGCTCTCGGGGAGAATGAACGCTCGCTCTCGGGGAGAACGCACGCTCGCTCTCGGGGAGAATACACGCTCGCTCTCGGGGAGAATACACGCTCGCTCTCGGGGAGAATGGACGCTCGCTCTCGGGGAGAATACACGCCCCCTCTCGGGGAGAATACACGCTCGCTCTCGGGGAGAATACACGCCCCCTCTCGGGGAGAATACACGCTCGCTCTCGGGGAGAATACACGCTCGCTCTCGGGGAGAATACACGCTCGCTCTAGGGGAGAATGGACGCTCGCTCTCGGGGAGAGTGCACGCTCGCTCTCGGGGAGAATACACGCTCGCTCTCGGGGAGAATACACGCTCGCTCTCGGGGAGAATGGACGCTCGCTCTCGGGGAGAATACACGCCCCCTCTCGGGGAGAATACACGCTCGCTCTCGGGGAGAATACACGCCCCCTCTCGGGGAGAATACACGCTCGCTCTCGGGGAGAATACACGCTCGCTCTCGGGGAGAATACACGCTCGCTCTAGGGGAGAATGGACGCTCGCTCTCGGGGAGAATACACGCTCGCTCTCGGGGAGAATACACGCCCCCTCTCGGGGAGAATACACGCTCGCTCTCGGGGAGAATACACGCTCGCCCTCGGGGAGAATACACGCCCCCTCTCGGGGAGAATACACGCTCGCTCTCGGGGAGAATACACGCTCCCTCTCGGGGAGAATACACGCCCCCTCTCGGGGAGAATACACGCTCGCTCTAGGGGACAATACTCACTAGTTCTTGATTTTCCTGCAATGTTCAGTCTTTCTCAACGTTCCTGTTCTGTTCAGTCCAGCCAGTCACCTGATTTGTGTCAATAAATCACCTTTCACTCCACTGAACCTTTGATCAAACCCTCCCCATATCCTGGACATTGGGAGAAAGACGCTCCCTCTCAAACATAACCAAAGCTCCTTAAAGAACACAAGGTAAATGGCTGAGGCTGAGAGAGGCTCTGACACTCCGCAGGCACTGCCACCTACAGGTGGCACCTGACACTGACCCAATGATTGATCTTCTCTCAGCTTTGGCGACTGCTGCTTGTGTTAATTAATTCTGCCCAAGTCTCACAAACAGTAATAAGATGACCAGCCGCTTAATCCGTTTGCTCATTCAGGTCCCGCTCCAGAAACCTGAGCATATAATCCAGGCTGACACGGGTGTAATACTGAGGCAACTCTGTGCGGTCCGGTGGGGCATTGAGCCAAAGCCCCTTCTGCCCTTTCAGGTCGATGTCAAACATCCTGCGGCACCATCCAAAGAAGAGGAGTTTTTCCCCTGGTGTCCTGACCCACAAGTAACCCCCAGCCAAAAACTTAAAAACACGATTAGCTGCTCATGATCTTGTGGCTGTTTTTTGGGATCTTGCTCTGCACAAATTAGTTGACCTGTTTCCTGCATTACAACAGGTACTTAGACGAGAAGTGATTTGGGACGTCCTGGGACTGTATAAGGCGCTATATAAATGCAAGTTTATCCTTTTGTCTCAAAGTGCTTCACAGCCAATGAAGTGCTTTTGAAGTGCAGTCTGTTTTTGTAACATAGGAAACATGACAGCCAATTTGTAGCAAGGCCCTACAAATGGAAAATGTGTTTTGGTGATGTTGTTTGGGTTAACCTTTAGCCAGGACACTAGGAGAACTCTCTGTTCTTTCAATAATGTAATGGCATCTTTTACATCTACCTCAGAAGGCTTAACATATCCTCTAGGGCAGGGCACTGTTAACAGTGCAGCATCGCCTCAGTACTGCCCCTCCGACAGTGCAGTGCTCTTTCAGTTCCGCCCCACTGACAATGTGGTTCTCCTTCAGTACTGCGCCTCTGACAGTGCAGCACTCCCTCAGCACTGCCCCTCTGACAGTGTGGTTCTCCCTAAGTACTGCCCCTCCGACAGTGCAGCACTCCCTCAGCACTGCCCCTCTGACAGTGCAACGCTCCCTCAGTAATGACCCTTCGACAGTGCAGTGCTCCCTCAGTACTGCCCCTTAAACAGTACACCTATCCCTCAGTACTGCCAATCTGACAGTGCAGTGCACTCTCAGTTCTGCCCCACTGACAGTGTGGTTCTCCCTCAGTACTGCCACTCTGACAGTGCAGCACTCCCTCAGCACTGCACCTCTGACAGTGCAACGCTCCCTCAGCACTGCCCCTCTGACAGTGCAACGCTCCCTCAGTAATGACCCTTCGACAGTGCAGTGCTCCCTCAGTACTGCCCCTTAAACAGTGCACCTATCCCTCAGTACTGCCACTCTGACAGTGCAGCATTCCTTCAATACTGCCCCTCTGACAGTGTGGTGTGGTGCTCTCTCAATTCTGCCCCTGACAGTGCACAGCTCCCTCAGTAATGAACCTTCGACAGTGCAGTGCTCCCTCAGTACTGCCTCTCTGACAGTGCAGCGTTCCTTCAGTACTGCCCCTTTAACAGTGCACTACTCACTCTAAATTGCCCCCCTAACAGTGCACCGCTTCCTCAGTACTATCCTCTGATAGTGCACCTATCCCTCAGTACCGCCTCTCCGACAGTGCAGCATTCCTTCAGTTCTGCCCCTCTGACAGTGCAGCACCCCTCAGTACCGTCTGACAGTCTAGTGCTCTCTCAGTATTTAGGTTTAGAGGTAATTACTTGATGTAGATTGTGACGAATGTGCAGACTCCAAGCAGCTGAAGAGAACAGACAATTAGGTTTAATTTAAAAATGTTATTAAAGTATTGGGGAAAGAGCAGAAAAGACTCACAAGGATTTTACCAGATTCGAGAGGATGCAATTATCAAGAAGGATTGAGCAGTCAGTGAGAAAACAGAGAGAAGAGCTGACAGAAGTGGAATTGGATAACTAATTGGATAGCTCTTTCATGGAGATAGTACCGGTGCAGTGGACTGAATGGCCTGTTTCTGCGCTATACAAATCTATGATGCTATAATCAATTGCTCTTAGATCAGTTGACCTCAGTGTGTGATGCATTTGAAAATTGAAACTCACCTCTCTCCCTGCCTTGTCACCTCGAAAGCTGGGACATATCCGCATTCATAATGATGAGCGTTGCTAATGAAGGAAAATACGTTGCAGGAGATCTGGGGAAATCACACCCTCCCCTCCATCCCCAACCACCCCTCTCCTCCCCCCTGTCACCATCTCAAGATAGGTGGGAAAGAAAACGGTCACCCTAAAGTCTTGTTTAAAATAAAAGTCCAATTCACCCCACTTCATTCTGTGTCCCATGATTTGGATAAACAGTTTATTTTGACATTTCGTATGAACTCCCTTCACCAAAAAACAAGTGCCAGAGCTGAAATTTCCTACGTTACAATAATAACCACACACTTCAAAATTTCTCATTGGCTTAAAGCGCTTTGGGTTGTCCTGAAGTCATGGAAGGCGCTATACAAATACAAGCCTTTTTTTATGGCTGACGTTTTGCAACTAAGATGAAAATCACCACAACCCCGGACATAAATGAGTCAGTGAGAATTTAATTGCTGTGGGTGGTACAGTCAGAAAAATGTAACCTTACTCCACCTGTATCCTGCACCTGACTTCACTCCCATGACAGAAACCGGATCCAGTGACACACCTCAAGATTTCATGATATTGAAAGCTCTGAATAAAGGAAGGTAGGGAGTGACAGGAATTGAGCTGAAAACCTTTTTTTAAAATCGGGTATACCTAAACTTGCCCCTGCCACAATCTCATTCTGCTCCTGCAGCTCACCTCTCCTTCTTCTAAACTCCAATGAACACAGGCCCTACCTGCTGAATAAGAAAACCTCTTCATTCCAGGAATCAACCTAGTGAACCATTTCTGAACTTTTTTTTTGAGAAATATACTTTATTCATAAAATATCTGGAAGAACATTCCAAACCATTTCAAAATCACCATCACATAAGTACAATCAGATTCAACTTTTACACATGCATCATCACAAGGTGCATCAATACAATCAATGAATATTACAGTCATTTCAATATGGTCAATACAGACAATCAGACAAAGGTATTGGAGTTATCAACATGCATCATGTTGCACTCTGAGGTGTTTCAATACATTTATAATACACTGAGTATTCACTGCATACATTCATTTTGAGCTGTACAGCCCGAGGGGCTCTAAACAGTTCCTAGTACCTCGGTGCACTGTGGCAGAAAGGTCTTAGACAACGACCCTTCCCCATTGTGCCTTTGCGGCGGCTGCCCCAAGCTTTAGTGCGTCCCTCAGCACGTAGTCCTGGACCTTGGAATGTGCCAGTCTGCAACACTCGGTCGGGGACAACTCTTTGCACTGGAAGACCAACAAGTTTCGGGCAGACCAAAGAGCGTCTTTCACCGAGTTGATGATCCTCCAGCTGCAGTTGATGTTTGTCTCGGTGTGTGTCCCTGGGAACAGCCCGTAGAGCACAGAGTCCTGTGTCACAGAACTGCTCGGGATGAACCTCGACAGAAACCACTGCATCTCTCTCCAGACCTTCTTTGCAAAGGCACAATCCACAAGGAGGTGAACAACGGTCTCTTCCCCACCACAGCCACCTTGAGGGCAACGTGCAGAGGGGGTGAGACTCCTGGCGTGTTGGAAGGATCTGACAGGGAGGGCCTTTCTCACCACCAGCCAAGCTACGTCTTGGTGTTTGTTGGAAAGTTCTGGCGATGAGACATTCTGCCAAATGATTTTGACAGTCTGCTCGGGGAACCATCCCACCGGATCCACCCTCTCCTTTTCCCGCAGGGCCTCTAAGACATTACGTGCCGACCACTGCCTGATGGACTTGTGGTCAAAGATGTTTCTCTGCATAAATTTTTCCACCAGGGACAGGTGGTACGGCACGGTCCAACTACTTGGAGCGTTCCGCGGCAGCGTGGCCAGACCCATCCTTCACAACACCGGGGACAGGTAGAACCTCAGCACGTAGTGGCACTTGGTGTTTGCGTACCGAGGGTCTATGCACAGCTTGATGCAGCCACACACAAAAGTGGCCATCAGTATGAGGGCGATGTTGGGCACGTTTTTTCCCCCCTTTATCTAGAGGCTTGTACATCGCGCCCCTGCGGATACGATCCATTTTCAACCTCCAGATAAAGCGGAAGATGGCTCGAGTGATCACCACCACGCAGGAGTCTGGAATGGGCCAGACCTGCGCCACGTACAGCAACAGCGAGAGTGCCTCACACCTGATGACCAGGTTCTTACCCGCAATGGAGAGGGAGCGTCGCTCCCACATGCCCAGTTTTCTTTTCACCATAGACACTCGCTCCTTCCAGTTTCTAACGCATGCCCTGGTCCCTCCGAACCATATCCCCAGTACCTTCAGGCCGTCAGCCCTGACGGTGAAGGGGACAAAGGATCGGTCAGCCCAGTTCCCAAAGACCATGGCCTCGCTCTTCCCACGATTTACCTTGGCTCCCGAGGCCAGTTGGAACTGGTCGCAGATGTGGATCAGTCTGCGCACCGACAGCGGATCCGAGCAGAAGACGGTGACATCGTCCATGTAGAGGGAGGCTTTGACCTGAGTGCCTCCACTGCCTGGGATCATCACTCCTCTTATGCCCGGATCCTTCCTGATGGACTCAGCAAAGGGTTCTATGCAACACACGAACAGGACAGGGGAGAGAGGGCAACCCTGCCTGACTCCAGATTTAGTCGGAAAGCTTTCTGATTCCCACCCATTGATTGAGACTGCGATGAGCGGGGGGTGGCGAGCGGGGGGCAGCGAGCGGGGGGCGGGGCCTGCTCGCTGACACGTAAAATGACGCAGGATGACCAAATGATGCGGGATGACCAAATGACGCGGGATGACCAAATGACGCGGGATGATGTCAGGTGGAACCCCCAATGTCATCCCGCCCCATTTAAATTTTCAGGAAGGTGGGGGCGCAGCAAAATCAGCTGCGGGGCCGCCTACCTGTCAATGGCCACTTGAGACCATTGACAAGGTCAATTGAGCAATTAAAGGACCTGCCCATCCAACCTTAAGAGCGCATAGCCTTAATTGGCCCACCCACGTAAAATGGCGGCGATCAGCTCCACGCCTGCCCGCGATTGGGTCAGGTCCGCCTGCCCAACAAACAGAAAATTCAGCCCTTGGTCCTTCCATCCAGTCATTAATATAGATTGTAATTAGTTGAGGCCCCAGCACTGATCCCTGCAACACTCCACCAGTTATATTTTTCCAACCTGAAAATGACCAAATCACAGAATAGTTACAGAACAGAGGAAGGCCATTAAGCCCATTGGGTCTGTGCTGCCTCTCCAAAGGAGTAATTTAAAATCCTGGCCTTCTCCCCGTAGCCCTAACTTTCTTCCTTTTCAGATAGCACTTCGATTGAGCCTACCTCCACCACACTCTCAGGCAGTGCATTCCAGATTTCAACCGCTCACTGCCTGGAAAAACTTTTTCTACATATCTCTATTGCTTATTTTGCCAATTACCTTCAATCTGTGCTCTCTTGTTCTCGATCCTTCCACCGATGGGAACAGTTTCTCCCTGTCTACTCTGTCCAGATTGCTCATGACTCATAGACTCAGTCGTTTACAGCACAGAAGGAGGCCATTCGGCCCATCCTGTCCACGTCGGTCAACAAAGATCTAACTGCACTAAACCTATTTTCCAGCGCTTGGCCCATAGCCCTGGAGGCTATAGCAATGCAAGTAAATATCTAAATACTTCTTAAATGTTACGGGAGCTTCTGACTCAGCCACCCTTTTCAGGCTGTGAGTTCCAGATTCCCTCCACCCTCTGGGTGAAAAAATTTCTCCTTAATTCCCCTCTTAGCCTTCTACCTCTTATCTTAAATCTATGCCCTCTGATTATTGACCTCTCTACTAATGGTAAAAGTGCCTTCCTATCCACCCTATCTATGCCCCTCACAATCTTATACACCTCTAACAGGTCCCCTCTCAACCTTCGCCACTCCTTCCCAGCCTATCCAATCTTTCATCATAGCTCAGACCCTTCAGCCCAGGCAGCATCCTGGTAAACCTCCTCTGCACCC
Organism: Cetorhinus maximus; assembly: GCF_964194155.1. Lineage (NCBI taxonomy): Eukaryota > Metazoa > Chordata > Chondrichthyes > Lamniformes > Cetorhinidae > Cetorhinus > Cetorhinus maximus. Next base: position 8,262,258 of record NC_135907.1, on the reverse strand, counting down.
TCTCCAGTGCAATCACATCCTTCCTATAATGTAGTTATCAGAATTGCATGCAGTACTCCAGTTGTGGCCTAACTAGCATTTTATACAATTCCAGCAAAACCTCCCTGCTCTTGAATTCTACGCCTCGGCTAATAAAGGCAAGTATCCCATTTGCCTTCTTAACCACTTTACCTACCTGCCCTGCTACCTTCAAGGATTTGTGGATGTGCACACCGAGGTCCATCTGATCTTCACTACTTTCCAGGATCCTACTTTACACCATTGTGTAATCCTTTGCCTTGTTAGCCCTCCCCAAGTACATTACCTCACACTTTTCTGGGCTGAATTCCATTTGCCACTGCTCTGCCCATCTGCCCAGTCCATTGATATCTTCTTGCAGTTTACAGCTATCCTCCTCTACCAATTTTCATGTCAACCGCGAACTTCTTGATCATATTCTCTACATTTAAGTCCAAATCAGTAGTAGTAAAAAAATGGTGCTAGAGAAATTAATGGGGTTAAAAGGCTGAAAGATTCCCAGGGCCTGATAATCTACATCCCAGAGTACTAAAGGTAGTGGCCCTGGAAATACTGGATGCATTGGCGGTCATCTTCCAAAATTCTATAGACCCTGGAACAGTTCCTACAGTTTGGAGGATGGCAAATGTAACCCCACTATTTAAAAAAGGAGGGAGAGAAAAAACAGAGAATTACAGACCAGTTGGCCTAACATTAGTAGTGGGGAAAATGCTAGAGTCTATTATAAAAGACATGTTAACAGAACACTTGGAAAGCATTAATGGGATTAGACAAAGTCAGCATGGATTTATGAAAGGGAGATCATAATTAACTAATCTACTGGAGTTTTTTGAGGATGTAACTAGTAGAATAGATAAGGGAGGACCAGTGGGTGTGGCATATTTGGATTTCAAGAAGGCTTTTGATAAGGTCCCACATAAGAGGCTAGTGAGCAAAATTAAACCACATGGGATTGGGGGTAATATACTGGCATGGATTGAGAATTGGTTGACAGACAGGGAACAGAGAGTGGGAATAAATGGGTCTTTCTGGGAGGCAGGCGGTGACTAGTGGTGTACTGCAGGGATCAGTGCTTGGGCCCCAGCTATGCACGATATACATAAATGACTTGGATGAGGGAACCGAATGCAATATTTCCAGGTTTGCTGATGACACAAAACTGGGTGGGGTTGTGAGTTGTGAGGAGGATGCAAGGAGGCTTTAGGGCGATTTAGACAAGTTGTGTGTGTGGGCAAACACATGGCAGATGCAGTATAAATGTGGATAAATGTGAAGTTATACACTTCTATGTGAAAAACAGAAAGGCAGAGTATTATTTAAATGGTGATATATTGGGAAATGTGGATGTACAAAGGGATCTAGGTGTCCTTGTACACCAGTCAATGAAAGTAAACAGGCAGGTGCAGCAAGCAATTAGGAAGGCAAATGGTATATTGGCCTTCATTGCAAGAGGATTTGAGTTCAGAAGTAGGGATGTCTTACTGCAGTTATACAGGGCCTTGGTGAGACCACACCTGGAGTATTGCATGCAGTTTTGGTCACCCTACCTAAGAAAGGATATACTTGCCATAGAGGGAGTGCAGCGAAGGTTCACTGGGCTGATACCGGGGATGGCAGGACTGTTGTATGAGGAGAGATTGGTTCGATTGGGCCTGTATGCACTAGAGTTTAGAAGAATGAGAGGGGATCTGATTGAAACGTATAAAATTCTAACAGGGCTATACAGACTAGATGCAGAGAGGATGTTTCCCCTGGTTGGGGAGTCTAGAACCAGGGGCCACAGTCTCAGGATACGGGGCAGGCTATTTAGGACTGAGATGAGGAAAGATTTCTTCACTCAGAGGGTGGTCAACCTGTGGAATTCTCTACCACAGAAGGCTATGGAGGCCGGGTCACTGAATATATTCAAGAAAGAAATTGATACATTTTTGGATATTAGGGGCATCAAGGGGTGTGGAGAGAAAGCAGGAATATGGCGTTGAGATAGATGATCAGCCATGATCATATTGAATGGCGTAGCAGGCTCGAAGGGCCAAATGGCCTACTCCTGCTCCTAGTTTCTAATTTTCTGTCATTTATGTAGACCACAAACAACAAGGACCCCAGCACCAAGCCCTGTGGAACCCCACTGGAAATAGACTTCCAGTCACAGCAACATCCCTCTACCATCATCCTCTGCTTCCTGCCTCTCAGCCAATTTTGGATCCAACATGTCACTTTGCCTTGGATCCCATGGGCTCTTACTTTCTTGACCAGTCTGCCATGAGGGATCTTATCAAAAGCCTTGCTAAAGTTCATGGAACCACATCAAATGCATTACCCTCATCAACATTCCTAGTTACCTCCTCAAAAAATTTGATCAAATTTGTCAAACACGACCTTCCCTTAACAAATCCATGCTGACTATCCCTGGTTAATCTGTGTCTCTCCAAGTGTAGATATATTCTGCCCCTCAGAATTCTTTCTGGTAACTTCCCCACCACCGAGGTTAGACTGGCCTGTAATTTCCTGGTCTATCCCTTCCTCCCTTTTTTAATAATGGGACAATGTTAGCAGTCCTCCAGTCCTCTGGCACTTCAACTGTGGCCAGAGAGGATTTGAAAAATACTGCCAGGGCCCCTGATATCTCTTCCCTTGCCTCCCTCAACAGCCTGGGATACATCTCATCCAGGCCTGTGGATTTATCCACTTTTAAGGCTGTTAAACCCGCTAGTACCTCCTCTCTCTCTATGTTAATTTCCTTTAATATTTCACAGTCCTCCACCCTGATGTCTATACCTGCATCGTCCTTTTCCATCGTGAAGACTAATGGAAAGCTTTCATTGAAGACTGTACCCACATCTTCCGGGTCCATACACAGATTAGCTCTAATTGGCCCTATTCTTTCCCTAGTTATTCTCTTGCTCTTTATATATTTTAAAAACCCCTTTGGGTTTTCTTTTATTCTACCCACAAATGCTTTTTCATGCACTCTCTTAGTTTTCCTAATTTCCTTTTTAAGTCCACCCCCTCTGCACTTTTTATACTCTTCTACCATATTGAGCCCTCGGTATCTGCCATGAGCTTCTCTTTTTTTCTTAATCTTAGCCTTTATATCCCTTGACACCCAGGGTTCTCTGGACTTGCTTTGTCTTTACGGAAACATATTTTACCTGTACTCTCGCTATTTCCTCCTTGAATGCCTCTCACTGCTCTGACATAGTTTTATCTGCAAGTAGCTGCTCCCAGTCCACTAGGGCCAAATTGTATCTCATCTTAGTAAAATTAGCCTTTCCCCACTTTAGAACTTTTATTCCCAGCCCAACCTTATCCTTTTCCATAACTATCCTAAATCTAACTAAGTTATAGTCATTATCTCCAAAATGTTCCCCTACTGATACGCCTTCCACCTGCCCGGGCTCATTTCCGAATATTAGGTCCAGAACTGCCCCTTCCCTTGCTGGACTTTCTACATACTGGCTAAAAAGGTTCGCCTGGATGCAACTTAGGAATTTTTTGCTCCATCCCTACCTTGCACGCTAAAACTATCCCAGTTAATATTTGGGTAGTTAAAATCCCCTATTATTACTGTCTTATTATTCTTACACTTCTCTGAAATTTGATTACATATTTGATCCTCTATCTCTCCTTGACTGTTTGGGGGCCTATAGCACACACCCAATAACGTTTTTGCCCCTTTTGTGTTTTTTACTTCTACCCTTATGGCCTCACTTGATGATCCTTCCAAGATATCGTCCCTCCTCACTGCTATAACTGATTCCTTGATCAATATTACGACCCCTTTCTCCTCCTCTATCCCCCTCTCTATCTCGTCTGAATACCCTATAACCAGGAATGTTGAGCTGCCAATCCTGCCCTTTTAGCTAAGTCTCGGTCATAGCTATGATATCATACTCCCATGTGCCTATCTGTGCCCCCAGCTCGTCTGTCTTATTCTTCAAGCTCCTTGCATTAAAATATATTCCATTTAGCCTTGCTAAACTCACTTCTTTCTTACCTAGCTTATGTTTCCTCTGCCTTCCAGACTTACTAGCGTTTTAACTTCTAATTCCATCTCAGCTTCTCTCCCCTCTGAACTATTTTTCAGGATCCCATCCCCTTGCCAATTTAGTTTAAATCTGCCCCATGATTTTATATATCTCTATAAAATCTTCTCTCAACCTTCTCTTCTCCAAGGAAAATAGTCTCAACCTCTCCAATCTATCTATGTAACTAAAGTTTCTCATACTTGGAACCAGTTTCGTGAATCTTTTCTGTACTCTAATACCTTCACATCTTTCCTAATATGTGGCTCCCTAGTTGAGGTTGAACCATTGTTCTGTACAAGTTCAACATAACTTCCTTGCTTTTGTACTCTATGTCCTTATTAATAAAGCCTAAGATGCTCTATGCTTTATTAGCCACTTTCTCAACTTGTCCTGTCACCTTCAATGGCTTCTGCACATATACACCCAGGACCCTGTGCTCTTGTACTCTCTTTAGAATTGTACCCTTTATTTTATATTGTCCCTCCGTGTTCTTCCTACTTCACACTTATCCCATTTATCCCGACTCTGTTTCCTCTTAGTTGGCCAAACCTCTTCCCATGTTAATATATCACCCCCAACACCATAAGCCCTTATCTTTTCCAGTAACTTTTATGTGAAACCCATTGAATGCCTTTTGGAAATCCAAATACACTATATCTACTGATTCCCCTTTATCCGCCCAGCTTGTTACATCCTCAAAGAACTCTAATAAATTTGTCAAACATAATTTCCCTTTCAACTAAACCATGTCGACTCTGCCTGATTGTATTATGATTTTAGAAGGAGGTTGTGAGACCCTTGACTCCGGTTTCCAGCAACCTGTTGACAACCTGTTACCCTGGTCCCACAGATCATATAAAATGGTTACACTACAGGAGGCCATTCAGTCCCTCCTGTGCAATCTACCCTGTCATGGGAGCAGGAGACCATTCAGCCCCTCCTGTGCAATCTACCCTGTCATGGGAGCAGGAGACCATTCAGCCCCTCCTGTGCAATCTAACCCTGTCATGGGAGCAGGAGACCATTCAGCCCCTCGAGCTTGTTCTACCATTCAATCAAGCCATGTCTTAGCTCCATCCACCCACCTTATCTAACAAAAAAAATCAATCAATCAATATGAAAGGCGCTACCCAAGCCATTCAATACAGTTGGGTTTGAAGACTCTGCATGTTACTTGGTAAATTGCTATGGAAATGTTGATGATAGGACCATGGTAACGGGTTGCCATGGGAACCGGGCGGCCGGGGTCAAAGGTCGTGCGGCGTCTTTTAAATATTTGTGACGTCAACAGCCAGCGATCTTCCAACCTCATAAATATGGCGGCGGTCGGGTGGCGTCTGTTTGGGCTCGGAAGATCCCTGAGCACTGAGGTAACCCGGGGCCTTCTGAATCCCCGAACTAAAGCCGGGATTCAACTCAACTCTTTCAGAAACGTGGTGGTGACAAAATCGGGAACCATTTTACCCAGACCTGTCAAGGTGAGGGGAGCGGTGCGTCCGGATGACGGTTAGGGCGGGGCGGGGGAGGGGGTGGGAACCGGTTTGATTGATAGCGTTCCCAGGCCAATCAGCGTGCAGGAAGCCCTGATTGACGTCCGAGTTGGCCACTGACGCGTGGGGATTGCCGGTAGGCGTCATGCGTCAAGTGGGCTCAGTGGTTCGGAATGACAGAAGGAAATGTTGGTGCAAGGCAAATGGAGATGGGCAGGGAAGAAGCGAACAAACTATGGGTGCAGGGGGGTGGGGTGGTCGTAAGAAATGCGAAAAGGAGAAAACCAGCTCCTTTCGGAAAAATGGGGCTGTAACTTCTGATCTGTAATTATTGATCTCAATGTTGCTCGATAATCTGTCACCGTGGATGAGTAAAGAGGGTAATGGAAAGGGAAGATAAAAAGCAGACACAATGAAGGACATGATGACCAAAGGGTATACAAAGAGGTTAGGAAAGAAGTTGAAAAAACATTAGGAAGGAAAAGAACTATGAAATGATCAAAGAATGCTGAAATAAATGAAGTATTCGGGCACACAGAATGATTGATTATGGAAGGAGGCCATTCAACCCATTGTGTTTATGCCAGCCCTCTGCAAGAGCAACTCCATCTAGTCTCACTCCTCTGCCCTTTCCCCGTACTCCTTCGTCTTGTTTCTCATCAAATAATTATTCAATTCCCTTTTGAAGGCCATGATTGAATCTGCCTTTTACTGTCAGGCAGTGCATTCCAGATCCTAAGCATTTACTGTGTATAAATGAAGTTTTTCTTCATGGCCATTGGTTCTTTCCCCATTCGCTTTATATCAGTGACCTTTGAAAAGCAGGGAAGTTATGTTGGTTAGAGCAACATTTGGAGATTACTCTCCACTGTTCTGGTCTCAATTTTACAACCATCTTCTGCTGCATCAATGACCTTCCTTCCATCAGAAGGTCAGAAGTAGGGATGTTCGCTGATGATGGCACAATGTTCAGCACAATTTGCGACTCCTCAGATACTGAAGCAGTCCATGTCCAAATGCAGCAACACCTGGACAATATCCAGGCTTGGGCTGACAAGTGGCAAGTAACATTCGTGCCACACAAGTGCCAGGCAATGACCATCTCCAACAACAGACAATCTAATCTGCCCATTGTCGTTCAATGGCATTACCATCACTGAATACCCCACTATCAACATCCTGTGGGTTACTATTTGACCAGAAACTGAATTGGACTAGCCATATAAATACTATGGCTACAAGAGCAGGTCAGAGGCCAGGAATCATGTGACGAGTAACTCACCTCCTGACTCCCCAAAGCCTGTCCACCACTACAAGGCACAAGTCAGGAGAGTGATGGAATACTCCCCACTTGCCTGGATGAGTGCAGCTTTCAGAACACTCAAGAAACCTGAAACCATCCAGGACAAAGCAGCCTGCTTGATTGGCACCCCATTCACAAACATTCACTCTCTTCATTGCCGATGCACAGTAGTAGCAGTGTGTACCATCTACAAAATGCACTGCAGGAATTCACCAAGGCTCCTTAGACAGCACCTTCCAAACGCATGACCACTACCATTTAGAAGGACAAGGGCAGCACCACTGCCTGGAAGTTCCCCTCCAAGTCACTCGCCATCCTGACTTGGAAACCTATCGCCGTTCCTTCACTGTCGCTGGGACAAAATCCTGGAACCCCCTTTCTAACAGCACTGTAGGTGTACCCATCTGGTTCTGTAATGCACTTTAGGGAAGGAAATCTGCCATCCTTACCCCGGTCTATCCTACATGTGACTCCAGACCCACAGCAATGTGGTTGACTCTTAAATGCTCTCTGAATGAGGGCAATCAGGGATGGGCAATAAATGCTGGCCTACCCAGCGACGCCCACATTCACGAATGAATAAAAGAAAGGGCTGTAGAGGCACTGGAGAAAGAGCACTAAAAATTGGCAACGTTGATACCAGAACTGAGAGGTTATAACTATCAGGAAAGACAACAGGTTGAGACTGCTTTTTCTAGAGGAGAAGGCTGAGGGTTGACTTAATAAAAGTCTTTAAAAAATGAAGGAGTTCGATAGGATAAACATAGACCAGATGCTGTTCTGTTGAAGGGTCATGAGGACTCGAAACGTCAACTTTGCTCTTCTTCACCGATGTTGCCAGACCTGCTGAGTTTTTCCAGGTATTTTTGTTTTTGTTTTGGATTTCCAGCATCCGCAGTTTTTTGTTTTTATAGACCAAATGCTTCCAGTTGCAGGGGAGTCCGGAACTATGGGCCATAATTATGAGATAGTCACTAATAAATCCAATAGGAAATTCAGGAGAAACATCTTTACCTGAGAGAGATGAAAATGTGCATCTTGCTACCACAGGGAGTGGTTGTGGCAATTAGCATAGCTACATTTAAGAGGAGGCTAGATAAATACGTGAGGGAGAATGAAATAGAAGGATGTGTTGATGAGTTAGATGAAGAAAGTGGGAGAAGATTTATGTGGAGCATAAACACTGGCATAGACCAATGAGGCAAATGGCTTCTTTTTGCTGTAAATTCTCTTGTGTGGTAAACAGGATGGAAATTCTTTTTGATCCAGACACTGTTTATCAACATCAGGTTTTTTTTTTAAACAAATCCCCGTAATAGTTTTTCTCTCCGCTCATATCACCCTCTTTAGTTCACAGAATCTTTCATGATACCAGGAGGCCATTTAGTCCTTTCAGGCTGTGCTGCTTCTCTGAGAGAATGATCCAATTAGTCCTATTCCCCTTTTTCCCCATAGCTCTGCAAAACTTTCCCCGTAATGTGTTTATTCAAGTGTCTTTTGTAAGTTCCTATTGAATCTGTTTCCACCACCCTTTCAGGCAGAGCATTCCAGATCATTGCAACTCAAGAGTAAAAACATTTCTCCTCATCTGTCTGGTTTTTCTGCCAGTTACCTATATCTTAAATCTGTGTCAACTGGTCACTGACTCTCCTGCCAGTGGAAACAGTTTCTCCTTATTTACTCTTATCAAACCCTTGCATAATTTTTGGACACCTCCATCGAATCTTCCCTTTACGTTCTTCTAAGGTGAGCAATTGCAGTTTCCCCTGTCTCACTGCTTAACTGAAGTCCCTCATCCCTGGTACCATTTCCAGTAAATCTCCTCTGCACCCTCTCCAAAGCTCTGACATCCTTACTAAAAGGTGGTGCCCAGAATTGTACTGCAGTCAATACTACTGACCATAAGACGTAGGAGCAGAAGTAGGTCATTCAGCCCATCAAGTCTGCTCCGCCATTCAGTGAGATCATGGCTGATCTGATAATCCTCAACTCCACTTTCTTGCCTTTTCCCCATAACCCTTGATTCCCTTACTGATTAAAAATCTGGCTATCTCAGCCTTGAATATACTTAACGACCCAGCCTCTACAGCCCTCTGCGGTAAATAATTCCACAGATTGATTGCGCTCAGAGAAGAAATTCCTCCTCATCTGTTTTAAGTGGGCGACCCCTTACTCTGAGATTATGCCTTCTGGCCCTAGACTCTCCCAAAAGGGGAAACAACCTCTCAGCATCTACCCTGTCAAGCCCCCTAAGAATCTTATATGTTTCTATAAGGTCGCCTCTCATTCTTCTAAATTCCAATGAGTACAGGCCCAACCTACTCAACCTCTCCTCATAAGAAAATCCCTCCATACCCGGGATCAATCTAATGAACCATCTGTGGACTGCCTCCAATGCCAGTATATCTTTCCTTGGATAAGGGGACCAAAATTGTTCACCGTATTCTAGGCATGGCCTAACTAGTGCCTTGTATAGTCTTAGCAAGACTTCCCTATTTTTATACTCCATTCCCTTTCAAATAAAGGCCAACATTCCATTTGCCTCCCTGATTACCTGTTGGACTTGTATGCTAGCTTTTTGGAATTCATGCACAAGGACTCCCAAATCCCTCTGTTCTGCAGCCTTTTGCAGTCTTTCTCCATTTAAATAATATTCAGCTCCTCTATTCTTCCTGCCAAAATGCATAAACTCACATTTTCCCACATTATATTCCATCTGCCAAGTTTTTGCCCATTCATATCCCCCTGTAGTCACCTTGTGTCAGCCTCACCACTTGCCTTACCCCCTATTTTTGTGTTATCCGCAAACTTGGCAATACTACATTCGCTTCCCTCATTTAAGACAATGGATAGACGATTTTTTCTCTTCATCTTTCAGAATATTATCTACTCCATCTTCCTCATTTCTTTGTTTCTGTCTGTCTCTCTTTTTGTGTGGTTTTCACACACGTCTCTTTGTTATGTCTTTCTGTTTCATTCTTTTTCTCCCTCTTTCTGCTTTGCACAGAGGCAGGTACACCTTTAAATTAATCTGTATTATCTTGTGATCCAGTTAAACAGCTTATTCCTTTTTCTAGAGAGTCAGTAGGAAAAAGGTAAGCAATTAAATCATTTAGGCCTGTACTGTCTCAGGAATACCAATTTAGAAGCACTGGAGAGGAGGGAGCAAGAGAGGTTATATTGGTGATTTGGTGGCGCTGCAGAGTTAGAGGCAGGGGGAACAGCGGAGCCTGAGTCTCGACAGGGCTCAACAGGCCCAGGGGGTGGGGAGCAGTGCAGCCTGAGTCTCTGCGGGGTTTGGTAGGGATGGGGGCAGTTGCGGGGGGATGGGGGGAAGAGGGAGAGGGAGCTGTGAAGCCTAAGCCCGATGCAGGAGTCTTTTTATATCTGAAAGACTTGAAAATAGTGGTTGCAGAGGATGTAAATGAAGATGTGTCAAGTGATGTTAGTGATGTTGGCTGAGGGATGTCAAGAAACCAGGACCCAGAGAGAACTCCCTTGTTCCTCTGCAAAATAGGGCCAAGGGATCTTTACATCCACCAGAGGGAGCAGACAGGGCCTCTTTGTAATGTCTCATCTGAAAGATGGCACCTCTGACAGTACATCGCACCCATGGTACTACACTGGAGTGTCAGCCTAGATTCTGGGCTCATGTTTCTGGAGTTGGACTTGAACCCACAACCTTCTGTCTCGGAGGTTAAACTGCTAGCCACTGAGCCACAGCTGGCACCTCCTTGTTTCTGCTTGAAGGTGAGGTCAGGCTCCGCTGTTGAATAGGCAATTAACATTATCTTAGCGCGCCTGTGACATACCATCATAGTGGAACTGCACTGAGTTGACACCTGCAGAGTTGAGGTGGGGAAACCATACAAGGATATGTTTTAAACTTTTGTTTTCTCCTCCACAGACTTCCTTTGGTCTCATGAAAGTCTTTGTTGTTGTCATCCCATTTCTCTACATGGGTACTCAGATCAGCAAGAGCTTCGCCTCATTACTGGAGGAACATGACATCTTTGTCCCAGTCGATGACGATGATGATGATTAACTGATGGGTATAGAAATGTTTCCATAAATTTCCTATTGGTGACACCACAAACCGTTGGAGCTTTTTCATTAGACAGATGTGAGATGTACAACTCCACCTTTAACTGGGTGGTGGAAATCGGTGGCCTGATGTCAGACTGGCTCAGAGACAGCGGGTGTCTGTTTTTATAACTGGCTTTAGGATGCTTTTCTATGTTCATGGTAAAGGTCCACTCAGGGGCCAGTACTAAAGTTTGCTGATTGCAACTGATGACAAGAAACTGTAACTCGTGTCCTGAGTGCTGATCACAATCTGGCAGTCTTGACTGTAAACTGAACAACAGATAGGGGAAAGGAGGGGAGGGTTCAGCCAGTTGGAGGTCAGCATGATCTAAGACAATGCTTCCCAAACTTTTCCCCACTGTGACCCCATTTTGAGGCCTGAAAATTGCCGTGACACTTCACTGAAAACTGTGAGGGGGGTGGGATGGTGTTGGGTGCTTTGAGGCAGGGTGGGTAGGATGTGTTTACTGTTTAGGAATTTTTAAAAAAACTTACCTTTTCACTAGCTTTTTTGGAGCAGGTATAAGGCCTCAAAGATCAGTCAGTTAGGCCATGCCCACCATAAAATAAAGGGGCCTCACAGGTGTTAAAACTTGGTAGTTCCACAGCAGCCTTGGAGGTCGCGACCTCAGATCCTGTCTTGCCACCTGACTGGAAGGTTGTGACCCATAGTTTGCGAATCTCTGATCTAGGAACTGTACTCTAGCATTACACTGTGCCTTCAGGAAGGGATGGAGAGGATGTGTGGGATAGTTTCAGAATAGACTAGCAACTCAAATCTGGGCACCCACGCAGCTCTGTAGGTCATCAGCAGTAGCAGAATTGTATTCAACCATAATTTGTAACTTCATGGCCTGGCATACCTCTCGGTCTTCCATCACTATCAAGCCAGGAGACCAACCCTGGTTCAAGGAGGAGTGTAGAAAAGAGTGCTAGGAGCAGCATCAGATACATGAAAATGAGGAGCTAACCTGGTGAAGCTACATCACAGGACTACATGCATGCTAAACAGTAAGTGTTAGACAGAGCTAAGCAATCACACAGCCAATGGGTCAGGTCAAATTCCTGCTACTTCAGTCATGGGTGATGAAAAATTAAATAACTAACTGGTGGATGAGGCTCTGTGAGCACTCCCATCCTCAGTGATAGTGGAGCCCAATATGAGAGTGCAATAGACAAGGCTGAAGCATTTGCAATCCTCTTCAGCCAGAAGTGCTGAGTGTATGATCCATGTCACCATTCTAAGATCTCAGCATCAGAGGAGCTAGTCTTCAGCCAATTTGTCTCTACGATACCAAGACACAGCCGAGCACACTGGGTACAGCAAAGGCTATGCATCCCCAACAACATCCTGGCAGTAGTACCGAAGGCTTGTGCTCCAGAACTAGCCATATCTCTAGTCAAGCTATCCCAGTACAGCTACAATATTGGCATTTACCCAACAATATGGAAAATAGCCCAAGTATGTCCTGCCCACAAAAAGCAGGACAAATCCAATCTGGCCTGTTACCTCCCCATCAATGAACTCAAAATCATCAGCAAAATAATGGAAGTTGTCGATGACAGTGCTATCAAGCAGCACTTACACAGTAATAACATGCTCACTGATTCTCGGTTTGGGTTCTGCCAGCACCACTCGGTTCCAGAACTCATTACAGACTTGGTGCAAACATGGACAAAAGAGCTGAACTCGAGAGGTGAGTTGACAGTGACTACACTTCACATTGAGGCAGCATTTGACAGTGCAGCATCAAGGAGCCCCAGTAATATTGAAACCAATGGGAATCAGGTGAACTCTTCTGGAAAATGAGCTGGGGTCATATCTAGCACCAAGGAAAATGGTAACGGTTTTTGGGAGCCAAAAATCATTTTTAACCCCAGGTCAATTGTGCAGGAATTCCTCAACACAGAGTCCTGGGCCCAACAGTTTTCTGCTGCTGCTTCATATTGATATACCTTCCTTCCATCATAGCCAGAAGTAGAAATGTGTTTCCTGAGAATTGTGATATTCAGTTGCATTCACAGCTCCTTCGACACTGAAGCTGTCTGCCTACATGCCATCGTTGTCGTCATGCAGGACCTGGACAACATTCAGGATTGGGCTGATAAGTGGCAAGTGCCGTTCATGCCATAAGTGCCCGGCAATGACCATCTCCACCAAGAGAGAATCTAACCATTTACCCTTGACATTCAATGGCATTATCATGGCCAAATCCTCCACCTTCAACATCCTAAGGGTTACTATTGACCAGGAATTGAACAGGGGCAGCCATATAATTACTGTAGTTATAAAAGCAGGTCAGATGCTGGGAATTCTGTGGCAATTGACACACCTCTTGACTCCCCAAAGCTTTTCTGTCATTTACAGGCACAAGTCAAGAGTGTGATGGAATGTTCTCCACTTGTGTGCAGTGGAGTGCAGCTACAACAACACAACCTCAGTAGGACAAGGCTACTTCCTTGACTGACACCTCATCCACTGCCTTAAACATTCACTCCCTCCACCATCAGTGCACTGTGGCTGCAGTGTGTACCATCTACAGGGTGCCTTGGCAAGTTGCAGCAGTGCTTCTTTGACGGCTCCTTCCAAATCCACGACCTCTGCCAGTTAGAAGGACGAGAGCTGCAGATGTGTGGGAACACCACCACCTGCAAGCTCCTCTCCAAGCCCCACATGATCTTGACTTGGAAATATATCGCAGTTCCTTCATTGGCACTGAGAAAAATCCTGAAACTCCCTACTTTACCACATGGACTGCAATGGTTTAAGAGGACAGGTCACCACTACCTCAAGGATTTTAGGGAAGGGCAGTAAACATTGGCCTTCCAGTAATGCCCTTATCCCATGACTGAATTTTTAAAAAAAAGACATGGTTTTGGTCAGCCTTCAAGCACTTGTTCTCAGTGATATTGTTACTGTTACCACTTCTCCAATACTATCCTGTGCTCTATTCCCTGACCAAGAGGACAAGTCAGTGACCTCCTCCCAGGCCATTGCCAATGTTGCTTTAAAAAACATACAATGTTCCAGCACGATTTGCATGGTGTGTAGTGAAGGTGAATTTACCCTTAACTCTTGCCCCTACAGGACTAAAACCAATTAAGACAACAGGACACTTGGATAGCAATTCCAGAAAGTTAGGGGGGGGAACAATGGGCATAGTGATAATGTCACTGGACTAGTAACCCAGAGGCCCAGGCTAATGTTCTGCGGTTCCCAACACGGCAACTGGTGGAATTTAAATTTGATTAATAAAATCTGGAATTGAAAGCTGGTTTCAGTAATGGTGACCGTGAAACTATCATCGATTGTCGTAAAAACCCCTCTGGTTCACTAATCTTCCTTTAGGGAAGGAAACCTGCCAGCCTTACCTGGACTACATCCGACTTCAGATCCACAGTAATGTGGTTGACTCTTAACTATACTGTGAAATGCCCTATTGAGCCACTCAGTTCAAAGGCAATTATGGATGGGCAACAAATGCTGACTTTGCCACTGACACTCACATCCCATCAAAGCATTAAAAAAAATTGGTAAGTAAAATTATGGTTAACAAACTTTAGGCTCTTTCGGCCTTTTCCAGTCGAGGTTTGGTTGCAGTTGACAGTCTTCCTCTGGTCTTTGTTCAGACCTCATGGAGAAGTTTTTTGTTCTTCAACACTTGGTTTCGCCTCGGTGGGGGGGATCTTCTTTCTGCACATTGAAGCATTGCAGATCTTGACTTTTAACCCTTTCTGACCATCAGGCCGCCTTGTCTTTGGCTTGATGGTTGGCTCTGACCTTGTGATGTCAGTTGTTGGCCTATTTTAATTGGAGCTTGGGGCGATAGCTGTGAAAGCTTCTATTCATTCTCATTATCATTCCTATGTGTTGACGCAGGCAATAGGAAATTTGGATGACATTGAGTTACATAAACTGATACTTTGAACATTTACATTGTTAAAGCTACATGATGAAGACATGCGTAATTTAATACATATATAACTCAACCAAGGTTTTAGGATTAATTGTGACTGATTTCCTTTAATACATTGGTTAAAGGAATCATCATAATGTGTTAGTATCAGATTAAAAAAGTAAAGCTAATTCTAACTAGTCCCAAAACTACCTACTATGGTCTTCATTCTCAGAGCTCAGCGAGGACCACGGGCTCAGAGAGTAGGAGGCTGCGGACACAGATTACAACACTGGCACAATATAATTTTAAAAAAATTAGAGATGTTTAATTAACATACTTCAAAACTCTCTTTTTCATGTTAGCCTAGAGTTTGAAAAAGTGGCACGAGGCTAGAAGTCTGTAATATGATGAAGGGGTTCGATAGAGTCAATGTGGAGAAACTGGGTGTCCAGAATAAGGGGGCATACATGTGTGTTAAGGTTGTGGAATTTGCTGCTACATGGAGTAAGATAGCATTGCTGCATTTATGAGAATAGAATGATATGGAGAGCATGGAAACAGTAGTGGAGTGGGAAGAGATATTTGGAGTGGGAGGAGGCTTGTGTGGAATACAAAGAGTACCACAGATCAATTGGGCCAGATGGCCTGTGCTGAGCTCTAGATTCTCTGTAATTTTCCACGTATACAGCTGTAAACTGCTGCAGGATTCTGGCAGCAAAAATCAAACACCAAATTACTGACCCTACAGCCTAATCAAAAAACTAAATGATGCAAATCCCATCAAGTAACATTCCAAAGAATGATCACTCTCCTCCCTCCTGTTACATGATTTTCTCTTAAGCTAGCAACATTCCCTCCAATTAATCCTTCTCCATTTTATTTAGAGTTATTCAAAGGTTGATTATTTCTCAGTGAATGTTTCAGTCCATCATGGACAGTTTGGGTTCCATCATCTAACACAGAGCCTTAGCACTGGGACCAGTGCCTTCACCAAAGCTAACCCATCCCGTTACTTGCGTTGATTTTCATTGGTTGGGTGAGTGAAGTTATCTGAAGCAATCACAACATATTTTTCATAAAACCCCTTTCACCCTCAGGACCAACTCTACACTACTAGGGGAGTCAAGAAGCAAACAGTGACTCACTGTACTGTCCAGTGCAGAAACGAGTCCCAGAGCTTGGGGAAGTTGGACCTTTGTGATTATTGATCACCAGGTAGTCTTTACTTGTGTTAGTCTCCAAACCAAATTGCTGAGGAACCCAAACAGGGAGACTTTCTGTTTGTCAGATGGGGAATCCGCTATTTCTCCCCAAAGGTACACAGTCCATTTACTCAAATCCAGAGAGCTCAGATTGTTGGGGCTGATCCCCAGGTGAGCACTTGCTGAAGTTGAACCACCTAAGCCCACATGGCCTAGCTGGTACAGAGCTTGATAGCTTTCTGATCCTTGTCCAGCCCGAACCGTGCTTTCATTAGGAAGGCTTGTGGGGTCATCCAAAGGAAAAATCCCAGTCCTCAATGAGCCAGTGTCACTGAAAAGGCTAGAATTTATTACCCCACCTACAGCTGCTGACAACTATTTACTCAGTGGGTCATCCTCTCCCCTCTAAGTCAATACCGTATGGGCTCAAGCCCCACTCCAGGGATCCAAGCATAAAATGCAGGCTGACTGAGTACAGTGCAGTACTGAAGGAGTGCTGCACAGTCTGAGGTGCCAACTTTCGGATAAAATGTTCAACTGAGGCCTGTCTGTGCTCTCAGGTGGATGCAAAAGATCCCATGGTGCTATTTTGAAGAAGAGTAGGGGAGTTATCCCTCATGTCCTGGCTAATCTCTAAACCAACACCACTGAAAACAGATGATCTGGTCGTTATCACGTTGCTGTTTGTAAGAGCTTGCTGTGTGCAAATTGGTTGCCATATTTCCTACATTACAACAGGGACAACGACTCCTTCAGACACCATGTCCTAAGAGGGTGTTGATGACCATTGACTTGATTGCTAATTGGGTTATAGTGGTTTTGTCACTGCACTAGCAAACCAGAGAACCTGTATGAGTAATGCAGCGAAGAGCTCAAATCCAACCATGGAAGTTCAGAATTTGTATTTGGTTTTAAAAAGCTGGTATCAGTAAAGACTGCTATATAAATTCATTAATATTTCTATAATTGCCCATTTCGATCCCTTCCCCCCCCCCCCCCCCCACCCCCCCACTAGTGCTATATGTCGCTTGCTCGTCCTGCTTTCTACCCTTAATGTCACCATTATCACATTCCTTAGCTAATATCACCACCGTCAACACCCCTTTGTCCTTTTGTCTATGATATCTTTGGCAATCTCTCCTTTGCCTCCACCTGTCACTGGCCCTCTGTCCAGCTCTACCTGTCCCACCCCCCTCAAACAGCTTCTTTAGTTCTGATGAAGAGTCATACAGACTCGAAACATTTACTGTATTCCTCTCTGCAGATGCTGTCAGACCTGCTGAATTTTTCCAGCTGTTTTTGTTTCAGATTTCCAGCATCTGCAGTATTTTGCTTTTATATTAAACACATTAATATCCTGGTTCGTTAATATCCTTTAGGGAAGGAAACCTATTGTCCTTACCCAGTCTGGGCTATGAAACCTACAGCATAGAAGCAGGTCATTTGGCATTTATGATGCGCGTAAGTCTCCTCCCACCCCCTTTTCATCTAACCTGCATAACCTCCTATTCCGCTCTCCTTACATAGGTCCATGATTATGCTTGGCAAAGTACTGCAGTAGTTTGCAAATGCCTTCTGCAATATGGCTGACCAGGAAACTCTCCTACTCTTAATGCCTGCTATCAGGCATATTGGAAGGATTTACAGACTGATAATCAGCCAGTTTGGCCATATTATGAATGCACTTTCTGTGGCAATCATATCCTGAAGTGGGACTCAGAGCTTCTAGTCCAGAGGTAGAGACACTACCACTGTGCTACAAGACCTCCTACACAACAGTGACTACATTTCAAAAATAATTTAATTGGGTGAAAACACATTAGGACATCCTGAGACCATTAGTATAGCTTAAAAGAAAAAGCCAAGGTCTCGAAGTTTTTCATTTGCACTCACCAGGACAGACACAAGAATGCAAAATTTCAAAGGGAGCAACAATTTATGCTGCATGAGAATAGGTTACTGACTGGTTGGCAAGACAACTGATTGGTCGAGGTGTTGCCATGGAGAATGCACCAGGGAACTATTATGCCCAGTGCTTCTTTCTTGTTGCGTTGTGAAGGTGGTGGCTCTTCTAGTGGTTTTTGGTGCAAGAGTGTTTTGCTGAGCCACCTCAGACAGCAGACGATATTAGTATGGAGTGATGTCATATTAAAAGTAGCAACAGAGAATAACATTAAAAAAGCAAACATATTTCCTACAGGGCTACAGTTGAAAAGCTGGAAAATTATATTATATCTTTTATAGAACTTTGGTTAGACCACACATGGAGTACTGTGCACAGTTCTAGTCTCCATATTATTAAAATGAATATAGAGACACTGGAGAAAGGGCAAAAAAGATTCACAAAAGATGATGCCAGAGGTTATAACTATCAAGAAAGGTTGAACAGGCTGCTTTCTCTCAAAGACTGAGAGATGACCCGATACGATAGTAATAGGGTAGAAGTGAAGAAAATGTTTCAACTTGGGGAATCCAAACTAGAGATGATAAATAAATCTAATGGAAAGTTCAGGAGAAAGTTCTTAAAACCAAATAGAATGTGGAACAAAGAGTAGTTGAGGTGAATAGCATAGATGTGTGAGGAGAGCGGAATAGGAGGTTATGCAGGTTAGATGAAAAGGGGTGGGAGGAGACTTGTGGATCTTAAATGCCAAATGACCTGCTTCTATGCTGTAGGTTTTGTACCCCAGACCGGGTAAGGACAGCAGGTTTCCTTCCCTAAAGAATATTAGCGAACCAGGATATTAATGGATTTATATAGCAGTCTTTACTGATACCAGCTTTTTAAAACCAAATACAAATTTTGAACTTCCATGGTTGGATTTGAACTCTTTGCTGCATTACTCATACAGGTTCTCTGGTTTGCTAGTGCAGTGACAAAACTACTATACCCCAATTAGCAATCAAAAGTGTTCTGTGGCTCTGGCTGTTCAGGATTAATGTCTGCCACGGATGGTTGTAGTCCCATTTCCATGAATAAATTGGGAAGAGGTTAAAAGCTTTATAAACAGAACGAAAGAGTGAAACACTCTCTTCATTTTTATCTTTCAGGTTTCTGCTGTGTTTGTGAGCTGCTGTCATTGGATTGAAAACCATAGGAACTACTAACTGTACATATTCTAGTATCTGAAGCCCCCTCCTGCTCTCTCTGGCTATGAAAAGACATGAACACTGAAGGGGAAATGTGATCAATCCATGACCATGTTATGCATGCGTTGTACATAGTGTGTTGGAGGGAAAAGAGACAGTGTCCATTCTGATGGTTTGTATGGGCTGCATCCAATCGAGAACATTTTTTCAACTTGGTTCCCTTTAGGACTAGAACGGTGATTCTTTTTTCTGCCTGTTCTGGAAAAACCTTTCCTCTGTTTTCCCAGAGAGACATTGATTCAAACGAGGGGCCTCGAATACTTGTGGTTGTCTGTTTATTTGTCCAAAATCTGATTATCTCTCTCCCCCTCCTCACACTACCCACTTGAGAGAGAGTAAATCATCAGGCTGGAATGTGACCTGTGTAAATGGCTTATCACAGAGCCCTACTTTACCATTGCCTCAAGGTTGTGGTAGAGTTGCAGTGGAATATTGGTGTCTGTGCTTTTCTCAGCCAGTATAGTCCCTGGCTTTTATAGCAGGTGTGTTGGTGCAGGAGCAATTTACCCGCGATGCATTTCCAGTGGTGGGGTGTGGAATGGATACTGTCTTGACTCCAGTGATTGTTCACGTTTTGTATCTTAATGTGTGCTTGCTTTCAGTTTCTTTTCTAGGCTCTATGTTTTGTTTAATTGGTGCAGGGTTAAATGCTTTTGTTAAGTGATCTCTTTGGTCAAAAGATACGCTTAGCATGTTTGAATGGGGCTGTGTTGTCCAAGGAGCTAGAACCATTTATGGCAGTGTCTGTCATGCACAGCAATAAATCCAGCCAAAGCCAACTCCATCCCTCACGTCTTTCTGCTACATTACTGCAACAGCTGTGATATTGGCTCTTCTGGTGCAATTTGGACAATATAGAATTGCAGATTTATACATAGGATATACAGTACAGAAATAGGCTATTTGGCCCAACCAGTCCATGCTGGCATTTATCCTCCACTTGAGCCTCCTCTCCTCCCAACCTTCCACATCTAAATCTATCAGCATAACCCTCTATTCCCTGCTACCATATCACTTATGCAGCCTCCCCTTAAATCCAGGCTTCCCAGAAGATGCAGTGTGGGGTCGCAAGCTCTGAGGCAGCGATGGCTGACGTGGAGCTGTGACTGAGTGTTGGCTGCAAGGCACTTTTTAAATCCTTGTTTTTTTTTCATGGTGGTCATGGCCTAACTGACTGATCTTTGAGGCCTGATTCCTGTTCCATAAAAGCCAGTGAAAAGGTAGGTTTCCAAAAAGTGCCTGAAGATATAAACACTAATCCCACTCTTGCCTCACAGCTCTCCCCACTCCCTCCCCACCCCCAGAGTCTTCTCCACAGATACCCGTTTGTTCATCTTTTTCTGATAGGTGTAACCTCAGTTCTGGTATCATCCTTGTAAATCTTTTATGAACCCTCTCCAGTGCCACATAACCAGAACTTGTGTACAAGTGAGACCTAGTCAAGGTTCAATACAAGTTGAGCATAACTTTTCAATTCTATCCCTCTTAGAAATAAACTCTAATGCTTAGTTTTGGCCTTTTTGACTTGCCTTTTAATGATTTGAATATTTGTACTCTTAAAGTCCCCGTGCTCCTTTTTCCAATTTAGATTATTTCCCACCTAATATGTGACTTATTTTTCTTATTAAAATGTAATACTTCACACTTCTCTATGTTGAAATTAATTTGCCAATGGTCCAAATTTTTCACCTCTCTGCCCATTACTTGGATTTTTAAAAATTCATTCATGGGATGTGGGCGTTGCTGGCAAGGCCAGCTTTTATTGCCCATCCCAAACTGCCCTTGAGAAGGTGGTGGTGTTCTTGAACTGCTGCAGTTCTGATGTAGGAACAGATAGAAAGTTATTCAGGAGTACTCTCTTTAAGGGGCCGGTGGCGGGTGCAGGGTGCAGATCCTAGGATTCACTCTCCAGTCAGTGGGGCAGGGGATCTTTGTTCAGAGGGTCTCTCAAGGCCAATTCGAGCACTTGGACCCGTTACCTCGAACAGGTTTCCCTTTCTCATACTATTTAGTTTTAAAACCCAGTTGCCATGTCCTCTGTCCCTAGTCTCCCCTTTACTCCTGGCATACAGTTCTGCAGGAATTAATTGGATTATAATATCTCTTCCCCAAGGGGTCATTGTCCATATGATGGGCTGAAGACTATTGAATGTTGACAGGATGTTTAACCATTTGCTTCACAGGTGGGGCTGTCCTCGTCTAACATCCACACCAAGGCAAAGGAAGTCGGGGAGTCCCTGTCGTATTTCCCCCTCCTAATCCTCAGGTGGTGACGTCATTGCTAGCTCTCCCCCTCTCCCCCAACCCAGTCTAGCTGGTGCATTTATACACTGATGCACAGGGGGAGTAATCTCCCTATTATTGATGATGCCACCATGTTTTAAATTTTGTTCCAACTGTTTTGTCATTTGCACCATTGGAATCACTCTTGCTAGAAGTAATGTTTGTTAAAAGATTATCTTTCCATTCTCATTACACTCTTGTCACATTTTCCCTGCTTTATAGGAACTATCCTGGGATTACCATGATATTGACTAAATGTCAACCTCGTCTAGACCCACTTTTAAGTGTCTTGGCACTAAATCATGCGCACTGTATACGAATGTCAATACTAAAGGTTGGGTGTTTATCAACTGACTTTAGGGGCCATACAGCAACCTGTATCAATAAGTATCAGAGCACAGTGGTGGCCAGTACAATCTCATCATCTTATGTGGTCGTAGATTTACATTCTGTACTGATAGCTTCAGGTAATGCAGTTCACAACAAGTGCCTGATTCTTCACAGCTCCCACAAGTGAATCTTCACCAGGTACATGTACCATTGCAGCCAGATCAAAGGGAACCAGAGTAAGACCTCACTAATATGGGTTAAATCATATGTACTGTGCTTAATGTTTTTATATTTCAAATGATGCTGCTGCACATGCAAATAAACTATTATAGTTCTAAAGTCTCATGACCCAAAGTCCAAAAGATTTATTGTTAACATTTAAAAAGTGCCTATCATAACCCCAGGATGTCCTAAAGCTCTTTACCACCAATGAAGTATTTTTTGAAGTGTAGTCACTGTTGTGATGTAGGAAACACAGTAGAAAGCTGTGCATAGCAAGCTCCCACAAATACCAATGAGAAAGTGACCAGGTAATGTTTTAGGTATTGGTTATACAGCACAGAAACAGGCCCATCGTATCTGTTAAGGCCATCAAGCACCTATCCTAATCCCATTTTCCAGCACTTGGTCCGTAGCCCTGTATGCTATGGCGTTTCAAGTGCTCATCTAAATACTTCTTAAATGTTGAGGGATAAATATTGGCTGGGATATTGGTGAGAATGTGCCTGCTCTTCCCAATAGGGCCTCAGTTTAATCTCTCATCAGCAAGATGGCACCTCTGACAGTACAGCACCCCCTCAGTACTGCACTGGAAGTATTAGCCTAGATAATGGGCTCAAATGAGCCCACTCTCTGGAGTGGGACTTGAACCCACAACCTTGTGGCTTAAAAGTCAAGAACCGCAGACGATGCAATATAATTCCTACCCCTCCCTCTGCAATCAAGAAATCATTACTCCCCCTCCCATAGTGATGTCCTACAACACTACCTAGATAGAGAAAATGACGTCTTTTCATGGTATAATTCAGAATAATCAAACTTCACAGTTTAGTACTTAGTGTTTGCCTTTTTTCTTTCATTTGTTTTACCATCAACTCCCTTTATTTATCCATGTTTTGTTATTGGCTTGTTTGTTCCTGATTTTGGCTGAATATATTTCTCATTCACCTTTTTAAGTATTTCCCACTGCTGTTCTTTTTGTCAATATTTTTGCACAGTGAAATACAGAAGCAACCACCATTAACTACAGACCATTAAATCCACTATACTTAACATTACAAGATTTATTTATTTTTTAATATTTATTTTACAATAGCCATATTCTCTCATTATTTACACCTCGTGTCCCCCATAGAACCTGGAGAGGAAATCTGTGGGTCGGGGTATTTCTGTTTCATGGAAGTAACGCATGATGTGTGTCCGCTGCTTCCACACTTTAATAGTTTCTTCAAGATCCATTTTACCCTGAAAAAGGAAACCAGCAACATGAGAAATCAGAGAACTGGGAAGTTTACAAAACAGAGGCATTCATTCCAAAAAGCAACCCAAAACTCAACCCACTATCTGTATAGCCCTGCATCAATTCCAAACTAATCTCTGTCCCCTAGTCCTGTATCAATTCAAAACTTTTTTTGCAAAAATATATTTTATTCAGAAATAAACATCTAAAAGACCATTACAAAGTACATTTCAAATTGTCTTAACAGGAAGTGCAATAAATAAACAATCAGCCTTTTCCACAGAGCATGTTGTACTGTGAGGTGCCTCAAAACAATTGTATTAACCATATACATTGAAGAACAAGCTTCTATCCAGAGGCGTGCTACAGCATTACCAACCCCTTGGTGTAATATGGCTGAAAGGCCTTACACACTGGTCTTTCCCCATTGCCTTTGCGGTGGCTGCGCCAAGCTTAGTGCATCCCTCAGCACATAGTTCTAGATCTTGGAATGTGCCAGTCTGCAACACTCAGTCGTGGGCAACTCTTTGCACTGGAAGACTAACAAGTTTCAGGCAGACCAAAGAGCATCTTTCACCAGGGTTGAAGATCCTCCAGCTGCAGTTGATGTTTGTTTCAATGTGTCCCCCCTAGGAACAGCCCGTAGGACACAGAGTCCTGCAGCATGGAGCTGCTCGGGATGAACCTCGACAAAAATCACTTCATCTCTCTCCAGACCTGCTTTGCAAAGGCATATCCTAGAAGGTGGTACGTGTTCGTCTCTCCCCACTGCAGCTGATTTGAGGGCAGCGTGTGGTGGAGCAGAGAATTAGGACATGCATGAAGGATCTGATGGGGAGTGCCCCTCTCACCACCAGCCAAGCTAGGTCTTGGTGCTTGTTTGAAAGTGCCGTAAGCACTCTTGGCTACGCTCATTTCTCTTATCTACTCTGGCTCATGACCCATTACTGGATCCAGCAGTGATTCCTGTCTTGTTGGGCTTCTTACATACTGGTTAAGAAAAGAGTACTGCACACACCATCAAAACTCCATTTCCTTTTTCTCCTTCACCATTTTTTCTTGCCAATTTATTTAAGGGTAGTTGAAATTTTCCATTATTATTCTGTGCCTTTTACTCATTTCACAGATTTACCTATCTATTTCTTCCTCCACGTCCCTTCTAGCCCTTATTAGAAGGATGGATTAATTCTGTTTATACCATGTTAGTTATGCTCCTTCTTCCTAATGCCATTGTTATTTCTACTTAATAATGCTACCATTTCATCCTTCCTCATCCTTTCTAAAAACGTTAGATATTGTGGCATTTAGCAGCCCATCCTGCTGTCCCTGTCAGTTATTCCTACCACAGATGGCTCCTCTTTACAAATTATTGCCTACAATCCCTCATTATTTTTACGGATGCTGTGTACATTGATGTATAGGCAATTCAATTTATTTTTATTAATTGTGTCTCATTTTACTTTTAACAATGATTTTAGATTTAAGTTCTATACTTTAACCCTGGCCATTTGTTACCTGAATCATTTCTTTGACCTGATCTTGGATCACAACTCCCATTTCTTTTATCTTCAGGCTACAGTTAGTTTCAACAGGTCCTTCCCCCCACCCGTCGTCCTAGTTTAGAGCCCTTTCCTCAGCCCAATTTATCTTTTCTGTTAGGAATCCAGTCCTGCTCCAATACTGGTGTCAGTACCCACACACAGACCTGCTTATCACTACACAAATTAGCACATGGCTTGGATAGTAATCCAGAGATTCCCAACCATTGGGTCTTGCTTTTTTAGCTAGCTCCTGATACTCCCTTAGCAGGGACTATGATCATAACATTTATATTGTATAAACTCCCATTTCCCAAAGCCGACATAGTTCCAATCACACAACAGAGTCAGTTTTACGGCGGAATTCTGGTAATCCCAGATTCTCAGACCTTAATCACCAGCAAGTCGATAATCCGGGGGTCAGTTACGTGGGCATTTTTCATGAACATTTCCCGTACTTTATCCCGTCCCTGTTTCACTGTGATATCCAGGTAGAATTTATGTACTGTGAGAGAGAATGGAATGATAGTTACAGTCAATCAAACACTGGTTAAGTACTGCAGGGTTCCATCCTACACATCACCGATTACATCGAGTTACATTAAATGTACAGCACAGAAACAGGAAACTCGGCCTCACCGGGCCAAACTGATGTTTACCCTCCACATGAGCCTCCTTCCGCCCCCTCATCTAACCCTATCGGCATGTTGTTCTATTCCTTTCGCCCTTATGTGCTTATCTAGCTTCCTCTTAGATTCCAATCAACTCAATATCTAGCCTACTTTTGACTAGTCTGTAATTTTTCTTTAATACTTGCCATCTGCAGAATCCTACACCGCAGCAGTTCCAGGTTTGTTCGCAGTCAGTAGATATCTGACATACAAAGAAAAACATCAAGAAAGTTCAAGGATCTCCAAGCCAATCTAAAAAGAAATCCACATAGTGTGTGTGTGTCTGCACACACTCCCCCCATAGAGACACAACCAAACTCCACAGAACTTCAGGCACAGACTGGCTCATGAGGACAAAGTACACAGTGTTTCTCTACATTATAGCTCTTCAAAAATACTTCATGGGCTTGGAGTTGTTTTGGGACATCCTAAAATTATGAAAGGCACTATCAAAATCCAAGTTATGTCAGAGTTGCGTTAGCACTCTGGCCTCTGAGTCAGAAGGTCAAGTGTTCAAACCTCACTCCAGAAACTTCAGCAGGCTGACTCTCCAAGGTAGTGGGTACTGAGAGAGTGCTACACTGTCGCAGGTGCTATCTTTTGAATGAGACATTAAACCAAGGCCACTCTACCTTCACAGGTATAAGGAAAAGATCCCATTGCACTATTTTGAAAGGGAGGGGAATCCTCCCCGTTGTCCTGGCCAATATTTATCTCTAAACCAACAGAAAACAACAGGTTTACTAATCAACATCGTATTCCTGTTTGTGGGCCCTTGTGTGCAAATCATGGCTGCTGCATTTTCTACATTAAGTACACAAGAACTACGGAATAGTAATTTTTAATTCATTCATGGAATGTGAGTGTTGCTGGTAAGGTCAGTATTTATTGTGCATCCCTAATTGCCCTCGAGAAGTTTAGTGAGCTGACTTCTTGAACTACTGCAGTCTATGAGGCATGGGTACATCATTGAAGGGGCAGTAGCATGGTAATGTTACTGGACTAGTAATTCAGGGGCCTGGACAAATGCTCCAGAGACATCAGCTCAAATCGCACCATGACAGCTGGAGGAATTTAAATTCAATTAATTACTAAATCTGGAATAAAAATCTAGCATCAGTCATCATGATCATGAAACTATTGGATTGTCATAAAAACCCATCTGGTTCACTAATATTCTTCAGGAGAGGAAATCTGCTGTCCTTACCTGGTCTTGCCTACATGTAACTCCAGCTCCACGATAAGGTGTTGACTCTTAACTACCCACTGAAATGGCCTAGCAAACCATTCAGTTACATCAAACCATTGTGGAAAGTTTTTTAAGAATAAAACCAGACTGACCACCCAGCATTGACATGGGTATAGTATAAAGGACTAATGTTAAATATGTAAATATATATTCTACATCAGTGATGTATGATCACGTGACAGAGCGTGGAGTGAGATAGTTCTAATCAGAGCCTAGTGCCGAGTCTGTATTGTACATAGTTAGCCCAATGTTCAGCAAAAGGTAAAGTTTGCCAACAGTCTAGCCTCCAGCCTAATCTTTAAATCCAGATCCACGACTACCACATTTAAGACCCACAACGATGATACCAGATGGTGACAGCGGTGAAACACGACGAAAGAATCAACAAATGAAGAGCCTAGTGACTGGAAGTAGCAGCAAAAGAAATGACAGCAGGACAAGGACAGCGCGGGAAAATCTTCAAATAAACTCGAGATAGCAGCAGTAAAAAGGAAGACATTGGTAAAGTTAAGATTTTTTCTTGAGTGCTTCGATCACGTAGAACGCCTGGATCAAGCAGAGAAGCAGCAGAACTGGCGTCGCAGGTTTACCAGTACAGAACAGAATCAGGACTAACAGAGGAGACTAGCAAGGAGCAGGTCAGTATCTTACTCAATGCCATAGGCAGTAGTGAAGGCAAGGTAGTGGTCATAAACGAAGACATCATAAAGAAATTATCAGAGCCTTTGATACTTAATTCAGTCTTTGAAAAAACACCATTATAGAGAGAGCAAAATTCAATAGGCATAACCAAAGACTGGGAGAGAGCATAGATTCCTTCATCAATGAGTTACATCTATTAGCTGAAAATTGTGAATATGGAGCCCTGAAAGACAAATTAATTCTGGATTGTATTGTTGTGGGAGTCCTAGAAGAGGCACTATCAGGAAGATTTGACCCTATTGAAGGCTGTGCAGAAAACAAGGTAGGTTGAAGAGAGAAAGCAAAACAAAGCCTTTATTTGAGGCAAAAAAATAAATTTTGTGGTAAATAATGGCTGATACAGTCCAGTTTATACCACATAGAAATTGCAGTGCACCTAATCCCAAACAGAGAAAAAGCAAAGATAAGCATCATCATTCAGTGTTCTCAATGTGGGAAAAGGCTGCATCGGAATGAAGGAATTGAGGATAGCTATTCCTGTAAGAAGAGAAGTCATTTTAAATCAGTTTGCTACAGCAAACAGCCAAAATCAAGGATCATTCAAGAAGTTGAAGAAAAGGAACCAGAATGGGAGAAATTACAGGATCAAATGCGAACAATTGGAGTGCAGATATTATAGTGAACAGACATAAAATAAACGTCAATTCAGACACTGGAGCAGATGTTTCAATTCTTTCAGACATAGAACAGTGATTAAAACCAGGTTTACTCCAGCCATCGACCATAAGACCCCACGATCCAGGAGGCATTCAGCTGAAAGCTAAGGGACAGTTGACTACAAAACTCCAGCACAAAGGAAGAGAAATCACAGAAACTCTGTGCGTGATCCACAATCAAGAATGTTCACAGTTAAGTTGAAAAACTTGCACAGATCTACAACTCATCCTTAAAGGGGATGAATTGGAAAACCTTGAGGAAACCAGGCAGAAGATTTCCCTAAACAGGTGAAGGGACCAGACAAACATGTACAAGGCAAAAACAGCAGCCACACAGCGGCTAAACGAAATACAGCAAGTACAGAAAACAGATGAAGAACGTGCTAAGAGAATACGGCAAAAATGAATGCCAGGATATGTTCCAAACAATCTCATCCTGAAACAATACTTGGAGCAACGCAGAAATCTCAGTATTGTGACGACTTATTAATCTACGATGAGAGGTCGGCCATACCAAGAGAGCTCAGACTTAACATCCTTCAAAAGAATACACTAGGGACAACCGAGGCATTACAAAGTGTCATGTTTGGGCGTGAAATTCAGTTTAGTGGCCAGGAATCTCAAAATCACTAGAGGACATGATTTTGAGCTGCATCACCTGTGTAATCCATCACCTGGAGCAAAAAGAGCCACTGAGGGTGTCCTCATTTCCACCCAGACCTTGGGAACGTCTCGGAATGGAACTACTCGCGCTTAAGGGGAAGGCATTCCTCGTAGTTATTGACTATTATTCCAGATGGATTGAGGTTAAACGTCTTCATGGAACTGCCTCAGAAGCAGTCATTAATTCACTAAAAGAATTTTTTGCCACACAAGGCATTCCAGATCTAGTTTGCGAATGAAGGATTCAAGAAATTTACAGAAGACAATGATGATTTGTCCACACTAGTTCACCCAGGTATCCACAAGCAAATGTTAAGGCTGAGAGCAGAATAAGAACAGACAAAGCTTTGTTGATAAAGAATGATGATACCAACTTAGCATTATTGGCCTGCTGTTCCACACCACTTCGGAATGACTTGACTCCATCAAGACTTCTGATGAGAAAAAGACCATCAATGGAATGGACTAACTATCCATACGATCAGGAAGACAATCTGAAAAGAGAACCAACAGTCTCTGAAGATTCACGTGCCACTGTACTGAGTTTCAGAGAGAACATAGCGAACCTGAATCTTATACGTCCTCTGAGAGATGAGAACAAGGTCAAGGAGAAACCACCATAACGCTTATCTCTGTGAACCAGAGATTAAGGCAGAGACTTTGTGGGGAGATGTAGTATAAAGGGTTAATGTTAAATATGTAAATATATAGTTTACATCATCAGTGATGTAAGATCACATAACCACAGAGCATGGAGATAGTACTATGTAGAACCTCGTGCTGAGTCTGTATTTTTCATAGCCTAGTGTTCAATAAAAAGTTTACCAACAGTCTAGCCTCCAGCTTAATCTGAAAATCCAGGTCCACAACTACCACATCTACGAACCACAACGATGATAACAGAGTAGGCACCAGAAATGACAAATGCACAACCTGTCCAGTCAACCCTGCAAAGTCTCCTTACTAACATCTAGGAGCTTGTGCCAAAACTGGGACAGCCTGATATAGTCACACTCACAGAATCATACCTTACAGCCAATGTTCCAGACTCCACAATCACCATCCCTGGGTACATCTTGTTCCACTGGCAGGACATACCCACCAGAGGTGGCAGCACACTGATATACAGTCAGGAGGGAGTTGCCCTGGGTCTCTGGACCCATGAAGTCTCACGGCATCAAGTCAAACACAGGCAAGGAAACCTCCTGCTGATTACCACTTACGGGCCTCCCTCAGCTGATGAATCGATACTCCTCCATGTTGAATATCATTTGGTAGAAACACTGAGGATAACAAGGGCACAGGATTTTCAGTCTGGGTGAGCGACTTCACAGATTGACTGAGCTACCTGAATCCTGAAGGACATACCTGCCAGATTGGGCCTGTGGCAGGTGAGGTGGTAAGGGAACCAACAAGGGGGAAAAAAAATGACTTGATCTCACCCTCACCAGTATGTTGCACATACACCTGTCCATGACAGTATTGCTAGGAGTGGCCACCGCACAGTCCTTGTGGAGACAAAATTCCCATCTTCCAACTGAGGTTCCATTCTTATCTAATCATAGCCAGAGAATCACTTGCAATGGTTTCACTTCCTGCACCCGCACTGTTAACTCTAGTGTCCCCCAAGGATCTAACCTTGACACCCCCCCTCCTATTTCTCATCTACAAGCTGCCCTTTAGTGACATAATTCTTTAGTTTTCACACGTACAGTGATGAGACCCAGCTATACTGGCTCCATGCCAATTATAATCACTCCACCATTCGAGGTCTCTGGAACTCCCTCCCTACACCTACCCACCTCACTTTCCTCCTTTAAGACACTTTTTAAAAGCTACCACTTTGACCAAGCTTTTGGTCATCCGCACCTAATATCTCTTCATGTGGCTCAGTGTCAATTTTGTTTTATGAGGCTCCTGTGAAGCACCTTGGGGCATTTCATTATTCATTTACGACAAAATAATCATCATACATGATGGAGAACCAGGCTAAATATAGAAACAACCGGGAGATCTATAAAACAAGGGGCAACGGAAGTATGAGAATAGATTATTGACTGACATGAAGGGGAATCAAAATTCATTTACAAACACAAATGGTATAAGAGGGTGGGGCTGATTTGGGTACCAAAAGGAAGACTGTGGAGGCAGAATTTTTTTATGTATATTCATTCATGGGATGTGGGTGCCATTGGCAAGGCCAGCATTTATTGTCCACCCCTGGTTGCCCTTGAGAAGGTGGTGGGTGAGCTGCCTTCTTGAACCGCTGCAGTCCCTGTGGTGTAGGTACATCCACAGTGCTGTTAGGGAGGGAGTTCCAGGGTTTTGACCCAGTGACAGTGAAGGAAGGGGGGGTATATTTCCAAGTCAGGATGGTGAGTGACTTGGAGGGGGGTGTTCCCATATGTCTGCTGCCCTTGTCCTTCTAGATGGTAGAGGTCACGGGTTTAAAAGGTGCTGTCGAAGACCACCCGTGATTTTAGGGACATGGGATAACGACGGGTTTATGGAGTTAGATCGCGGATCAGCCGCCATTTGATTGGTGCCGGAATAGGTTTGAGGGGCTGAATGGCCTCTTGTCTCTGCACCAAGGACATTTCATTCACTAAAGGGAGGCGCAGGGCGCTACAAAAATGCAAGTCGGTCAGCACCCGGCCCCCGGGAGGGTCTCCAGCCCGGGTTACCCCCCAGCTCAGGATCCCGGAGGCCGAGACCCCCACCGTCCCCCAAGAGGCAGCTCAGGGCCGGCTGGACAGCCCCTAGTGACCGGCCGCCTTCCCCGGCTCCCGGCTCCTTACTGGTGTTGGGCACCTCCCGGTACCAGGCCCGGTAAAGCTCCCGCACCCGACGCTTGGCTTCGCTCTGGTTCCGGGACAGAAAAGGCTTCACCGCCTTGACCGAACCCACCACACGGGCGCTCCCAGCCGCCGCCGCCATCTTCAACCGAGCCGCCAGGGCCAGGAAATCTCCGTCCGCTGATTGGCCCAAATCCGACGGCAGCGACCGGAAAATTTTGCCACTCCTTTTCACCTATTGGTGAACGAGAATATCAATCACTGTGTGGACGGACATCCCGCCTCTCCTTTGTGCTCATTGCTGCAAATGAATGTCAATCAACTGTTATCCCGCCCATTCTTCTCACCGATTGGCGAAGGCGAACGTCGGGCTCTTCAACAACAACTTCGCACTGATTGGAGAAGAGAAATGTCAATCATGTTATCCCGCCCTTTTTCCGCAATGATTGGTGAATGTCTGTCACGCCATGTTGGCAGATAGCCCGGCTTCTCCTTCGCACTGATTGGTGAACACTAGCGTCAATCGCCCTTTCCTCACACCGATTGATGAACGCAAATGTCAATCAAACGGGCCGACCCGCCCCTTTCTTCGTAGAAGCAAATTACTGCGGATGCTGAAAACCTGAAACCAAAACAGAAAATGCTGGAAAAACTCAGCAGCTCTGACAGAATCTGTGGAGTTGTTGAACCCTTGAACCCTGAACCTTGACTTTGTTATCAAACCTGCCAACAAGGGTGGTGCTCTTGTTGCCTGACGCACTGACCCCTACCTCACAAAGGCTGAGCGCCAACTCTCAGAGACTTCCTTCTACCCACCACCGAACATCAAGCCAGGACTGTCACTGACCTCGTCCCCTCTGGAGATCTTCCCTCCCCACAGCTTCCAACCTCATGGTCTCCCAACCTCGGACGGTCCGCTTCTACCTCCTACCCAAAACCCACAAGCAGGACTGTCCCAGTAGCCCCATCATGTCAGCCTGTTCCTGCCCCACGGAACTCATTTCTTCCTACCTTGACTCCATTCTCTCTCCCCTTGTCCTGTCTCTTCCCACCCACATCCATGATTCCTCTGATGCCCTACGTCGTATCAACAATTTCCAGTTCCCTGGCCCTGACCGCCCCCTCTTCACCATGGACGTCCAATCCTTCTACACCTCCATCCCCCTCCAGGATGGTCTGAAGGCTCTCCTTGAACAGAGGCCCAAACAATCCCCATCCACCACCACTCTCCGTCTGGCTGAACTAATTCCCACACTGAACAATTTCTCCCTTAACTTGTCTCACTTCCTCCAAATAAAAGGAGTGGCTGTGGG
This sequence comes from Cetorhinus maximus, assembly GCF_964194155.1. Classification (NCBI taxonomy): domain Eukaryota; kingdom Metazoa; phylum Chordata; class Chondrichthyes; order Lamniformes; family Cetorhinidae; genus Cetorhinus; species Cetorhinus maximus. The sequence goes on along the minus strand of NC_135907.1, from coordinate 8,229,423 downwards.
TATTCGCATGGGCCCCAGTTATGACTGTCTATTTATGGGGTATGTGGAAATTTCCTTGTTCCAGTCCTACTCCGGCCCCCTCCCACAACTCTTTTTTCGGTACATCGATGACTGTTTTGGTGCCGCTTCATGCTCACATCTGGGCCTGGAAAAATGTTTCAATTTTGCTTCCAATTTCCACCCCTCTATTACCTTCACATGGTCTGTCTCCGACACTTCCCTCCCCTTCCTTGACCTCTCTGTCTCCATTGCTGGTGATAGACTGTCACAAGTCATTATTCATTACAAGACCACCGACTCCCACAGCTACCTCGACTACAGCTCCTCACACCCCGCTTCCTGTAAGGACTCCATCCCATTTTCTCAGTTCCTTCGCCTCCATCGCATCTTTTCCGATGTTGCCACTTTCCAAAACAGTGCTTCTGACGTGTCTTCCTTCTTCCTCAATAACTTTAGACCGTGAATTCTCTCCTCTATTTACACCCCTTTTTTCAATATTCATTTTTATTTTTTATCCACTTATTTTTATTCATATTCATTTATTCATTGTTTTATCCCCCCTTTTTATCCCATTTTCGATCCCTTTTTTACCCCCTGCCACCGCTCCTCCCCCCACCCCACCCTCACAAGGGCCATCAGTTACTTGTTCATCTTGTTCAGAGTGCTTACCCTTGTTCTGCTATTATCATATTCTGCTTTTTCACCTTAATGCCACTATCAGCACCTTTTTTAGCTCCTACCACTACCATTAACACTCCCTTTGTCCTTTTGGTCATGGCATCTTTGTCAATCTCTCCTTTGCCCCCACCTATCACTGGCCTTCTATCCAGCTTCACCTGCTCCACCCTCCCTTAAACAGTAAATTTCACCACATTTCTACTTCTCTGTAGCTCTGAAGAAGAGTCATACAGACTCTAAATGTCAATTCTGTTTCTTTCTCCACAGGTGAAGGGGAATGTCAATCACCCAGGTCAAAAGAGAGAGGTTTTAAGGGAGGAGAGAGAGGGAAAGGTTTAGGGAGTGAATCCCAAGCTTTAAGACACCAGACAGCTGAACGTGGGGCAATTAAAATCAGGAATGTTCAAGAGGCCGGAATTGGAGAAAGTGTGGAGATTGCAGAGAGTTGTTGGGCTGGAGGAGGTTACAGAGACAGGGAGGCAATGAAGGGATTGAAAACAAAAATGAGACTTTTAACATTGAAGCATTGTTGATATATGGTAGTCTAAGGGAGTGGAAAAGTTAAACCAAAAATTTTGATTGTCAAGGGAGGGGTAATGGTGGACAGGCAGGAAAGTGACTTAAGGCCACTATCATATCAGCCATGACACGAACATACGAATTAGGAACAGGAGTAGGCCACTTGGTTCCTTGAGCTTCTCCACCATTTAATAAAATCATGGCTGATTCAGGCACCTGATCCCTCCTGGGATATGGGTTCCTGCACCCAGACCCTGCTGGGATATGGGTTCCTGTACCTAGACCCTGCTGGGATATGGGTTCCTGTACCCAGACCCTGCTGGGATATGGGTTCCTGTACCTAGACCCTCCTGGGATATGGGTTCCTGTACCTAGACCCTGCTGGGATATGGGTTCCTGTACCCAGACCCTGCTGGGATACGGGTTCCTGTACCCAGACCCTGCTGGAATATGGGTTCCTGCACCCAGACCCTGCTGGGATATGGGTTCCTGCACCCAGACCCTGCTGGGATATGGGTTCCTGCACCCAGACCCTGCTGGGATATGAGTTCCTATACCCAGACCCTGCTGGGATATGAGTTCCTGTACCCAGACCCTGCTGGGATATGAGGTACTGTACCCAGACCCTGCTGGGATATGAGGTACTGTACCCAGACCCTGCTGGGATATGGGTTCCTGCACCCAGACCCTGCTGGGATATGGGTTCCTGCACCCAGACCCTGCTGGGATATGGGTTCCTGCACCCAGACCCTGCTGGGATATGAGTTCCTATACCCAGACCCTGCTGGGATATGAGTTCCTGTACCCAGACCCTGCTGGGATATGAGGTACTGTACCCAGACCCTGCTGGGATATGAGGTACTGTACCCAGACCCTGCTGGGATATGAGTTCCTGAACCCAGACCCTGCTGGCATATGGGTTCCTGTACCCAGACCCTGTTGGGATATGAGTTCCTGTACCCAGACCCTGCTGTAGGATGCAAGATGTAGAGGAAGAAATGTAATAATTGTCAGAGTAATTAGAATGAAAATGATGGTAAAAACAAAAAGCTAAAAGCTACTGCGGATGCTGGAAATCCAAAACAAAACAAAAACAGAATTACCTGGAAAAACTCAGCAAGTCTGGCAGCATCGGCGGAGAAGAAATCAGTCAACGTTTCGAGCATCCATGGCCCTTCGGCAGAACTGCAGCATAGTTTCAACAAGGGAGAAATATAAATTGGTTTAAGGTGGGTGGGGGGCGGGGGGGAAGAGACACATTGAGGGTGTGGTGTGAGCAGATAATAATCAAAAGATGTCAGAGACAAAAGGGTCAAAGAGGTGTTGAAGGTGGTGGTCTTTGTCTGAGAAAAGTGCTAATTAAGAATGGAAAACAGGATATTCAAAGTACAGCTCTAGTGGGGGTGGGGTGGAAAGACTAAAGGTTTTAGTTTTAGATTTAAAAATAATGGAAATAGGTGGGGAAAGAAGAATCTATATAAATTATTGAAAAAAAAGCGGGTGGGGGGGGAAAAGAAACGGGGTGGGGATGGGGGGAGGGGGAGTTTAAGATCTAAAGTTGTTGAATTCAATATTCAGCCCGGAGGGCTGTAAAGTGCCTAGTCGGAAGATGAGGTGCTGTTCCTCCAGTTTGCGTTGGGCTTCACTGGAACAATGCAGCAAGCCAAGGACAGACATGTTGGCAAGAGAACAGGGTGGAGTGTTAAAATGGCAAGCGACAGGGAGTTTTGGGTCTTTCTTGCGGACAGACCGCAGGTGTTCCGCAAAACGGTCGCCCAGTTTGCGTTTGGTCTCTCCAATGTAGAGGAGACCGCATTGGGAGCAACGAATTCAGTAGACTAAGTTAGGGGAAATGCAAGTGAAATGCTGCTTCACTTGAAAGGAGTGTTTGGGCCCTTGGACGGTGAGGAGAGAGGAAGTGAAGGGGCAGTGTTGCATCTTCTGCGTGGGCATGGGGAGGTGCCATAAGTGGGGGTTGAGGAGTAGGGGGTGATGGAGGAGTGGACCAGGGTGTCCCGGAGGGAACGATCCCTACGGAATGCCGTCAAGGGGGGTGAAGGGAAGATGTGTTTGGTGGTGGCATCATGCTGGAGTTGGCGGAAATGGCAGAGGATGATCCTTTGAATGCGGAGGCTGGTGGGGTGATAAGTGAGGACAAGGGGGACCCTATCATGTTTCTGGGAAGGAGGAGAAGGCGTGATGGTGGTTTGGTTAAAGGAGCAATGGAAAAGCTGGGGGCAAAGGCCCAATTCCATTGAATGCACAGCACAGAAACAGGCCATTCAACCCAACTTGTCTGTGCCAGCACTTATGCTCCATGTGAACCTACTGCCCCAGTTCATTTAACTTTATCGACATAACCTATTCCTTTCTCCCTCATGTATTTATCTAGCTTCCCCTTAATTGTGTCTATACTATTCATCTTAACTACTCCCTGTGGTAATGGTTTCCACATTCTCTGTGTAAAGAACGTTCTCCTGAATCTCCTTCGAGATTTATTAGTGCTAATATTTAAGGAGGTCTTGTTGCACAGTGGGTAGCGTCCCTACCTCTGGGCCAGAAGTTCTCCGTTCAAGTCCCACTTCAGGACTTTATGGCCATTCATAATGTGGCCAAATATGTCGATTATCAGCTTGTTAATCATTCCGAGACGCCTGATGGCAGGTGGTAAGAGCGGGAGAGTATCCTGCAGCTATATTGCAGAAGGCAGCAGCAAATCACTGCAGTACTTTGCCGAGCATAATCGTGGACCAATCCAGTGACAGTCCATGGTCGCCAACGCCCTCTTGGGGCCTGGTACCTGAAGGAGGATCATCTAATATTTATGGTCCCTAGTCGAAACATCTCTACATTTAACCTATCAAACACTTTCAGAATTATAAAATTCTCTATCAGGTCACCCCTCAGCCTTCTCTTTTCTAGAGAAAGAAGCCCACCAGCCTGTTCAATGCTTCCTGATAGTTATAATCGCTCTGTTCTGGTATCATTCTAGGAAATCCATTTTGCACTTTCTCCAGCCTTTTGTAACACGGGGACCAGGACTATTCCCAGTGCGGCCTAACCGAGATTCTATACAAGTTTAACAAAACATTTCTGCTTTCCATTCTATCCCTCTAGAAACACGCCCAAGGGCTTTGTTTTGCTTCTTTGAGGGACACTGATTTTCCAAGGTGTGTGTGTGGCCTGTTTATTTTTCCTGTCAAAATGCACCATCTCACTGTTATCTATAATCAATTAAATTACATGACCCTTCTGCAAATTTACTAATGGATTCTTACGTTTTGCTGCAGGCTTCCTCAGTATTAACACACTACCCAATTTGACGTTAAAATTGTGCTTCTGATCCCAGAGTCCAGAGTGTTTCTGGACATGGTCAGTAACAGTGATCCCAGCACCGATCCTGTAAAACACCACTTCCAAGCAGTCTGGGAACTTACCTTTAATTTCTAATGTTTCCTGTGCAGCCACCTTGCTGTCCATTCTACTGCTTGTCACCTGACTCCCCAGGTTCTGACCCCTTTTTTTATTTATTTACTCTTTCACAGGACGTGGGTGTCACTGGCTAGACCAGCATTTGTCGCCCATCCCTAGTGAGTGGCTTGCTAGGGCCATGGGTCAGGAGTCACATGTGGAGCCAGACCAGGTAAGGATGGCAGATTTCCTTCCTCAAAGGGCATTAGTGAACCAGGTGGGTTTTCAGAGCACTAGCCTGGGCCTCAGGATTATTAATCCGGTGACATTATCGCTGTGCCACCATCTCCCGATAATCATGAGGCCACTCTGATACCTTATCACCGGCCCTTTGAAAACCTATAATAATATGCAGCTTTTGTCTTGTCGTTTTTGTTCTGATTGGTTGGCGGGTTTGATTCGGTGGATGGAGCCTGGCACACGCGGAGGCACATGGAGCATCCGACACAGGTGAGGCTGCCAACAGTTGGTGGAGGAAGAGAACAGCGAAAGATATCGGGAGCCCAACAAAGGCTGGGGAGGTGGGGGTGGAGATGGTATAGAGGGACAGGGTTGCCGTGGGGAGGGATGGTTGGTGGAAATGCCGGGGGTTGGTGAGGGTTGGTGGAGGAAATAAAGGGGAGCCCAACGACAGTTACCCTGGCTGGAGGGATTGGCGTAGAGGGGGAACAGTATGGAAGGGGGGGTGGTGGGAGTGCATGGGAAAACAACAACATAGAGGGATGAAATGGGGGTCAGGGATGGCATAGGAAGAGGGGTAGGAGTCTAGCTGGACATATTCCAGGAGATGGTAGTGGAATGTAAAGCTGGCAGCACAGCACAGCCAGGTTCTAGGTTTATGAGCTGTCTGTACAAACGGAGATACATAAATACAAATCCACCTCCTCTTACTGCTGTCAATGCACAATAATTGGGAGGCCGTTGGGTGGGTTTTGGGGGGTTGGTGTGGCGGGGAGAGATACTGGAAATATCAGCAACAAGAAAATCTCAATCCCAACTGAGCTGCTGCTTACCCTCTGTCACAGCTGCTACTCTCACTCTTTTTACCTCAGTTCCCAGGGGTTTCACTTGATAAGTCACATCACCAGCGCCCACTGCCCCCGCTCCTGCCCTGCAGAGTCCTCGGGGAGTTTCAGCCTGCTCTCCACCCGGTTCCCCACTCTCCGCCACGTAGGGATAGAGTCTACATTTCCCAGCCGCTGCCGTGGGACCCTCCTTCCTGGTTTCGGGGGGGTCGGGGGTAGGCCATGGGGGGTGGGGGGAGGACTGATGATGCTGGTTTGAAGCAAAACCAGCCCAACTCACCCAATATTGTTTTCAAATCTCCAGGAAGACTTTCTGTGGCCACCGGGGGATTGATGCCGATTCCCCAGGAGACTCCCAGCCATCCCTGGAGGGTTGGCAACCCTAGTGGGATGGGGAATGGGAATTGAAATGACAGAGGGATGGCATGGGATGGGGATTTAAAGAAATACTGTTGCAATAAAGGTACTAATTTCACGCAAATGTTTTGTGGATCTTTGCTTGTCTAAGTATATTACCTAGACTCCATTATTCCTGTCTGCTCATTCTATTACTTCTTCAAAGAATTTAGTAAGGTTGGTCTAGCATAATCTACCTATAACTACAGAGCCACTGACATAGTGGTATTTTCACTAGACTAATATTCCAGAAGCCCAGCATAATGTTCAGGGGACCTTGGTTCAAATCCTACCACAGCAGATAGTGAAATTCCAATTCAATAAAGAACTGGAATTAGAAGTCTGATAATAACCACAAAATGATCGTTGTTAAAAACCCACCTGGTTCACTAATGCCCTTTAGGGGAAGTAAATCTGCCACCCTTACCTGGTCTGGCCTACATGTGACTCCAGACCCACAGCAATGTGGTTGACTCTTAAATTCCCTCTGAACAAGGGCAATTGGGGGTGGGCAATAAATGCTGGCCCAGCCAGTGACACCCATGTCCCATGAATGAATGCCAAAAAAACCTTCACTTTTAAAATCCGTGCTGACTAAATTATTATATTTTCAGTTCCTAGATGTTTCTCTATTAAATCTTTGAGTAAGGATTCCATTACCTTTCCTGTCACCACCGTGAAGTTAACTGGCCTATAATTCTGTGGACCTTTGAACAATGACCACTTTCCTCCTCTATAATGCAATGGCTATGAGTCTAATTGTAGCACCATTACCCTCACTGGTTATAGGAGAAAAGGTTTCCTCTGTGCACCATCTGAAGCAAAATTGTAAACTCATTGATAACCGGTTTAGAATTTCAGTATACTTATTAAACCTAGGGGAAATCTTCCTCCATAAGCATTTTTGTTAAAAGATCATATGCAAAAGTTGGACATATTACAGCTAAAGATTTTCAATGTCATGCTTATGTAAACCACACACTTGATACGGTTTATTATATAGATTATATATTCAGTGCATGAAAATGTGGTGGAGCTTTCTAATAACTACAGACTATGATAGAACATAACAAAAACAGAATTACCTGGAAAAACTCAGCATGTCTGGCATCATCGGTGGAGAAGAAATCAGTTAACATTTCGAGTCTTCATGACCCTTCGGCAGAACTGAGTATAGTTAGGAGAAAGGTGAAATATAAGCTGGTCTAAGGTGGGGGGGGCGGGGGGAGAGAGAAGTTGAGGGTGTGGTGATTGTGGAGATAAGCAAGCAGTGATAGGAGCAGATAATCAAAAGATGTCACAGACAAAAGGATCAAAGAGGTGTTGAAGGTGGTGATATTATCTAAGAAAAGTGCTAATTAAGAATGGAAGGCAGGATACTCAAGGTACAGCTCTAGTGGGGGTGGGGTGGAAAGACTAACAAAGTTTTGGTTTTAGATTTAAAAATAATGGAAATAGGTGGGAAAAGAAGAGTCTATATAAATTATTGAAAAAAAAGGGAGGGGGGAGAAACGGGGTGGGGATGGGGGGAGGGGGAGTTTAAGATCTAAAGTTGTTGAATTCAATATTCAGCCCGGAAGGCTGTAAAGTGCCTAGTCGGAAGATGAGGTGCTGTTCCTCCAGTTTGCGTTGGGCATCACTGGAACAATGCAGCAAGCCAAGGACAGACATGTGGGCAAGAGAACAGGGTGGAGTGTTAAAATGGCAAGCGACAGGGAGGTTTGGGTCTTTCTTGCAGACGGACCGCAGGTGTTCTGCAAAGCGGTCGCCCAGTTTGCGTTTGGTCTCTCCAATGTAGAGGAGACCGCATTGGGAGCAACGAATGCAGTAGACTAAGTTAGGGGAAATGCAAGTGAAATGCTGCTTCACTTGAAAGGAGTGTTTGGGCCCTTGGACGGTGAGGAGAGAGGAAGTGAAGGGGCAGGTGTTGCATCTTCTGCGTGGGCATGGGGAGGTGCCATAGGTGGGGGTTGAGGAGTAGGGGGTGATGGAGGAGTGGACCAGGGTGTCCCGGAGGGAACAATCCCTACGGAATGCCGCCAGGGGGGGTGAAGGGAAGATGTGTTTGGTGGTGGCATCATGCTGGAGTTGGCAGAAATGGCGGAGGATGATCCTTTGAATGTGGAGGCTGGTGGGGTGATAAGTGAGGACAAGGGGGACCCTATCATGTTTCTGGGAAGGAGGAGAAGGCGTGAGGGCGGATGCGCGGGATATGAGCCGGACACAGTTGAGGGCCCTGTCAATGACCGTGGGTGGAAAACCTCGGTTAAGGAAGAAGGAGGACATGTCAGAGGAGCTGTTTTTGAAGGTAGCGTCATCAGAACAGATGCGACGGAGGCGAAGGAACTGAGAGAATGGGATGGAGTCCTTACAGGAAGCGGGGTGTGAGGAGCTGTAGTTGAGGTAGCTGTGGGAGTCGGTAGGCTTATAATGGATATTGGTAGACAGTCTATCATCAGAAATTGAGACAGAGAGGTCAAGGGATCGTTCCCTCCGGGACACCCTGGTCCACTCCTCCATCACCCCCTACTCCTCAACCCCCACCTATGGCACCTCCCCATGCCCACGCAGAAGATGCAACACCTGCCCCTTCACTTCCTCTCTCCTCACCGTTCAAGGGCCCAAACACTCCTTTCAAGTGAAGCAGCATTTCACTTGCATTTCCCCTAACTTAGTCTACTGCATTCGTTGCTCCCAATGCGGTCTCCTCTACATTGGAGAGACCAAACGCAAACTGGGCGACCGCTTTGCAGAACACCTGCGGTCTGTCCGCAAGAAAGACCCAAACCTCCCTGTCGCTTGCCATTTTAACACTCCACCCTGTTCTCTTGCCCACATGTCTGTCCTTGGCTTGTTGCATTGTTCCAGTGAAGCCCAACGCAAACTGGAGGAACAGCACCTCATCTTCCGACTAGGCACTTTACAGCCTTCCGGGCTGAATATTGAATTCAACAACTTTAGATCTTAAACTCCCCCTCCCCCCATCCCCACCCCGTTTCTCCCCCCTCCCTTTTTTTTCAATAATTTATATAGATTCTTCTTTTCCCACCTATTTCCATTATTTTTAAATCTAAAACTAAAACTTTGTTAGTCTTTCCACCCCACCCCCACTAGCGCTGTACCTTGAGTATCCTGCCTTCCATTCTTAATTAGCACTTTTCTTAGATAATATCACCACCTTCAACACCTCTTTGATCCTTTTGTCTGTGACATCTTTTGATTATCTGCTCCTATCACTGCTTGCTTATCTCCACAATCATCCCACCCTCTACTTCTCTCTCCCCCCACCCCCCCACCTTAGACCAGCTTATATTTCACCTTTCTCCTAACTATACTCAGTTCTGCCGAAGGGTCATGAAGACTCGAAATGTTAACTGATTTCTTCTCCACCGATGATGCCAGACATGCTGAGTTTTTCCAGGTAATTCTGTTTTTGTTTTGGATTTCCAGCATCCGCAGTAGCTTTTAGCTTTTTGTTTTTATCTCTATGATAGAACATGCTCCATTTTCCACAAACTGGCACAACCAATGCTCCATGTATCACAAAGTGATTTAACACGAGAAAGAACTTGCATTTATTTAGCACCTATCAGGACGTTAGGTCTTCTCCCGGGCGTTTTACAGCCAATGGGACACTTTCAAAGTATAGTCACTGTTGTAATGTAGGGAACGTGGTGGCCGATTTGCGCACAGCAAGCTCCCACAAACAGCAATCTGATAAATGATCAAATAATCTGTTCTTAGTGACGTCAATTGAGGGATGAATGTTGGCCGAGACAGTGGGGAGAACTCTCCTGCTCTGCTTCGAAATCGTGCTGCGGGATGGTGAACATCTACCAAAGAGGCCAGGTGGGGTGGTCTCAGTTTAACGTCTCATCTGAACGAAGACTATCAATCTGTTGCTAAATTTGAAAGCTTTGGGAAGTTTTCATGTGGCAAGTGAAATTTTGCCAGATTTTGAGATTTATTTTTAATCTATTTTGCCCAGGAGAAACTTGCCAAGCCTCTAGGATTGTCCTGGAGTCAAAGGGAGAGTAAAAAAAAAATTGACTGACGTTATTTTTCTTTAAACACTTTATTGGTTATATAAATAGGGGAAGTGGAGAAAAGGCTGTGTGACTGGGGGAGGCAGTTGGAGGCCGCACAAAACCTCCAGGAATATGTCCATCCACAGTTGGCAAGCCTAAGGTGAGAGGGGAGGGAGAGGGAGACAGGGAGAGAGGAGAGGAGAGGAGGGAAGGGCAGGGGACAGATGGGGAGGAGAAGGTAGGGGAAGGGGAGAAGGGATTGGGATGACACTAGTCAGGAAGGCTCAGGCTCTAACTCTGCACCGGGCACCTCTTCAACTCTCGGCTCAACCTTTTCTCTTCTTCGATGAGTAGCCTCCAAATTTTCTTCAGATCTTCCAACGCTCGGAGATTTTTGGACAGCTCTCCCTCCTGAATTATTATTCTGTAGTAAACAAGAGCAGCATCTGGTGGGTTTTGTCTGTAATGGTGCTTCCTCCCCTCTCTGCTCCGCCCCTTCACACGCCTCCCCTCCCCTCAGTGTTCATGGAGTCAGGTAGAGGGAGGACTCTTTGGGCTTTGGGTCGGGATGGGGGTGGGGGTGAGGGGTGGAATAGCCAGGTCCCCAGCTCCTGATGGAACATGTCCCTTGGATACAATACCCTTGATGGCAGAATCGCTTGCTCACCCTCACTGCCAAAGCTCACACGAGAATTGGCACACTAAACTCCACTAAGAGGGGCCAGAGGTGGCAGAGAAAAGAATCTAAAGACGAAATAACTGACGGTGACAATTCTCCCACACAAACTACAACCATCTCACACATCAGTCAATCGCTGCGCACCTTTGTTTCTCTGCAATCTGATTGGCCCACTCCAGCACATCCAGTAGATGATTGCGATACTTCCTGAGGATCATGGCTCTGGCCAGCTCCTGCTCCAGGTGGTTGCTCAGCTGCCATTGCAATGACAGCGTCTGATTCTGCAAGTTCTGGTGATAACTGTACTTTGTCCTAAAACACAGAACGGACACCTGAGCAGAGGCGGAGAGGGGGTGGAGGTGGGGAGAGAGACAGGGAAGAGGCAGGGAAGGGGGAGGGGGACAAGGGGAGAGAAGTAGGGAAGGGGTAGAAAGAGGTGGTGAGGTAATCTGACCTTGCTGCAACCTCTTGAACAGCCCACTGCTCTTCCCCCACCCCCCTCACTTAAACCTTTCCAATATGCCTCCCCTTCCCTCGCTCCACAAACCTTAATTGGTCTTCCTTAAAACCTCAAAATAGGAGGTTAAGGGTCAGCAAGAATCTAAACAAAATGAAAATACAAATTGAGGAGAGAAAACAAGACTCTATTCTGAATTCAAAATTAAAGCTTGAAGACAGAATTCTTAGCATCTCAGGCACAGGAGGAGGCCATTTGGCCCCTCATAAATACTCAGAAGTGCAATCGCCAAATCTTTAACCCATCTTTTCTCCTCAACACAGATAGATTTTTAAGAATAAAAACCATTCTCAATGTGATCGCTGGCAAGACCAAGTTACCCTTGAGACGCCTTCTTGAACTGCTGCCGTCCGTGTGGTATAGCTACATCCACAGTGCTGTTAAGTGGGAAGCTCCAAGAATTTTGACCCATCAGCAATGAAGGACAGGGAGATATTTCCAAGTTAGTATGGTATAGTATTTGGAGAGAAGCTTTGAGGTGGTGGTGTTCCCATGCATCTGCTGCCCTTGTCCTTCAAGGTGATGGAGATCTCGGGTTTGGAAGGTGCTGTCGAAGGAGCCTAGATGAGTTGCTGCAGTGCATCTCGTAGATGGAACACTGCTGCCAATGGGTGCCCGGTGGTGGAGGAGGTGAATGTTCAATAAGGTGTCACATAAAAGGGTACTATTTAAGGCAAAGGTAGATAGATTCTTGATAAACAAGGGGATGAAAGATTATCGTGGGTAGGTGGGAGGTTACAATCAGGTCAGCCATGATCTTATTGAATGGCGGAGCAAGTTCAAGGGGCCGAATGGCCTACTCCTGCTCCTAATTTATCTGTACACCAGATAAGAGCACATGTTATTGGGGTGGTATATTATTAGCATGGACAAAGGATTGGGGAACTGACAGGAAACAAAGAGTTGGGATAAATGGTTCATTTTCAGGTTGGCAAACCGTCACTAGTGGAGTGCCACAGTGCTCAGTGCTGGGGCCTCAACTATTTGGATAACTTGGTAAAGAGACCGTGTGTTTTATCCAAATTTGCTAACAATACAAAGATAGATAGATAAACAAGCTGTGAGGAGGACACCAAGAGTCTGCAAAGGGATATAAAATGGGAAAATGCGAGGTTTTCCACTTTGGTGGGAAGAATGGAAAATCAGTGTATTATTTAAATAAAGAGAGACTGCAGGATGCTGCGGTACAGAGGGATCCGGGTGTCCTTGTACATGGATTACAAAAAGTTAGCATGCAGGTACAGCAAGTGATTAGGAAGGCAAATTGAATATCGGCTTTTATTGCAAGAGAAATGGATTATAAAAGTAGGTAAGTCTTCCTACAACTGTATAGGGCATTGACAAGATTGCCAGAGTACCCATGTATAATTTTGGTCACCTTGCTTAAGGAGGGATATATACTTGCATTGGTGACAGTAAAAGGTTCACTAGGCTGATTCCTGGGATGAAGGGGTTGTCTTAAGAGGAAAGATTGAGCAGGTTGGGCCTATACTCATTGGAGTTTAAAAAGAATGAGAGGTGGTCTTATTGAAATATAAAATATTCTGAAGGGGCTTGACTGGGTGGATGCTGAGAATATTTCCCCTCATGGGGGAATCTAGAACCAGGGGGCACAATTTCAAAATAAGGGGTCTTCCCATTTAAGATGCAGATGGGGAGGAACTTCTTTTCTCAGAGGGAGGCAAGGATTATGGGGGACTGGCTGGAAAGTGGAGTTAAGGCCACAATTGGATCAGCCATGATCTTATTGAATTGTGGAGCAGGCTCAAGGGCTGAATGCCCTACTCCTGCTCCTATTTCTTATGCTTAAGGTGGTGGATGGGATGCCAATCAAGCCGACAGCTTTGTCCTGGATGTTGTCAAGATTTTTGAGTGTTGCACAGAACGTACAGCACAGAAAAAGGCCATTTGGCTCAACTGGCACATTCAAACATTTATGCTTCACATGCGTCTCCTCCCATCTTATTTCATCCATCTAGAATACCCTTCACTTCTTTTCTCCCTCATGTTAACCTAACTTCTCTTTAAATGCAACAGTGCTACTCTACCCAAAAACGGGTTAGCTGGTAGAACTTGTGAAATAGTTGAGGTTAAAAGGTTTCTCCTGAAGTAGCTGCTGTATTAGGTTTGTTCCTGATTATCCTATATTTTGGGACTAGTTTTGGACTCCACTACAAGTGGAATCTTCTCTATATCTATCCCATCAAATCTCTCCATAACTTCACTCACTCTCTCTCTCACACTCACTCCATGAGGTCACCCCACAATCTACATTTTCCTGGAGAAGAGGCCCAGCCTGCCGATGCTTCCTCAGAGATACAGCCACTCAGTTCTGGTATCGTTCCTGCAAGCCTATTCGAACCTTCTCCGATGTCTCCGTATCCATTTTATATTATAGAAGCCAGAACTGAGCAGTGCTCAAAGTCTGGTCTAACCAAGATGCTGTATAGCTTCAACATAACTTGTTTTCCAATTCTATTCCATTAGAAATAAAAACAAACAGGAAATATAAGAGCTTCAAAAAGAAGTCAGATATAAAATTACAAAGGGCAAAGAGGCATGAAATTAAATTATCAAGGAATATAAAAAATAGTAAAGTGCTCTACAGGCACATAAATAACTAAAGGAAAATGCAACTGTACAAGGCATTGGTGAGACCGCACCTGGAGCACTGTGCACAGTTTTGGTCCCCTTACTTGAGGAAGGATGTAGTTGCATTGGAGGCAGTTCAGAGGAGGTTCACTAAATTGATTCCAGAGATGCGGGGCTTGTCTTATGAGGAGAGATTGAGCAGTTTAGGCCTATACTCGCTAGAGTTTAGAAGGATGAGAGGAGATCTAATTGAGGTATATAAGATGCTAAAGGGGATAGATAAAGTAGACGTGGAGCAGATGTTTCCCCTTGTGGGGCATTCTGGAACAAGAGGCCATAGTTTTAGGCTAAGGGGTGGTAGATTTAAATCAGAGATGAGGAGGAATTGCTTTTCTCAAAGGGTCATGAATCTGTGGAATTCACTACCTCAGAGTGCAGTGGATGCCGGGACGCTGAATAAATTTAAGGAGGAGATAGACAGATTTTTAATTAGTAATGGGGTGAAAGGTTATGGGGAGAGGGCGGGAAGTTGGAGTTGAGGCCGAAATGAGATCAGCCATGATCGTAATGAATGGCGGGGCAGGCTCGAGGGGCTGAATTGCCTACTCCTGCTCCTAGTTCTTATGTAAAATCAGGACTGGACAAGGGAACTAATGGATGCACAAGATAAACTCACAGGCAATGGCAGCAACATGGAAGAAATATTGAATAATCACTTTGGCTCAGTATATACCAGAGACTAACAAGCTGGAAGAAGAGACGACCAAAAAGGAAATAAAGACACTTAAGAAGGGCCAGGTGCGGAAAGAGAAAGATATTTGCTGAACTAATTAATAATCACTTGGCAGCACAGAATTTGAGTGTTGCTGTAAAAAAAAAGACATACTGTCAAAGATTTTCATCTTGCACTCATCAGGACAGATGCAAGAATACCAAATTTCAAAGGGAAACAATTTATTCTGCATGTAAAAAGGATGCTGACTGGTTGGCAAGTCGACTCTGATTGGTCGAGGCATTGCCATGGTGAACGCACCAGGGACTATTGCCCCCACCCCCAAGCTTTTGTTTTCACGGAGAGATAATGGAAGGAACACTGAAAGATGCAACAGAAAAATATCCAGAAACTGAAAATGTAATGGAGTATTCAACAGAGATTTCAAAAGGGAAGATAATACTTGACCAACTTTATTGAATTATTTGAAGGAGTAACAGAAAGTAGACGTGTGTCTTTGGTCTCCTGCACTGTTCCAATGAAGCTCAACATAAGAGGTGCTGTTCATGGCGCTTTCAATTAGGCACTTTACAACCTTCAAAACTCAATATGGAGTTCAAGAATTTCAGATAGTAACCTCCACCATCTTGTTTTTTTTTTCAGATTTTGGTTTTATTCGTGTCTTTGCTTTTGGATGGCAATTGGCCATCATTCTGCCATTCACACCTTCTCTAGACATCCTCCATTGCAGTCTTGTGGTGGAGTGAGTAGCATCCCCACCTCTGGACCAGAAGCCCTGTATTTCAAGTCCCACTTCAGGACTTGGTGGCAATGGAAGGTGCGTTCATAATGTGGCCAAACAGGTTTGATTATCAGCCTGTAAATCTTCCCAGTACACCTGATGGCAGGTGGGAAGAACAGGAGTGTTTTCTGGTCAGCCATACTGCAGAAGGCGGTGGCAAACCACTGCAGTACTTTGCCAAGCATAATCCATGGCTGCCAACGCTCTTAGGGAATGGCACCTGACGGTGGAGGACCTGTCCCATTACCACTCCCTTTGACCTTGCAACGCAACTCTCATCATTTCATCTCTCCAGTCTTTCGCCCAATCACAGACCTTCCTTTTTGTTCTTTTACCCTCATTACCTGCACACATCCCAGACTCCAAGCGGCATTTTCAGGTCAAGCTGGGCCACAGCCTCGAATTCTGCCACCCGCTCATTGACGCAGTCTGTCAGGCGGGCCCAGTAAGTGGCCAGCGCCCTGAAGGCCAGCCCCCTCCCCAGGAAGGCAAACAAGCATTGGAGACACTTCAGCAGCAGCTTGATAGAGGGGACGGCCTTGAGCCTCTCACAGCCCCGGACGGTCCACGTATAAAACACTTCATCGACTGCCCCCGTCAGCCGGTCAAGCTTCTGGAAGTGCTCCAGCATCGTGCCTGACCCCGCCTTGGGAAGAGACTCGCCTCACGCCCACAGCCCCAGGTTCCAATGCTCGCTCCTTGCGCTCACAGCTCGGTGGCAAAGGGACAGCAGTGCTGGGGCTCCCATGGGTCAGCTCATGTCGTTTACTTCCAAAAGAGAAGGTTCTAGAATGGAACGACACGAATATCAGAAAGCAAATAGGGTGAGTGCGCTTGGGTCAGAGGTTCCAGAGAACAATAAGCGAGGCCAGGAACCTGCTCATTTGGTGGGGCTTTAGGAACAGGACAGTGCAGGAGATCGGCCAGTGGTCTGTCCCAGGAGCGGTCTCCACCAGAAAGTAGAATTCTCAGTTCCGGTCAATCTGGTTAAACCTTTCCTTTCACCATTTTGGGACTGTAGGCGGGAGGACAAAAATAGGGCCAGGTGCGGTGCCTTCCACTGTTAAAATGCCTGAGAGCCAAAGTCCAGTCTGGCCACTGGGATGAGATACTGGGGGAAACCGGGGTAGACAGGAGCCAGGAAACTGCTCTCCGGTGCCAATGCGGGGAGCAAAGGTTATATCCGGGCAGACTGGCGGAGTCAGAATCACATTTAGCATCGCAATGAGTACAAACAGATTCAGGAGCGCAAATCATTAACTTTATTGAGGAATAAAAAAGAGCAGACACCACAAATTCCTTCGTCCGTCAAGATCCACTGAAAAAAAAAGGACAAAAACATCACTGTACAGAGGCCGCTTGTCCAGCCTCAGTCTCTTCCCAGCAGTCTCCTGGTTACCAATAACTCTTCTTGCCACGTCACTGTGGTGATCTCACCTGGATGGGGACAGGGGCAGTTCACAGATGACAGATAGAAGGGACTGGATCACATAGGCAGTGCAGGAACGCTCCACAGGCCCCGGCGCTCACCCCCATGGCCGCCGCTACTTGATGCGGTAAAGGACTTTGCGTTGCATTCGATGCTGGATCTCTCCCCGACGCATCATCAGCTGCAGGACCTTGTAGATGGCGTGTTCCGGATATTTCTGCAGGGGGACAGAGCACGTTGAAGGGAGAGGCACTTAAGAGTAAAACACAGAACCACCGGTGGGGGTGGAGAAATGATAAGAGCAGGAGGTCTGCACCTACACCAATCCCATTACCCAACTCTTCCTCCATAGCCCTGTCTCAATCAAAATAATCCCACTGCCCTGCTCTCTCCCTATTCTCATACTTAATCCACCCAATTCGAATGTTTCTCCAATTTCCCAGAACAGCTGCAATGGTCTCTGTCCCCAACCACAGCTCCTGGGGCAAAGCATCCAACCACCTTTCGTAAAGTATTTCTGAGTTGACTGAATTTTAAATTGTTGTCTCATCACTTATTTTAAATTGTCCTTTGTTAGTACAGAACTGGAGTATTGC
This sequence comes from Cetorhinus maximus, assembly GCF_964194155.1. Classification (NCBI taxonomy): domain Eukaryota; kingdom Metazoa; phylum Chordata; class Chondrichthyes; order Lamniformes; family Cetorhinidae; genus Cetorhinus; species Cetorhinus maximus. Next base: position 8,211,979 of record NC_135907.1, on the reverse strand, counting down.
TGAAAAAAAAAGAGACATGCTTTCAAACCTTTTCATTTGCACCCGTCAGGACAGCTACACAAGATAAACCAACAATAAAGGGAACAACAATTTATACCGCGTGAGAAGAGAGTGCTGCTTGGTTGGCAAAGGGACTCTGATTGGTAGATGCGTTGCCATGGAGAACGCAACAGAGAACAGATAACTGACAAGCTTTTGTTTCAAATTCAAACCAGGCAGGTCAGCAGATTGGCCAAGGCATCGCCAAGGGGAACGAACCAGGGAACGCATTGACCACAGACCACTTTCCGACCAATCAGCACTCTCTTTTTGTCTCATTCTATAGTCACCAACTGCAGCTCCTCCTGTTCATAAAGCAAACACCTCAGTTAAATCACCCTGGCCTTCTCTATTCCTATGAAAACACTCAGTATAGAGTCTATTCCTCATCAGCTAATGGGAGAAACTTTCCTCTGGCAACCTGACCTAAACCTGTCACAATCTTGTTCACCTCTATCAAATCTCTCCTCAATCTCCTCTGCTCCAAGGAGAACAAGGCCAGCTTTTCCGACTGAATCTTGTAGCCAAAATGCCTCATCCCTGGAACCATTCCGGTAAACCTCTTCTACATCTTCTCAAGCACCCTGGCATCCTTCCTAAAGTGTGGCGGCCAGAACTGGGCACAATACTCTGGCTGTGATCAAGTAACTGTCAGTGAAACACCCCAGGGCAATTCTAGTGAGTGTAACAGGATTGGGAGCAACTGGTAACTTTGGTCCCCAAAGCTCTCCAGCATTGCTTGGTATCTCCCTTCACTTATGCCTGGGTCTACTGGAGACTAATTGATTGACTTGCTGTGGTTAGTCATCAGCTCCATTTTTCTTTCATGGGATGTGGACGCCACCGGCAAAGTTAACACTGCCCTTGAACTGAGTGGTTTGCTAGGCCATTTCAGAGGGCAGTTAAGAGTCAAACCACATAGTCTGGAGTCACATGTAGGTCAGACCAGATTTCCTTCCCTAAAAAAGGACATTAGTTAACCAGATGGGTTTTTACAACAATCAATGGTAGTAGTTTCATGGTCACCATTACCGAGGCGACCTTTATATTCCAGATTTATTAACTGAATTTAAATTCCACCTCCCTCCTGTGGTGGGATTTGAACCCTTATCCCCAGAGCACATTAGCCTGGGCCTCTGGATTACTGGTCCAGTGACAATACCACTGTGCACATCGTCTCCACGACTGTTTCATTCTGCAAATACCACAGAAGGCGATGGACTTTGGATTTTTATTGTTTACAATTTCTGTGCTTTGCTCCATCAGAACCGACTCTCGTTTGATTTTAGACGGAATCTCAGTTCCTGGTCCTGGAATCAGAGGGGATCAGCTTTCCGATGCGGAGACAGCGGGAACTGCGTGCCACAACAGGTCAAAATCCTCCCCTCGTCTCCTCAGAACCACCAATCCCCATCCCGGGCTGCATCTCCACGGGTCCCGGCAAGTCCCCGTAACAGACCAGCAGAGAGAGGTCCCTCCGCTGGGACCGAGTGACACAGACTCGCACTGCAAAGGTGATGGGAGCCTGCGCAAACCCGCAGCCACTGCCCCTGGCTGCTCTCCCGTCGCCAGGAGGGTTTACGGATAACGGGAGCTGGAGCATTTTAACAAGAGGCCAGTCGGCCCATCGTGCCGGTGCCAGCCCTGCGAGCGAGCCACCCACCTGCTTGAGAAAGTCCTGGATGATGCTGTGTTCAGAAACCTGGGACCCGATGGCGAAGCGACGCTTCATCTGCTTCTCGACACGAGACAACATCTCCTGATCCTCCGCTGAGGTGAAGCCTTCCGCACCTGGAATAGACGGGACAATTCAGGCCAGTCAGCCCAGAGTGTGGGCTCCCGCCCTGCACTTCTTCCCAACCAATGGGACTCCATGAGGTCCCCTGACCAAATTAATCCCTGCCCCATACTGTCCAGGGCTTATGGGCCCCCTCCCCCGCCAGGCGATGGGACAGGTTGCAGCCCCTCCCCCAAAACCTTGGTGACCTCTCTGACCCCCAAGATTGACGTCAGGCTCTTGTGCGCTGGACAACAGAAAACAAACTCACCGGGGGCTAACATTCAGGGAGCTCACAACACCCACTCCACAAACAACACCTCCCCCCACCATACACTCTCCCTGTCCCCTCCCCCCACAAACCTCATACACTCTCCTTGCCCCTCCCCTCCACAAACCCCATACACTCTCCCTGTCCCCTCCCCCCACACACTCTCCCTGTCCCCTCCCCCCACAAACCCCCATACACTCTCCCTGTCCCTCCCCCCCACAAACCCCCATACACTCTCCCTGTCCCCTCCTCCCACAAACCCCCATACACTCACCCTGTCCCCTCCCCCCACCCCACAAACCCCCATACACTCTCCCTGTCCCCTCCCCCCACAAACCCCCATACACTCTCCCTGTCCCCATCCCCCCACAACCCCCCATCCACTCTCTGTCCCCATCCCCCCACAAACCCCCATACACTCTCCCTGTCCCCTCCCCCCACAAACCCCCATACACTCTCCCTGTCCCTCCCCCCCACAAACCCCCATACACTCTCCCTGTCCCCTCCTCCCACAAACCCCCATACACTCTCCCTGTCCCCTCCCCCCCCACAAACCCCCATACACTCTCCCTGTCCCCTCCCCCCACAAACCCCCATACACTCTCCCTGTCCCCTCCCCCCACAAACCCCCATACACTCTCCCTGTCCCCATCCCCCCACAACCCCCCATCCACTCTCCCTGTCCCCTCCCCCCACAAACCCCCATACACTCTCCCTGTCCCCTCCCCCCACAAACCCCCATACACTCTCCCTGTCCCCTCCCCCCACAAACCCCCATACACTCTCCCTGTCCCTCCCCCCCACAAACCCCCATACACTCTCCCTGTCCCCTCCCCCCACAAACCCCCATACACTCTCCCTGTCCACTCCCCCCACAAACCCCCATACACTCTCCCTGTCCCCATCCCCCCACAACCCCCCATCCACTCTCCCTGTCCCCTCCCCCAACAAACCCCCATACACTCTCCCTGTCCCCTCCCCCCCAAACACTCTCCCTGTCCCCATCCCCCCACAAACCCCCATACACTCTCCCTGTCCCCTCCCCCCACAAACCCCATATACTCTCCCTGTCCCTCCCGCCCCCATACTCTGTCCTTTCCCCCCTTCGCACCCCCACCCACTCTCCCTGTCCCTTACCCTCATCCCCACCACAGTCACTCACCAGCCAGATTTCCCGACAGCGCTGCGTCCAGTGTGGACACCTGGAAAAGTCGCAGGGCCTCCTCCACATCGCGCTCAGTGGCGAACGGCTGAAGCTTCATCTTCGCCAGCGACTCTGAGATCCGAATTATAGCCTCCAACTGCCTGTGGGGAACAGAGGGAGATGGATGGATGGACGGACGGACACGCGAGGGGAGAGGCATGGGGGTTCCCCGACACAGGGGGAAGTGCTGGGGGAGAGAATGACAGAGAGAGAGAGAGATGTTAACCTGACTGTGATGGGGATGCTGTTGGTCCGATCACTCTCACGTTCATGTTCCCGAGCTCCGCTACGCATCAGAATGTATCGATTCTTCAGCTTCTCCGCAGCCTCCGCCGACAGTCTGGGCCCACACTTCCTGTGGGAGAAAACCCACGGGATTAAACGTGGGAACAAAAAAAAATAAACAGCAGAATAAAACCCACCCACCACAGAACCAACCCCCACCCGACATCACCCCTACCCACCCAATACCACCCATTCACTACACTGGGTACACACCCCCAACCCCTTTTCTCACATCGGAGCCAAAAGCCCAGGTTTCGTGACACAAACAGACTCTTCGTTCCCCCCATCACCCCCCCCAAAATCTCTAAGCACTGCCTGGCTATTCTGCTGCAAAGTGCTTCACAGATCCCACCTTGGCATACCCAGGGCTTACTGAATGACACCCTCCCCTCAACTAAATGCACAAGATGAGGGTCAAACCCCAGTGCCCCCTTTCTAAATTCTTTTCATGGAATGTGGGTGTCACTGACAAGGCCCAGCATTTGTTGCCCATCCCGAATTGCCCTTGAACTGAGTAGCTTGCTGGGCCATTTCAGAGGGGCAGTTAAGAGTCAACCACATCGCTGTGGGTCTGGAGTCACATGTGGGCCAGACCGGGTAAGGATGGCAGATTTCCTTCCCCTAAAGGGCATTAGTGAACCAGATGGGGGTTCTTGTAAGAATCGATGATAGTTTCGTGACACCGTTACTGAGACCAGCTTCAATATCCAGATCTATTAATTGGGTTTCAAATGCCACCATGGCAGCCCGTGGAATTTAAATTCATGTCCCAGGGGCAATATAAAAACAGAAAGTGCCTTAAAATCTCAGCAGCATCTGTGGAGAGAGTCACAGAGTTAACGTTTCGAGTCCAATACGACTTCTTCAGAACTAGAACTAGAGGTAGAAATGCGGTGGGTTTTATGATGTTGAATAAAGGGGGGGGTGGGTGGGTAGGTGGAGCGCTGTGTTCCCTGACGTCTGTGTCATTTAATCTCTCCTGCCCTCCCATCTATCCCTGACCGTCTAGTCTGCTCCACCTGCCCCTCTCCTCTTTATTCAGCATCATAAAACCCATCACATTTCCACCTCTCTCCGGTTCCGAAAAAGTCATCTTGGACTCGAAATGTTAGCTCTCCACACATGCTGCCTAAAAACGACCCCTGCATTTTCTGTTTTTACTTCAGATTTCCAGCATCTGCAGTATTTTGCTGTTTAGTCCCAGGCGCCTGTGGATTACCGGTCCAGTGATATTACCACTCAGCCACCATCTCTGCCTCCTTGGCCCAGCGGGTGAGACATCGGTCAGAGTTGCACCCGCGCCTGCCCCAAACCTTCCCCAACCCCCCAAAAAACCCGGTCAGTCAAAACGCCCCCAGCCGCCCCCCTCACTCACGTGCGACAGTACGAGATGTATTTCTTCAGCTTGCTGAGCTCGATCTCCCCCTCGACCGCGTGTGTCTGCGTCAGCGCGCTGAGGTGCACGTTCATGACGTGTTTGGCCAGAATCTGCGGCAAAAAGGCGAGGCATCAGTCTCGAGGAGCCAGGAGGGAACTGAATGCCAAGATGGCATGGTGGGGGTGGGGGAAAGAGATCAGCGGGGCACAATTTGCATGGGGGCCGCGGGCACCACTGGCATCTTATTACCCGGCCAGAGCAGGTCCTTTTTTAAAAACGTATTCTTTCGTGGGGTGTGGGTGTCGCTGACGAGGTCAGCATTTGTTGCCCATCCCTAATTGCCCTTGAACCGATCGGCTTGCTGGAGCCATTCCAGGGGGCAGGTAGAGTCAACCACATTGTTATGTGGCCTGGAGTCACATGTGGGCCAGACCAGGTAAGGACGGCAGATTTCCTTCCCTAAAGGGGCATTAGTGAACCAGGTGGGTTTTTACCAACATCGATGATAGTTTCACCGTCACCATTACTGGCACCAGCTTTCAATTCCCGATTTTTATTAATTGAGTTTAAATTCCGTCAGCTGCCGTGGTGGGATTTGAACCCATATCCCCGGAGCATTAGACCAGTGACATTACCACTACGCCATCGTCTCTCCGCTCCCCAATCTCCCCCCAGCCGGCAAGGAATATGCCTCAACCAATCAGCTCCCAGATGCACACCGACCCCCCCGAGGGAGTTGAGACACTCCTGGGGTTCACAGTCAGGAGTGACTGTATTTAAGAAGTATTTAGACGAGCACTTGAAACGCTAGAGCATACAGGGCTATAGGCCAAGTGCTGGAAAATGGGGTTAGAATAAATAGGGGCTTGATGGCCAAGGGGCCAGTTTTTGTGCTGTATAACTCTGACTGGATGGGCGGGTTGGGGAGCAATTCCCTCTCTGCAAAGGGGCATTAGCAGTGTTTTGGTGGCAAATCAACAGTTTTCAACCTCATTTATTCCAATTTCAGTCCATGAGTGATAAATACATCCAACCTAACCCCCACACTTTGGGATTGGGGGACATGTCCGGCATCAGTACCCACTGGGAGATCAATGGTGCACAGCATACGGGATCTGATTTATAGGCGATTGCAGCAATCTCTGATCCATCCTGGAATTACCCAGGTGAAGCCAAGAGCAATAAACCCTCAGGATCCCGAGTGCCAAGAGGCCGACAGGATTGGGGCTGGGCAGCCGCTCATAGTCAAAGTGCCCACCAACACTTAACTGAGGGGACTATGCGATCCAGCCATGCCCTCAAAATTACAGGGGCGTGTGCCGCCCCCCCCCAGTCGACCAACCTCACCCAAAAAGCGAAAGGGCAGCTAGAGAACTCCTTCCCTTGCGCAAACCCCTCAGGCCCCACCCCGCCGCCCCTCACCATGTCTCTCTCTTCATTGTGCTCGTCCTTCACAATGAAGATCATGTCAAATCGCGACAAGATGGTCGGCATGAAGTCGATGTTTTCCTCTCCCTTTGTGTCGTCCCAACGCCCGAAGACAGAGTTTGCTGCAGCCAGGACCGAGCAGCGGGAATTCAGGGTGGTCGTGATCCCGGCCTGCGCCAGACAAACAAACGCAGGTCAATTCTCCCAGTCCCAGGTATTCCAAGCAACGCAACACAAGGGCAACCACCTCACCGGGGCTGACAGCAACCACGGCAACCCCTCTCGCCGCCGCCAACAGCAACCCATCAGCGCAACCCTCACCCCCCTGACCCCCCCCAGGACCAACAACAACCACGGCAACCCCTCTCGCCGCCGCCAACAGCAACCCATCAGCGCAACCCTCACCCCCCTGACCCCCCCCAGGACCAACAACAACCACGGCAACCCCTCTCGCCACCGCCAACAGCAACCCATCAGCGCAACCCTCACCCCCAACCCCCCAGGACCAACAACAACCACGGCAACCCCTCTCGCCACCGCCAACAGCAACCCATCAGCGCAACCCTCACCCCCCTGACCAACAACAACCATGGCAACCCCCCTCGCTGGGCCCTGCAGACAAGCTGAAGGAACCAAAAAGACCAAACCAAGCCCATCGAAATCCACTCTCCTCAATTAGTAATAATCTCACCATGTTCCTCTCTCCGTACCCACCGCACATTAATTCCTCCATCTCTCCCCCACTCTCGTGAATAGAAAGGTTACAGCCTAGGAGGCCAGTCAGCCCATCAAGGCCGTGCTAGCTCTCTGCAAGAATAATGCAGCCCGCCTCTCCATCCTTTCCTTCCCCCCTGGGATATTCTACACGTTCCCTACGCTCTAGACACCGACAAACTCTTCCCAATCTCACCCGGAACCGAATACTCGTTCTGGCCTCTTCAGAACGCACGCTCCAAGCCGCAAGACTCTCTCTAACTTTCTGCGGATTCAAGCCCCAGCCCCGATTCCGGAGCACAAGACCTGGCTGCACCCCTCCCACTGCCCCCAGCCTGGGGGGCTGTCCTCTCACCTTGGCGATGGAGATCGTCTGCTGCTCCATGGCTTCGTGGATCGCCACCCTGTCATCCTCACGCATCTGAGACAACAGAGCAGACCAAAAGTCAGCCAAACATCGGGAGAGAAATCGTGTCTACGCGAATTAGGTCTCTCGAACCCCAGAGCATCCCTGGGGTCCCCTCGCGATGAGCGCCTCGGCCCGCTCGCCCTCGTACCTTGTCAAACTCGTCGATGCAGACGACACCCCCGTCAGCCAGAACCATGGCTCCCCCCTCCATGATGAAATTCCGAGAGGATGGATCCCGCATGACAGAAGCGGTGAGTCCAGCTGCACTGCTCCCCTTCCCGGAGGTGTACACCTGCACGTGCAAAAATAAAGAAAAATCTTCCCTCCGTGATTCATTCGTCAAACGTGGGCGTCGCTGGCTGGGCCCAGCATTTACTGCCCGTCCCTGGTTGCCCCTTGAGAAGGTGGTGGGGGTGAGCTGCCTTCTTGAAATCTGCCATCCTTACCTGGTCTGGCCTACACGTCAGTCCAGACCCGCAGCCATGTGGTTGACTCTTCACCGCCCCCTGAAATGGCTGAGAAACCACAACCACGTCCCGTGAAGGAATAATAAAAAAAAAAATACCCCAGCCAACTACCACTCTTAGGACGCAGGCAAAGCTGCATTAATTGCCCACCCCGGTGGCACATGTGACTGAGGCGTGTGGGGGACTGGAGTCACATGTAGGCCAGGCCTGGCAGGCTTTCTTCCAGAAGGACCAAGGGTTTCCATGACAACCCCCAACAGTTTTCAAGCTCATTTTCTCTGAAGCCAGCCCACGAATTGATAAACTCATTGAATCCAATTCCCCAAGAGCTCTGGATCGCAAGTCCAGCAACGCCACCACTGGGGCCAATATAAAGCTGAAGAGCCAAAGCCTGGAGTACTAGGCCTCACTGTGGTCCGAAGGAGGAATGAACCACCAGATTTGTCCATCACCTTATTCAGGACAAAGTTAGCGTCTGCCGCAGCACAGAATGGAGACGCTCACCTGTCAACCTGGCCGTGGATGGAGTAGGTTCATTAAAGGCTGACAAGCAGGACAAACCATCTGTGGGTAACCAGGTGCTGAGCACGCATGGGGTACAGTGCTTGCTGTATGGAGCACTCTACATGACACAGGGGGCATTGCCACTACAGGGAGTGAGAGAAGATTTGCATTTAGCCAACACCCTTCACATCCCTGCGATGTTTATTTGCTTTTCACATGTGGCGTTTTCGAAGGGCCATCACTGTTCTAATGTGGAGGTTGCCCACACCTCAGCCTCAATGCCAGGGGACAGTACTAGCACTCAGCTTCAAGGGGTGAAAATTGCCCCAATTATTCAGCACCCCTCCCTACCGCCACCCCACTGAGTCCCCTTGCTTGCCCCAATGGGAGAGCGCACCCCCGCACCCCAATTGAGCCCCCTCGCTTACCCCGATGGGCGAACATCTCTCCACAAATTTCAGCAGCTGAGACTTGGCTGTCCCTGGGTCACCGAGCATCAGCAGGTTAATGTCGCCTCTCCGTGTCAGTCCATCCGGCAGACTAGAGGTGGCAGGAGGAAAAGGAAAAGGAAAAGGAAAAGCCAGTTAGACCACCCAGCAACATGTGCCACCCTGGTTTCTATGTCACCAAACAGACACATGGACACTGGAGAAGGCGCAAAAGGAGATTTACAAAGGACAATACCAAAACCGAGAAGGTTATAATTATCGAGAGATCGAACAGGCTGGGGCTCTTTTCTCTAGAGGGAGAAGGCAAGGGGTAGGGATGGGTGAAGATGACCAGGGGGTCTTTAAAATGTTGGACAGAAGGATGTTTCTACTAGTGGCTAAAACTTGGGGCCATTACAGTTACTAATGAATCTAATTGGGAATTCAGAAGAAATCTCTTTACCCTAAAGGCTGGAGGAAAGCCTGTAGGAACCCACTGCCACAGGAGTGGTTGAGGCCAATAGCGTATGAGAAGCTAGGTAAGAACATAAGAAATAGGAGTAGACCATTCGGCCCATCGAGCCCGCTCCACTATTCAGAACGATCATGGGCTTCAACTCCACACTCCCACCCGCTCCACATATCCCTAGATTTCCTAAGCCACCAAAGATCCATCTCTCTCAGCCTCAAATATATTCAACTCTGGAGCATCCACAACCTTCTGGGGTAGAGAATTCCAAAGATTCGCAACCCTTTGGAGTGAAGAAATTTCTCCCCATCTCAGTCCTAAGTGGCTGACTCCCCTTATCCTGTCCCCATGTTCTAGATTCTCCCAGAGAGGGGGAAAATACATTTTTAATTGAATTAAACTCTCCAGTCACTGTGGTGGGATTTGAACTCTACAGGCCTCTGGATTGCTAACCCAGGGACATAACCACTACACTATCTCACATACCCCGATCCTAAACATGCAGGGGAAAGGAATAGCAAGTTCAGCTGATGGGATTAGATGAAGCAAGGCAGGAGGAAACACCAGCATGGACCAGTTGGGCCGAATGGCCCATTGTTGTGCTGTAGGCTTAAACAGAGTGTGGTTTCAGGCCCAGAGAGCAGAAGGCCCGGCCGCCAACGATGGGAGCGGTTAAGAGCAGTGACACGCAAGAGAATTTTAAATCAGTATGGGGGGGGTCAGGAGCTCAGCGCAGGGGTCAAACCAGGCGCCACGATCGTGAACGGGTTAATTCAGGAACCAGCCCTCCCCTCGACACACTCACCGCTTCCTGGAGCCGCCAAACAACAAGCATCCAATAGCCTTCTTGATATCGGAGCTGCCATAGATGGAGGGAGCGATGCTCTTGGCGACAGTCTCGTAGACGTTGGGCGTGGCAGCCAACTGGCGGAACTCCTCCTCCTCCTGTGGGGCCGTGGTTCCCGACAGGCCGTGACCTGGAGGTCAAAGGTTCCGTTAGAAAAGGGTCCCGTCGCCCGTGGAGACGACCCCCGATCGGACGCAGCCGAGCGGTCAGCGGCTTCCACGCTTCACGAACTCCGCCGCCAGAATTGATTAAACAATTAAACAACGCAAGCACCTCCTCCCCACCCCCAGACGAGTTGCCGATTAGGTCAGACTACGCACGACAGAGCAGCACTCCCTCAGTACTGCACTTAAGTGTTGGCCTAGATAATGTGGTCAAGTCTCTCTCTCTCTCTCTCTCTCGAGTGGGACTTGAACTCTTGACCTCCTGACTCAGAGGCGAGAGTGCCACCCACTGAAGCACGGGCAAGACGCGATTGCGCACGTAGACAGGGCTGGTGGTGCATTTGAATTGGGTTCCTGTATTTGCCTGTGATTGGGAGGCCCGAGTGTTAACACAGCCCAGTCAATGGTTCCATACAAGAGAGCTGACCGATAGCACAGGCTCCTGTAGTTACAAAACGAGGGAGGCAACAAGGAGCCCGCGGGGGGAGAACGTACCTGTCCCCTCGGTGTCCACCTGGATTCCGACCACTCGGATGTAGGAGCCACGAATTCCCACCCCCACTCGGTCCCGGCCTTTGCTGCGGCCCGTGCCCGCCTTCTTGATGGAGTAGATGCCCATGATGGTGACGCGGTTGCCAGGGACGACCTTGTCACACAGGTACCTGCGGAAGAGAGACAGCATGAGACAGAAGATGGAGCTCAGTCACCAGCAGGAGGCGAGAGCGAGCTTGAGGGCCAATTCCACACCCACCCCTCCATACAAGCCCAGATCACTAACACTTGCAACCTGTTCCAACATGGAGGGCACTACAGTCCAGGAAAGGCCCAACAGCCAAAACCACGCCCCCTCCCTTCCTCCACCTTAAGTGACCAAGCCCAGCAATGACAGTGAGGGTTTAAAAAAAATACATTCACAGGAGGTGGACATCACTGGGAAGGCCGACATTCACCATCCATCGAAGTTGGTGAGTGGTGGTGAGTCCATCACCTCGACAACTGACTGAGAGCAGTTAAAATCCTGGAACTCCCTCTCTAACAGCACTGTGGGTGTACCTACACCACATGGACTGCAGCGGGTCAAGAAGGCAGCTCACCACCACCTGCTCAAGGGGCAACTAGGGAGGGGCAATAAATGCTGGCCCAGCCAGCAAAGCCCACATCCCGTGAATGAATAATAAAAGAAGTTTGAGTCAGCCACATTGCTGTGGGACTGGAGTCAAACGTAGGCCAGACCAGGTAAGGACGGCAGATTTCCTCCCCTAAAGGACATTAGTGAACCAGATAGGTTTTTACAAGCTGGTAGTTTCATGGTCACAATTACTGATATTGGCTTTTGATTTACTTAACTTAACCGATTTGAAAATCTCCACGGAGAGATGTGAATTCTTCACCCCAAATCATTTGTCCAAGGGCCTCTATTGCTCCCGTTCCTGTTAACTAAGCACAGAGCTCCAACCCCCACGTGGGGCAGATACCGACCTCCACCCCACCCTCCCACCTAGTCACCGACAGTAACCAGTCGATCACTCACTCACCAGCCACCGGGCTCAGGGAAGGGATGTGTTGCCAGCTGCCCCACCAGGGAAGGACAGTCTGAGTTAAATACCAGTGATCGAGGCCATGTATCCCCCACCCCCACCCCCACTAGTGTGCCCCGCACCCCCATACCTGTCACAGTAAAGCTGCATGTGCCGGGGCAGCTCTCCATGGGGCACGGCATCCGGAGACTCCTGGAGTTTCAGGGTTTGGAAATCCACGCACTTGCACTTGTCCGGGATGATGAAATAAGGGTCTATGGGGCACTTGGGACGCCCCGCCTGCTCCCTGTAACAGACAAAGCTTCCGTTACCTACCATTCCCCCACTCACTCAGCGCCCAGGGCAGCTCCGCTCCCAGGCCTCGGGCTCAAAGACAACTTTGCAATTGATCCAACACTGCCCTCCTCTCCCCTCCCACCCACCGTCCCCACTCACCCCCAAACCTTGGCTCCAGACCAAGGGGGCTAAGGGCGACCCTCCACCAACACTGTACTGAGCTGGGGAGGGGAGCAGAACACGTCATTTGGGTGTCCAATCCGGCCTCTGCCATTCTGGGCTCCTCAAACCCGGGTTAAAAAAAAGAGAAAGTTTTGCATTTTGCTATCTCCTTTCACGGCCTCAGGGCTCACCGGGCACTTCGCAGCTCACGGAATGTTTTTAGTCGCCCCTGCAGGAAATGCAGCAGTCAATGTGTGCACAGCAAGCTCCCACAAAGTGAACAGGAGCCAGCGACCACTCACTTGCAGAACCCAGAAGCCCACGAGTGGCTCGTGTGATGTCACCCTCTCTGCCGGAGGCAGTAATCACACCGGATACTGTTAGTTGAGAGGAAGGCGAGAAGCACACGGTCCGTGGAGGCACAACAATGCAGTGAGCACTCCGCACAGCACGTTATTTAAATGCAGATGGAACAGTAGCAAAAAAACTCCATGTCTGCTTCAACCTAATCCTTTAATATAAAAATAACAGGGCAGACCCTAAATCACTATAGCAACAACTGAGCCTTCTAAGGGGGCCTATTCAAGTTGCTGTAGGAATATAACTTCAACTCAATACGTGACAAGATAAAGGAACAGACAGCACAACTCAGGAACCAAACAGGTAGGATATTTTAGTGATGGTTATTGTTTCCCTCCGGACCTTGTTTCCTGCTGCACTCGGTTAGGAAATAGAGACAGTTTAAGTAAGTTATATTGGTATTTGTGGGTGTTAGGAATGAGTTTTAGCTTTAAAGTTTAAGTTGTATTTCTGTATCTGTGTGTTAAGAAAGGTCAAATGGAATTTTAGTTTCACTTTAAAAAGGTGCTTGCATTTCTAATGAGGAGTTTTATGACTCCACAAAGAGAAGGTAACCATACATGGGTAGAAGGATTGAACTGTTGTCTAGCAACGGGGGCCCAGAGAGGCAGGTCCCACAGACACACACAGATAGAAGAAAAACAGCAGTTATTTTGGAAGCTGTTTGAATGCAGTTAGTTCTGAAAGTTGCTGCCAGGAGAGGCTGGAGCAAAGGGAACAGATAGCCAGTACCAATCTAAAGAAAAACCCCAAAATTCTTGGGGGAGTGGAAGAGGGGAAAGTCCATTGAAGACCTTCTAGTCAAAGGAAGGACAGGAACCTGGGAAAAGGCCTGTTAAGTGAAGTTAAGAGCGTGGGGCAGAGAGAAAGGCGCCTTTCCTCAGATTTAAAGAGACAAAAGCTGCAGAAAGCAGATTTAAAGCGAGAACTGTTTGCAAGAGGCAAGAAAGTCCAAAGAGATGGCTGAAGGTCTGTAACTCTTTGCTATGGGCATGTGGTACTGTTGACGGCTGAGTCAGAGAGACAGAGTGTGTGGAAGACAGCTTGAATGCATGTGGTGACCCAGGGAAGAGGAACATCAGAAGGAGAGTTTGAAACCCTTGCGGAAGGCGTCTGAGAGAAAACTTCAGTTTGGGAGAAGATTCCAAGGCGAGGTCTTGGAGAGTGGAGATCGGAATCCCTCGTGTGAAGGACAGAATTCAGTAAGATTGGTTGGCTCACAGTGTGATATGCGTCTGGGGGGGGAGTGAGGAGAGATCCATAGCATCCGTTTGAGATGGCATCTTTCACTTGATTCCAGTGTGTGGTTTGTCTGACCACAGGGTGCCATAGATTTACATGGACTGTGGACATCAGAGTGTAAGATAGCGTTTGTAACTTGTGTTAGCCTTACAAATCTGTATATATCTGTAAAGGTTTAGTTGTGGGTGAAGGAATATTGTAATATAGTTCATCTTTTCTTGTTGAATAAATACTTTATTCTTTTGTTAAAAGTCCATCAGCTGACTCCTGTGACTCTGTTCGGTAGCTACTCTCCTCATATCTACACAAACAAATAAAAACTAGGATCTATCAAGCTGGGTTCCACTCTGGGACCAGTCTTGTCCAGGGAAAACCTCAGCTGGGGATCTTACTGGCTCCAACAGGTGCAGCTGAAAATAGGGTCTGGAAGGAAACAAATCTTTTGCACGCGTAACAAACCAAGCTTAGTCACAGCGCCACAAGATGCCAGCTCACCAGGCCCCAACACACACACACACACACACACACACGCGCTGCAGTTAATGGAACCACGCTTACGTGTTGCACTTGCGCGGTAGGGTGTAACCTTCCAGCCCAGGGCGGACGGCAATGTTGCTCATGACATTGCGGCAGCCGCGGCACTCGATGGCGATTCTGGTGGCTTTGGCACGCACGGTGCTGGCAGAGATCACGATGCCCGGAATCTTCACCAACCGAGACATCTGGTCCGACTGACGGAGAAGGAAAAGAGAATTAAATCGTGTCTGCAATGCCCGGCAAACCTTTAACCTCATTTTTTTTAAAAAAAAAACAATTTGTAAAGTTGGAGGCAGTAATCTGCCTGGATTGGTAACAGCATTATTTCAAAACACAGCTCAACACAAACAACATGTTGAAAGAACTTCCGGCGGGTTCCAATTCAGACCTGTTGCTCCTTAAAGCTGAAGTTGCTAATGATTCCATTTCAATAACAAGCTTTCGTGGTCCAATTCTCACCGAGTTTAAACTCGTTGGAGGTCTGGGGCTGTGGGGACTCACCTCCCGGTCCATATCTTGTCACACACTGGCACCACAAACCTTCACCTTGTAAGATTTGCTCTTTCCAAGCTTGAGGTTTTGCCTTGGAGACTCAGAAGCGCTACAATGGCTTTCCCAACTTTATTCTGTACTAAAACCAGCCACAGCGTATCAAAATCCTTACAATGCGGGAAGGGAGGGGCATGGATTGCCTCGAGTTTAGTAGGTTAAAGGGTGATTCAATGTTGTGTCGTCTAAAATGTTAAAAGGATTCAGTTAAGCAGATAGAAGCCTGCTGGGAGGGTGGTGATCTTGAAATTAGGGCTAGGCCGTTCAGGAGTGAAATCAAGACACAGTTTCTAAGGGCAGTGGAAATCTGGATGCTTCCTCCCCCACCCACCCAAAACAAAGACTGAAGGTGCCGGGGGGGTCAAATAGAGTGTGGAAGATTGAGAATGAGAAGATTTTTTATTGGATAATGGCATCAAGGGGTATGAAGCAGCTGGAGTTGAGGTGAAGATCACCTGTCATCTAATTGAATGTTGGGACTGGATCGAGGGGCTGAATGGCCTCCTCCTCTGCCCTAATAACCCTAGGAGTTGGACCTGGCTCGAGGGGCTGAATGGCCTCCTCCTCTGCCCTAATAACCCTAGGAGTTGGACCTCACTAAGTGTGAGTGTAGCACAACCAGAGGTCATGGTAACTGTGGGCTGCTCCACTGTGTCTGCTAGTGAGGGCTGGTGGCAGCAACCACAGGCGAGTACTACTCTACCATCTCCTTGTGCCAACATCAAACCCCTTCCAGCCAATGTGTTTGTGCCAAAGCGATGGTTGCTGTAACACACAATAGTAGCACTTAGGTGAAAAATATTTAAGCTTGTATAGCAGTCTTTGCACTGCATTCTGTTGAATTCTGGCCCCAGTTAATAGGCTCTTGCTTATATTGTCCCAATCTTTAAGTTAAGTTTGGCTAATTTCACAAAAGGTGCTTGTTATCAAAGTATTTTATATTCAAACAAATGCATCCCATGGCTGTGACGTAACATTGCACCCGAGAGCACATGGAAACTTGATATTGTTTGAAAAAGCAACTGCATTTAGATCATTGACACAGGTCCCTGTTTATTTTAATTAGTTTCACCTTTTGGTCAAAGGAATATTTTAATATCACCAATTCAGGTAGACATTGGGCTGTTGGTCTTAAAATCTTGGGCCCTGCTCATCTTCCATCCCACAGGATAGCCAGAATCTTGGGAGGTTCTGCATTTCATGGATCGATTTATGTATTTATGTTTAAGTATTGGTGGCACACTGGTAACGTCACTGTGCGAGTAATTCAGAGGCACAGGCTGATGCTGTGGGGACATCGGTTCAAGTCCTACCACTGCAACTGGTGGAATTTAAATTCAATTAATAAATCTGGGATTGACTGCTCAGGTGGGCAGAGCAGTGGCAAATGGAATTCAACCCGGAAAAAGTCTGAGTTAATGCAAGGGATTACACTATGAAGGGTAGGACCCTGGAAAGTACTGAAGATCAGAGGGACCTTGGTGTGCATATCCACAGATCCCTGAAGGTGGTTAAGAAGATATATGGGAACTTGCCTTTATTAGCCGAGGCGTAGAATATAAGAGCAGGGAGGTTATGCTGGAACTGTATAAAATGCTGGTTAGGCTACAACTGGAGTACTGTGTGCAGTTCTGGTCACCACATTATAGGAAGGATGTGATTGCACTGGAGAGGGTACAGAGGAGATTTACCAGGATGCTGCCTGGGCTGGAGGGTCTGAGCTATGAGGAAAGATTGGATAGGCTGGGGTTGTTTTCCCTGGAGCAGCATAGGTTGAGAGGGGACCTGATAGAGGTGTACAAGATTATATGGGGCATGGATAGGAAGTCACTTTTTCCATGAGTAGAGGGGGTCAATAACCAGGGGGCATAGATTTAAGGTAAGAGGTAGAAGGCTAAGAGGGGAGTTGAGGAGAAATTTTTTCACCCAGAGGGTGGCAGGAGTATGGAACTCTCTGCCCGAAAGGGCGGCTGAGTCAAAACTCTCATAACATTTAAGAAGTATTTAGATATTCACTTGCATTGCCATAGCCTCCAGGACTATGGGCCAAGCACTGGAAAATGGGATTAGTGTAGTCAGATCTTTGTTGACCAGCGCAGACATGATGGGCCAAATGGCTGTAAACGTCTATGAAAGCTAGTCTCAGTAATGGGGACCATGAAACTATCGCCGACTGTCATGGAAAAAGCCCACCTGGTCCCTTTAGGGAAGGAAATCTGCCGTCCTTAACCAGTCTGGCCTACATGTGACTCCAGACCGGCCTACATGTGACTCCAGACTGAAAGCAGCGTGGTTGACTCTGAAATGGCCTGGTAAGCCACTCGGTTCAAGGGCAATTAGGGATGGACAATAAATGCCGGCCTTGCTAGCGACGCCCACATCCCACGAATGAATAACTTTTAAAAACGTCGACTGCGAGGTGTGAGAGTTTATTTTAAGTAGTGCGCCATCACTTCTTGTATTAATTCCTTCAATCACTGAGCAGCGAACATCTTGTACTGGTTTCTGATCTGATGCAGTAACTGTGTCTTGTGCCACTCCAGTGGGCCAAGTAACTGTCTGATCTCTGTAACCTCGTTCAGACCTAAAACTCTGAGAACTCTTTGCTCCTCCAAGTTTGGCCTCTTGGGCTTCCCTGATTTTCCTGCCTTGGCGACAGCTTGGACCCCAAGCTCTCCCTAAACCTCTCCCTCCTCCTCCTTTGACCAAGCTTTTAGTCACCTGCCCTAATATCTCCTTGTGGGACTTACATTTTTAAAATGATCCCTCCTATAAAGGACATAAGAAATAAGAGTATATAGTTTGGCCCCTCGAGCCTGCTTCACCATTCAATAAGATCATGGCTTATCTGACTGTGGCCTTAACACCACTTTCCTGTCTGCCCCCCATAATCCTTGACGCACTTGTCAATCAAAGAGATGTCTAACTCAGACTTGCATACTATTGAATAATGACCCAGCCTCCACTGCTCTCTGAGGAAGAGAATTCCAAAGACTAGCGACTCTGAGAGCAGAAATTCCTCCTCATCTCCATCTTAAATGGGAGATCCCTTATTGCCCCCTAGTTCTAGATTTCCCCCACGCGGGGAAACATTCTCTCGGCATCTGTCAAGCCCCCTTAGAATCTTATGTTTCAATAAGATCATTCTTCTAAACTTCAGTGAGTATAGGCCCAACCTTTCCTCATAAGACAAACCCCTTCATCCCAGGAATTGGCACAGTGTACCTTTGAAATGCTTCTCAGGCAAATATGTCTCTCCATAAGCAAGGAGACCAAAACCGCACACAGTGCTCCAGGTATTGGTCTCACTAGTGCCTTGTACAGTTGTAACAAGACTTCCCTACTTTTATACTCCATTCCCCTTGAAATAAAGGCCAACGTTCCATTTGCCTTCTTAACTACTTGCTGTGGCTGCACACCAACTTTTTGAGATTCATGAACAAGGACACCCAGATCCCTCTGTACATCAGCATTCCGCAGTCCCTTTTCATTTAAATAATATTCTGCTTTTCTATTCTCCCGGCCAAAGTGGGCCTCACATTTCCCCACATTGCAGGCTAGTTGCCAAATTTTTGCCGCTCACTTAACCCTTTGTAGGCTTTTTGCATCCTCCGCACAACTTGCTTTCCTAACTATCTTCGCATCGTTAACGAGTTGGGGGGAGGGAGGGATGGGGTACCTGCTAACCTACCCCCAACCGATGTTCCCCCGACTCCCCCCCACCCCCCGCCAAGCATCGACACCACCCCCTTTACCTTCAAGCTGCGGATGTTGGCAGAGTTGGCGTCTGAGCGCAGCATGACCTGGATCTCCTGGAGGGTCTCCTCACCGGCCGGCCGGGGGCGAGTCACTTCGTCCGCAACCTCTCGTGCTGCCTCCTCCAGCTGCAGGGAAACAGGAGGAAGAGAGATGACGACATAACTCCAGCAGCAGTCTCCCCCACTAAGGCACGCGGTACCAACGCCGCGTGCACCTCTATCTGCCGGGACCAGGGCGACGGTGCTAATTAACCAATTCAGCATATCCAAGAGCGCCGGTCCCTGCACTTGCTACCCTCCCAGAGGATTTTTAAATCCCGCCCTTTCCTCTAGAACGGGAGCAGAGATAAGGGAGTAAAAGCTACGAGGAAAGACGGGAAAAACGGAGATTGTTCTCCTGAAGGCAGAGAAGGTTAAGGAGGGATAGAATAGAGGTGTTCAAAATTATGAAGGGTTTTGAAAGAGGGAATAGGAGAAACTGTCTCTAATGGCAGAACAGTTGGTAACCAAGGCAACATGAGGAAACTTTAAAAAAAAAACACAATGAGCTACAATCTGAAACGTGCTGCCTGAAAGGGCACTGGAAGCTGCTTCATTAACAGCTTTCAAAAGGAAATTGGATAAATAATCAAAGAAGGAGCACTTAACATAGCCCTGGAGAAGGAGCAGGAGCAAGGGGAGTGGGACTAAATTGGATAGTTCTTCCAAAGATCCAGCACAGGTACAATGGGCCGAATGGCCTCCTTCTGTGCTGTATGGTTCCGGGTGCAGCATCAACGCTATCAAACCGAGGAGCAACACGTTGTAGCAAGGACACAGCAGGTGACCCCCTGAGGAATTTTACTGGAGTCCAGCCCCATGGAAACCAGTAATCTACCCCCACCCCACACACCTCCTCCCAAACCATCTCAGCAAACTTCTCATTCTCCACAAGTGGCCCTAGAAAGCACTGGACTCTTCAACTGTCTTGGGCATCGTAACTTTGGCTTCATCCGACTTTCATAACTTCACAGGAAGGGGTTGTTAAATTCCCCCGTGGCATCGAGAATCCCAAGGGCACCTCGCCCATCAGTGCCACTGAGACAAACTGCTCCTTTCCAGCCAGTGTTCCTGCCGAGTGGGACTGATCCACACGTTTCGTTCCCCATGCACTCGGGAAGCTGCGCTGGGTCCTTACCAGAGGCAGGTGCTCGGAGGGCTGCTTGAGGAGGTAGTCAGCCAAATCCTCATCGAAACTGCTCAGATCCTCCAGCGACACCTCGATCCAGTATTCACCCAAATTGTAATGACGCTTCAGCTCATCCCTGGGCATCGGAGAAAACAAAAGGGAATTAAATCCCAGAAAAGGGAATTAAATCCCAGACCCCACAGTTAGCCCAGGCAATGGCAGGTGGGAAAAAGTAAACAAACTGCATTTCGCTAGCGCCTTTCACAACCTCAGAATCTCCCCAAAGTGCTTTTCTGCCAATGAAGCACTATTCAAAGTGCAGTCAGTGTGAATACCCAACTCTACCTCACCACCATCACTCTCAAACCCCTCCCCCAATATCCCCCTACGTCGATCCTCACTATCCCCCATAACCCACTCTCTTCCCGGTCCCCCTCACCACCCCCCCACCGCCCTCCCCACCACCACCCCCGGCCAGTCCCCCTCCCCTCCACCACCCCCCCGCCAGTTCCCCTCCCCTCCACCAACCCCCCCCCACCCCCCCCACCCCGCCAGTTCCCCCCTCCACGCCAGTTCCCCCCCTCCACTCCCCCCCAGTTCCCCCCCCTCCACCACCCCCCCGCCAGTCCCCCTCCCCTCCACCACCACCCCGCCAGTCCCCCTCCCCTCCACCACCCCCCCGCCAGTCCCCCTCCCCTCCACCAATCCCCCTCCCCTCCACCACCACCACCACCACCCCCCCGCCAGTCCCCCTCCCCTCCACCACCACCACCCCCCTGCCAGTCCCCCTCCCCTCCACCGCCAGTCCCCCTCCCCTCCACCACCCCCCGCCAGTCCCCCTCCCCTCCCCTCCACCACCCCCCCGCCAGTCCCCCTCCCCTCCACCACCACCACCCCCGCCAGTCCCCCTCCCCTCCACCACCCCCCCGCCAGTCTCCCTCCCCTCCACCGCCAGTCCCCCTCCCCTCCACCACCACCACCCCCCGCCAGTCCCCCTCCCCTCCACCACCACCACCCCCCGCCAGTCCCCCTCCCCTCCACCACCACCACCCCCCCGCCAGTCTCCCTCCCCTCCACCGCCACCACCCCCCCGCCAGTCTCCCTCCCCTCCACCGCCAGTCTCCCTCCCCTCCACCACCACCACCCCCCGCCAGTCCCCCTCCCCTCCACCACCACCACCACCACCCCCCCGCCAGTCCCCCTCCCCTCCACCACCACCACCACCACCCCCACCCCGCCGCCAGTCCCCCTCCCCTCAGTCCCCCTAACCAACCCCCCCACCCAGTCCCCCTAACCATCCCCCCCAACCTCCAGATCCCCCTCCTCTCCGCCGGACCGACCTGTATTTGAAGGTGAAGCCGGTGCGGTCGCTCCCCACCCGGTATTGTTTGAGGAAGTCCCGCAGCCGCTTCTGGATGTGAGAGTGTCGGAGCTGCCCGGAGTCTCCCGGGGGCTCGGGCCCGAAACTGTCGCTGAAAAACACCCCGGGGTCATCGAAACCCGACATGGCCGAGAGAGAGTGAGGGGGGAGCGGGCGAGAGGAGGGGGGAAGGCGGCCCGGGCTCGGGGGGGAGTCTCTCTCTCTCTTTCCCTTTTTCTTTTTCTTTCTTTCCCTCTCTCACTCTCTCTCTCTCCCTCGCGGGCTCCGGGGGCTTTGGCGCCAGAATCCGGCCTGGCCCCGCCCACTCCCACCCTATTGGCTGTCTGGCCGCGCAGCCCGCAGCCCATTGGCCACTCGCACCCTGCGGCCCCGCCCCCTGGTGAAGGTCTGGCGGGAAATCTCTGGGCCAGGCGGATGTAAAGGTTTGGGGGCGGGCACTCGGCCCTTTGTGTCTGTGCTGTCCCTTTGGTAAAAGCCATTCTGTTCATCCCAACCCGCCAAAACCTTGCAGATCTTTCCTCCCCTTTTCCAACCAGTAATTCAGCCTCCCCCCCACACATTGGAAATGTGGAAACTCATGTATTAACTGTAATTATCTCAGTCTATAACATGAGATTTCAGCTTTCTGCCCAGAAGGGAAAAACAGTAAAAACTGGGAAATAAGAATACTTTTCCTAACTTGTCTTGTATACCTTAAAATGGAACACCAGTAAAAACTGGGAAATAAGAATACTGGTCTGAACTCTTGTTTCCTTCTGTCTGTCTCTCCTACCCACAAGACTGGCTCCACTTTCTCTCCCTCGAGGAGAGTTAACCTTCAAGCATAGAAACTTCACCCCCTCCATTCAAACGTATACCAATAACCCGCATGCACTGAAGTATTTGAATCTCACAATTGTTGTAAATGCTTTTTTAAAATTCATTCATGGGGTGTGGGCGCTGTTAGATAGGCCAGCATTTATTGCCTATCCCTACTTGCCCTTCAGAAGCTGTGGTGAGCTACATTCTTGAATATCCACAGAGCTGTTAGAGAAGGGATTATGATCATGTGTGTGAATTGTGTAGAAATAGATAAATAAATATTCATGCATTTAGGCAATTCTCTTTTGAAGGTTCCTATTGAATCTGCTTCCACTGTCCTTTCAGGTAATCAGAGCATTCCAGATCACAACAAATCACTGCATTAAAAAAATACTTTCTTCTCATCTCCCCTCTGGTTCTTTTGGCAATTCTGGTAATTCTCTGTCTTCTATTTATTCACTGCCCTCTCACTGGAAAGAGTTTCTTTCATCAATTCTATTAAAACCCCTCAAAATTTTGAACACCTCTCTTAAATCACCTTCCTGAATAAATTCCCTACCTGGATAAAACAGTGCCAGCCTCTCCGGTCTTGAAATAACTTAAGTCCCTCATCCCTGGAACCATTCGAGTAAATCTTCTCTGCAAGGCCTTAACATATTTCCCAAGTTGTGGTGCTCAGAATTGGACATAATATTCCAGCTGAGGACTTAGCAAATATTTTCCTGGATTTTTTTTTTACTTTTTGGGCAGAATTGTTTGCTCCTGTTGGCGGCCGGCGTGTTTGACGGAGCGAGCAGATAAAATGCGAGAAGGCCAAAAATCAGTTTCAGGACAGCGTAAGTGGTACATGCAGTGTGTACCATCTACAAGATGCACTGCAGAAACTCACCAAGGCCCCTTAGATAGCACCTTTCAAGCCCACAACCATTACCATCTAGACGGACAAGGGCAGTAGATAGATGGGGACACCACCACCTGGAGGTTCCCTCCAAGCCACTCACCATCCTGACTTGAAAATATATTGCTGTTTTTTTCACCGGTGCTGGGTCAAAATCCTGGAACTCCCTCCCTAACAGCACTGTGGGTGTACCTACACCACTGGGACTGCAGCGGTTCCAGAAGGCAGCTCACCACCGCCTTCTCAAGGACAATTAGGGATGGGCAATAAATGCTGGCCCAGCCAGCGAAGCCCACATCCCGTAAATGAATTTTTTAAATTATCACTTGGAAAGACATCAGTTGGTCTGTGACAAACAGTAGGGATTTGTTAAAGGGAAATTGTGTTTGACTAATATTTGAATTCCTTGGTAAAGTAATGAGACGGTTGTTGAGGGTAGTGTGTTTGATGTTGTGTATGTTGATTTTTGAACGGTATTTGATTAAATGCCACAATATAGTAGACTTGTCTTGTCAAGTCTGCTTTCTGCTTCTGCAAGATTTAAGGCGATAAGATTTAAACAGGCTGTGGCAAGGCGAGTACAAATTTGGTTAAGGAGCAGACTGCAGGCAGTAATGGTAAATAGTTGTTTTTCAGACTGGAGGGAAGTGTACAGTGGTATCTATTAGAGATCATATTAGGATGACTGCTCTTTTTAATATATAGTAGAGACCCAGGTTTGGGTGCAAGGACATTCATTCAAAGTTCACAGATGATGTGAAAATATGGTAAACAATGAGGCAGGCAGTAGCAGACTTTACGAGGACATAGACTGGTGATGTGGGCAGACATTTATTCAAGGTGACAAAGTGTAAAGTGGTGCATTTTGGAAGGAAGAATGAGGAGAGGCAATTTTAACCAAATAATCCAATTTTATGAACAGAAAGGCTTCATGCTTTAAATGCTCAAAACTAGTTGGTCTTCCAGTCCTTTTTTTCTTCTTTATTCTTTCATGGGATGTGGACGTCACTGGCAAGGCCAGCATTTGTTGTCCATTCCTAATTACCTTTGAACTGAGTGGCTTGCTGGGCCATTTCAGAGGACAGTTAGGAGTCAACCACAGTGCTGTGGGTCTGGAGTCACATGTAGGCCAGACCAGGTAAGGACGGCAGATTTCTTTCCCCTAAAGGACATTAGTGAATCAGATAGGTTTTCACAACAATCAATGATAGTTTCATGGTCACCATTACAGACAAGCTTTATATTCCAGGCCTGTTAACTGATATTTAAATTTCACCAGCTGCCATGGTGAGATTTGAAACCCTTGTTCCCAGAGCATTAGGCTGGGTCTCAGCATTACTAGTCCAGTCTCCCCTTTTAATCCTTTTTCGCTTATCCTCCATTTTCTATATTCTGCCTGATTTTCTACTCTATTCTTGTTACATGGATCCACACCAGTTGCAAAATACTGATTCTGTTGGGAAGCAAAAATGCCAAGGACATACCTTGCATTTTCTTTGGTAGTGTCCAAATATCCATTTCATCCTTCCATTGGTCATAAGGTTCAACTTCACAGAACAATGGTGGAAAATCATACCCTGATATGTTATACTTGGTTTCAGACATTCCTCTCAAAAGTAACTCCAATTACAATCTTCTGTCTGAAAAAAAAATCTTTCTAGTTTCCAATCTTCACCTTTAGGCAACCATCCTCTGATACCAAGTTGTACAAATCCACGTCAGTTGGTGAAGTCAAAATTAAGACAGAGTTTTTCCTTGCAGATTGGGTTTATTGACTTAATACAGAGTCAATACTCCTCCACCCCACCAGTGTCCCAACTATCCCCATTAATAGGTGTACAAATACCCATCACCTGTTTAAAAATTTAATTATCATTAAACCTTAACATTGGAATTACCATTAATATTGACAATTATGAGCCTGACATTTCCCCCTTTCTCCGTTTAATTTTAATCTCTAGAAACAGAGTGCCTATTTCCACCTCGATAGCATTGCCCAACTTCACCCCATCTTCACTCATCTTCCACTGAAACCCACATCCATGTCTTTTTGGTTCTAGGTTTGACTATTCTAATGCAATCTTGACAGGTCTCCCAGATTCTACTCTCTATAACCTTAGGGTCATCCAAAATTCCTCTGCTCTTGTCCTAACTCACGCCAAGTCCCAATCACCCTACATCCCTGTGCTTGCTGACCCACGCTGGCTCCCAGTCAAGCAACACCTCAGTTTTAAAATTCTCATCCTTGTTTTCAAATCACCCTATGGTCTCACCCCTTCCTACCTCTGTAGTATTCTCCAGGCCTACAACCCTCGGAGATCTCTGTATTTTGTTCTGGCCACTTGGGCATATCTAATTTCAATCGCTTCCCCATTGGTGGCCTTGCTTTCAGCTGTCTGGGTCCCAAACTCTGGAATTCCCTCTCTAAACCTCTCTGACTCTCTACCTCTCCTTCCTCCTTTAATACACCCCTTAAAACTATCTCTTTAACTAACAGTCAGATGCCCTAATATCTCTTTAAGTGGTTTGGTCTCATGTTTAGCTTTATAATGCTCCTGTGAAATACCTAGGGACATTTTCTTATGTTAAAGATTCTATATAAATGTAAGTTGTTGTTGTTCCATATCTTTAGTCATTAAGGGGGCTCCGGTTTTGGATACCCCGCCTTTCCCTCTCTTGGAATGGGCCAAGTATGTACCCAGTTATCTCCTCTTTGAATGTCTCCTGTTTGTTCATACATTGCTTTACCTGCCAATCCACCTGGACAGGGAACCGTTTCAACTCAGTAGAATTAGCTCTCCTTCAGTTTAGTTTAATTGTTCCTTTTCCTTTTCATAATTACTCATAATTAGTACTCCAGAGACCCAGGGTATTGCTCTGGGGACCAGGGTTCGAATCCCACCACACCAGATGGTGAAACTTGAATTCGATAAAAATCTGGAATTAAAAGTCTGATGACCATGAAACCATTGCCGATTTTTGTAAAAATCCATCCGGTTCACTAATGTCCTTTAGGGAAGAAAATCTGCTGTCTTTACCAGGCCCGGCCTACATGTGACTCCAGACCCACAGCAGTGTGATTGACTCTTAAATGCCTTCTGAACAAGGGCAATTAAGGGTGGACAATAAATTCTGGCCTAGCCAGCGACGCCCGCATCCTATGAATGAATAAATAAATAAATAACTCGAAATCTGCGTCAGATCAGACTGAGATCGTATACTCGTATATCCTTACAAAAAACATATAGGGGGCACTGGAGTAGGTGCAAAACAGATTGACCTGGATGATATTGGAAATGAGAGGTTATGTATGGGGATTGGAGTACGAGAATAAAGAAGTCTTGCTACAGTTGTACAGGGTTTTGGTGAGACCACATCTGGAATACTGTGTGCGGTTTTGGCCTCCTTATTTAAGAAAGGATATACTTGCATTGGAGGTGGTAAAGTGAATGTTCATTAAATTGGTCCCTGGGATGAGGGGGTTGTCCTATGATGAGACGCTCAGTAAATTGGGCCAATGTTCTCTGGAGTTTAGAAGAATGAGAGCCGATCTCATTGAAACCTGCAAACCTCTGGAGGGCTTGATAGGGTGGACACTGAGAGATTGTTTCTGCTGGTCGGGAAATCTAAAACACAGGACACAGTCTCAGGATAAAGGGCTGATCATTTAGGACTGAGATGAGGAGAAATTTCTTCACTCAAAGGATTGTGAATCTTTGGAATTCGCTGCCCCAGAGGGTTGTGGATGCTCCATTGTTGAATATTTAAGGCTGGGATTGATAGATTTTTGGTCTCTCAGGGAATTAAGGGATATGGAGAGCGGGCAGGAAAATGGAGTTGAAGCCCAAGAGCAGCCATAATTGTAATGAATGGTGGAGCAATCTTGATAGGCCGTGTGGTCTACTCCTGCTCCTATTTCTTATGTTCTCATGATTATCAGGAAAGATTGTTCTTCACACCAGAACATTGAGGTGACCTAATGGAGCTCTTTAAAATTATGAAAGGTTTGACATGGGTAGCTGTAGAAATAGTTGAAAAATTAGAGGCCATGAAGTCAAAATGGTCACTATTATGTCAATAAAGAGTTCAGGAGAACTTTCTTTATCCAGAGAGTGGTGTTAATGGGGAACTCGCTACCACATAGAGTAGTTGGGATGAATAACCTAGAAATATTGAACTGGAAATGGGTAAGTGCATGTGGGAGGAAGGAATAGAAGGAAGGGCCAAATGGCCTGTTTCTTTGCTGTAAATTCTACGTTATGATATTATAGTCACTATTCCCCAAATACTTTCCCACTGAAATAGACTCCTCTTACCCCACTTCATTCCCCATTGGGCTGGAAACACACTGATCAAGAAAATTCTGTTGTACATATTTAAGGAATTCCTCACCCTCTTTGCTTGTAGATTTGTTCCTTTATCTCATTCCCACTGTTTGGTGAGCTATAGCAGTGGTTCACAAACATTTTTGGTTAAAGGACCAATTTTCAAATGGATTAATAATCATGGACCCCAATCTAAATTATTTCCCCGTGCTCCCGCTCTCTCTGTCCTGCTCTCCCCATGCTCCTGATCTTGCTCTGTCTCCATGCCCCTACCCTCTCCATGCCCTGGCTCCTTCCTCTCTCTATGCTTCAGCTCTCTCCCTCCTGCTCTCCCCATGCTCCGACTCTCTCCCCGTGCTCCTGCTGCCTCCCCTTAGATAAGACTCCAAATATGAAAATGCTGGGCGTAAGTGTTTTTAATAATGCTTTCAAGAGAACAGCTTAAAGATAGTAGTGGGATGATTCTCACTGTGGTGTCTGTCTATCTTGTCTAGGCTCAAGCCTGGGGGGAGCAGAAGAAGGGAGAGAGAGCAGGAGCACAGAGAGAGTTTAGAGAACATGACCATGGGCAGAGTGGGAGCACAGAACGTGGAAAGAGAACAGGGAACATGAAGATAGAGCAGGAATATGTCTCTTGCTTACACTTGACCTCAGTAGCCTGGTCTCCCATGTTTTCCACACAGAAAGCCAGCTCCATATTGCAGAGCCACAGAAGATTTCTGCAGGTGCTTAGGTTTCCAGACAACTCATGTTCTTCTTTTGACCCAACCCAAATAGATTCTGTCTTTGAATCCTACCAGACATTAGCAGGGTTGTAAGAGTATCTTTAATCAATACATTTTCCACCAGTTGCCATTGTGGGATTTGAGCCCATGGACTCACAGCATTAGCCTGGCTCTCTGTATTACAATCCAGTGATATTGCCGCTATTCCATCTCCCCTTGTTACTATATCTTATTGAAAGCTAAGCACATACTAATAGCGTAGAAACTTGTCTGGCACAAAACGGGCGGTTATGTGTAGGCGGAGGGCTATAGGCCCTGTCTATTAATCAGCTACATTGAAGTCAACAACAAGCAGCCAATCAGCACTGATGAACTTCGACCCCTCCCCCCATTCCTTTTATACCCCGCCTTTCATATCTTCGGGCTGCCTAGAATTCGCTTTTCAGCCAATGACGTCGCTTTGAAGTGCAGTTACTTTTCTAACATGGGCAAAATGCAGCTGCCAATTGAGTGCACAGCAAGATTCCACAAACAGTCATGAGCAAAGGACAGGGTTGTTCTGTTTTCGGAATTGCTGGCTGAGAGATGAATGTCCAGAATGCCAGAGGATTGCCTGCTCTTCTTTGAATGCTGCCATGTCAACGCTGTGTCTATTAAAGTTTATAAGACTGAGACTGATGGATTGGTGTTAGTAAAGGATATCAAGGAATGTGGAGTGATGGTGGGGAAGTAGAGTGGGGTACAGATCAGGCTTGAGGGGTTGAATAGCCTCCTCATGTTCCTATATCCACCTGAACAGGCAGATGGGCCTTCGATTTAATGCTTCATTCAAATGACAGCATCTCAAACAATGCAAGCACTACACTCACTTTTCCATCACAGTCCATCTCTCTAATTCCCCAAATCTCCCATCAAAACCCAACCTTCCAGAATCCTAACTCTCCCACACCCATCCCTCTGGTGTCTTAACACTCCCATCAAAGCCCATTCCTCTGGGACCCTAACTCTCAATCGAAGCCTGTCTCTCAAGTCCCCAAATTCTCCCTTCAAAACTCATTCCTCGAGAGTCTCGGACCCTATCTCTCCCATCACTCAATCCTCTAGGACCCTAGATCACTCATCCCTCTAGGCCCCAAACTCTGTTAGAAGCCAGGATGAAGATTAAAACCCCTCATCCCCTAGCCTTCCCTTCCCCCAACCACAGTCAAGTATTATGAACGCCTCCCCACCAAACCACAGGAACCAGCAGTGCCTTCTCTAACTGGGAATATGGTGATGTCGTGGTAATGTCATTGGACTAGTAACCCAGAGACCCAGGCTAATGCTCTGGGGATACAGGTTCAAATCACACCATGGTAGTTGGTGGAATTTAAATTCAATTAATTCATTAATAATTCTGAAACATAAGGCTACTCGCAGTAATAGTGACCATGACAACTATCATTGATTGTTGTTAAAAACCCAACTGGTTCACTAATATCCTTTAGGTCACACTCAAGATGGACGGTAAGGGAGATTTCCTCCACCCTCCTTCCAGCTTCGCTATCGGGGGAAGCCGTGGCTACCTTGTCTACACTGGGCAGCCCAAACTTTGTTGTTCCTGTGGCAAATCTGGTCATATGGCGGCCAACTGCAGCGCCTCCCTCTGCAAGAATTGCAAGCTGTTATATTATAATATATTATATTATATTATATTATATTATATTATATTATATTATATTATATTATATTATATTATATTATATTAATATAATATAATATAGGCACCAGGCAAAGGACTGCAAACAGACTAAGTGCTGCAACCTGTGTGGCGAGGCAGGTCACCTCTACAGCAACTGCCCCAAACGCTGCCTCACTTATGCACAGGCAGCCAAAGCCAACGAGGGGGAAGTAGACGAAATGGTGAGTGTCACCACCACCAAGGACACTTGCAACGCTCCAACCACCAAGGCCCCAAGTGAGAACAATGGGACAAGGGAGGAGACAGAGAGAGAGAGACAAGACAAAGGGAAACATTGAGGCGGCAGACGGCCAAACAACTGCACCGCCCCCTGAACCTCCCACTCCTCAGGAGAGCGAATCAATAGAGGAGGAATCAGTAGAGGATCAACCGGGGGAATGGCAGCTGGTGAAGAAGACCAAAAGGAAGAAGGGGCTAAGCAGGGACCAAGCCACTTCCCAGATGAGTGGCAAGAGGCGTCTCCCACCCGACACAGATGACAAGGGCAGCTGCTCTTCTGGTGAAGAAGGACAAGGGCAGCACCTACAGAAGAAGCAGCAAAGCTCTAGAGAGTTGGAGGACGAGACACCCGAGCTCCAGAACATTGGAGACAATGAATAGACCCTCAACTTGAAGAGGCCAGCGCACCCCAGCCCCAGGAATCTGGGAGCAGTGAGGCGCTCAGCGCAACCCAGCTCCGGGAAGCCAGGAGCAGCAACATCCCAGAGGGGGGAGTGGTTCAGAGAGACTTCTCCAACAGAGAACAATTCAAACCTTGCACAAACCCCACCTTCCCCCCGCCCGCCAATGCCAACTGAGTGGAACATCTCCAATGGGGAGGTTCAGGACAGTTTCCTCAGCCCATCCAAAGTGAGACCATTTGTGAACACTATGGGTATGCAGGAGCAGACCAAAGGTCTGGAACTGTCAAAGGCAACAGGACTGGTAAGCGACAAAATGCTTGAAAAATGGAGATAAAGATTGTACCCAATAACATGTGTAGCATTAAATCTACTATGCGATGAGTTGCGACCTTGGACTACCTTGCCTGGATCAGGCGCCCTTCTTCCACCCACCCCTTACAAGTGTTGAAACAGATACAACACAGAATCTGAAATCAGTATAGATTTTAATTCAAATGCATTTTGCCTCGATTGAAATGGCTCAGAAAGAATTTGTACAAATATATATTTATATACATTCAGACTAACAAAAAAATAGAAAGAACTCGCGTTTCTATGGTGCCTTTTGTGGCATCAAAGTGCTTTACAGCCAATTAAATACTTTTGAAGTGCAGTCAATGTTTTAACATAGGGAGATTTATGCACAGCAAGACTCCACTGACGTGAAAATGATCAGATGATTTTTTTTTTTTAGTGATGGGCGGAGCAAAACAAGTGGACAAGTTTCATAAACTGGAACTCCCTGCAGTAAAAGTCTCAACGTCAGTGACTTTTTCTCAAACAGCAACAACTTGCATTCGTATAGCACCTTTAACATTGGAAAACACCCTGAGGAGTTTCACAGGGGCGAGGATCGGTCAAAGCTTATGAGGCCAGGTTGCATAAATTTGACTGATATTCCCTTGAGTTTGGACGATGGAAAGGGCAGTTGATCGAGTGTGGAAAGGATTCAGTTGGTTAGATAGCAAGAAATTATATTTTCTCTAATGTGAGAGTCCAGAACAAGGAAAAGTGCAGCTTTGAGGAAAGATGGGATAGTCTGGGGTTGTTTTCCTTGGGCTGAGGGGAGATTTGACTGAGGTGTACAAGGTTGTGAGGTTAAATTGGATGAGAAGGACCTATTTCCCTTAGCAGAGGGGTCAGTGACTAGGGGGCATTTATTTATAGTGATCGGTAGGATTAGAGGGGACAGGAAGAAAGATTTTTTCACCCAGAGGGTGGTAGGGGTCTGGAACTCGCTGCCTGAAAGGGTAGTGGAGGCAGAAACCCTCAACTCATTTAAAAGGTGTCTGGAGATGCACCTGAAGTCCCGTAGCCTCCTGGGCTTGGACCAAGTGCCAGAAAATGGGACTAGGCCGTGGGGTTCCGATTTCGGCTGGCGCAGACATGATGGGCCGAGTGGCCACCTTCTGTCACAATTCTATGCTTCAGTAAGAGGCCATAACCTTAAAATCAGACCCAGGCCATCCAGGAGTGAAGCCTGGAAATAGTTCTGCACACAATGGGCAGTGGGAAATCTGGAACTCTCTTCCCCCAAAATATTGTGGAGACTGAGGGGTCAATCGGAGCTTTGGAAACTAGTTGTTAAATGTTTGTTAGGTCAGAGTATTGAGGGATGTGGAGAAAAGGCAGGAACATTTTGAGATATAAATCATCATTATCAAGTAGAATGGCAGAGCAGGCTAGGGGGTTGTGGTACAGCCTCCTCCTGTTCCTATGATACCTTCCCTGAGTATTTTTCTTTATCCTGTACCTGATTCACGGAGACCAGTGGTCACATGCGATGGTCAGAAACAGCGAGTGAAAAGTCCCACTAGCAGGACCACACTCCGCTCACCCACTAGAACCTGGTTTTCCCTTTGCTCGTGTCGCAAAGACAGAGCAGGCTGATGAAAGTTGAACGGTTGGAGAACTGTCCTGGTCCCACAGCCCAGAACGCGATTCCCACACAGACACAGCCCAGCTTTGGAGAAAGGATTTGCACCTATTTAAGTGCCTTTCACCATCTCGGAACGTCCCAAAGCGCTTTACAGTCAATCAAGTACTTTGCGACGTGTCATAATTGCAGGAGACGCAGCAGCCAATCTGCGCACTACAAGCTCCCACAAAAATCAATGCGATAGTGACCAGTTTTTTTTTTCCTCTATGATGTTGGTTGAGGGATACCTATGGGTCAGAAAACTGGGGAGAACTCCCAAACTGTCCTTCGAAATAGTGCCGTGGGATCTTCCCCATCCAAGCGAGCAGGGCAGACGGGGACTCAGTTTAACATTTCAGACCAAAAAAAAAAGGTGGGCACCTCCAACAGTGCTGCACTCCCTCAGTACTGCACCGGGGGTGGGGGTGAGTGTCAGATTGGATTATAAAATCAACTCTCCGGGGTGGGGTTTGAACCCACACAGCCTTCTGACTCAGAGGTGAGAACGCGACACTCCACCCCTCCCACCACCCCCAAGGCATGGCTAAATAGCTGATAAAGTTCGGTTAGTGCTGTGACACAGAAATCGAGGCGAAGACAGCAGCTGGAATCCCCTCGCTGCCTCTCGTTGAGCATTATCACAGCAGATACTGGTACCAGCCAATAGCAAGTGCTGCTAAACCGAGCAGGAGGGCGAATTGCAGGGATGGGCTGGACGTTAGCGAATCCTGTGGCTGCTTTGGCAGATGCTGATTGGCTCCTGTAGGTATTGCTTGACCTGTGAAGGCAGAAGATAACTGGTCATTGGTTGACTGGGACTGGACAGTAGATCGCAACTGATCTACCGCTTAATGTTTGTACTGAGATTCACACTGCCTCCCGCTCTCAATTGGACAGAGACTGGGTCCTGTTTGTTGGTGACCCTCCTTCTGCTGGTGGGAAGGTGCTTGTGGCCTAGGCTAATTCCCTGGGGACAGGGTTCAAATCCCACCATGGCAGCTGTGGGAATTTAAATTCAATTAATTAACAAATCTGGAATATAAAGCTAGTCTCAGGAATGATGACCATGATAATTGTCATCGATTGTTGTAAAAACCCATCTGGTTCACTAATGCCCCTTTAGGGGAAGGAAATCTGCCGTCCTTACCTGGTCTGGCCTACATGTGACTCCAGGCCCACAGCAATGTGGTTGACTCAACACTGCCCTCTGAAATGGCCCCGCAAGCCACTTGGATGAAGGGCAATTAGGGGCGGGCAACAAATGCTGGTCACAGTCACACCCCCAGTCACACTTTGCCCCCGCTCCCCACCGCCCCCCCACCCCGGCCCGGCCCCAGTCCCTTACCCTGTGCGATGGTGCGTTTCCTGGTCTCTGTGCTGGTCCCGTGTACGGCACCATTGCTCTCCGGTCCTGAGCTCAATGCTTGGAGTTCACCAAAAAGCTGCAGCAAGAAAACGAGGAGAAAGCTTTTCAGTCCGAAGGTCTCCGGTGTAACCGGGACAAGGCGGTGGGAGCTGCGACTCCCAGTGTGGGTTCCCGTTGGTCAGGGTGAAAATGGGGGCGGCAGAGTCTGGGAAGGCCCAGCTCAGAATAAACCCAGTGTCTGAGGGAGCACCCTCTCCGCCCCACCCCCCCCAATCCCGTCTCCTCATTGTGGGGCCCCAGCGAACCCTCTGACTGAAGCAGACTGGCTGCCCTGTCAGCTGAGATGTTTACAGGCACAGATGGAGCGTTCGTATTGTGGCTTCTTCACCAGCTCATGAACCCCTCCACTGTTTTAGAACCATGGAGAGTCATCGCACACAGAAAGAGGCCATTCAGCCCACTGAGCCCATGAGTACAAAGATACAAAAACAGCAAGGACGCCACAAGGTCAGACTATAACTGTCCTGTGAATCAGCCTCTTGCACAGACTCAGTTTCCAGGTATCCCCTGAGACCTGAAGAAAGCCACATGCGATTAAAGTTCACATTTTTTTGACTATTATTAAATTTTACACTGTTGGAAAGCCAGTAATGAGGGAGTGCTGCACTGTCAGAGGGTCAGTACCCATGGGAGTGCTGCATTTTCAGAGGGTCAGTACTGAGGCAAGGCTGCATTGTCAGAGCGTCAGGACTGAGGGAGTGCTGCACTGTTAGTGGGTCAATATTGAGGGAGTGCTGCACTGTCAGTGGGTCAGTACCGAGGGAGTGCTGCATTGTCAGAGGGTCAGTACTGAGGGAGTGCTGCATTGTCAGAGGGTCAGTACTGAGGGAGCGCTGCACTGTCAGTGGGTCAGTACCGAGGGAGTGCTGCACTGTCAGAGGGTCAGTACCGAGGGAGTACTGCACTGTCAGAGGGTCAGTACTGAGGGAGTGCTGCACTGTCAGAGGGTCAGTACTGAGGGAATGCTGCACTGTCAGAGGGACAGTACTGAGGGAGTGCTGCACTGTCAGAGGGTCAGTACTGAGGGGGTGCTGCACTGTCAGAGGGTAAGTACGGAGTCAATACTTCACACGAGGGAAAAGCACAAATACAACAGTCACCATGGTTACTGGTTATGAGTCTTTCTCTTACCCCCATGTTGAGTTGAAAGGCCCGGTTTGCCTCATCCATGATCTTTTCCTTTGTCTCTCTATTGACTTCCAGTGTGTTCATTCTCGAGCGGTACAGCTGTTTGAACTTGGTGGCGTTGGTGACCCGGTCAAAGGTGAAGAATGCGACCCCTTCACCCGTGCTCGGCAGCTGCAATGCTTTCTGGGCCACCCTCTTCAGCATCTGCCCCCCCGACAGGTCCCCCAAGTACCTGATGTAGGCGTGGGCCACCAGAAGCTCGGGCTCCCTTTGCCCCACGTGCTGGATCCGGGACACGTACTCCCCTGTGGCCTTCGGACACTCGATGCGATTCCTCCAGCCCGGCCCGTGGAAGTATTCCAGATCCTGCTCCAAGGCCTCCTTCCGGTGGAGCTCCGAGGGGAAGTAGAGAGGGGCGAAGGCCGGATGATCCTTGTTCCTCTCGATCTCCTCTTCCAAGGCCGTGTAGATGAAGTACAGAGAGTCCAGTAACAGCTGGAGGAGGGAGGAAAGGAAAGAGGATTGTGAACAGGGATTAGCTCAGCTCACTGCCAGAACGCCAACATAGTGGGGGTCACTGAGGGTCAGGGTGCTGAGGGCAAGGGCGCTGAATGTTCACCATTGGCATGTCCCACCTGGGTCCAAACAATACTGAGGAAATGCTGCACTGTCAGAGGGTCATTACTGAGGGAGTGCTGCACTGTCAGATGGTCAGTACTGAGGGAGTGCTGCTCTGTCAGAGGGTCAGTACTGAGAGGGAGGGCTGCTCAGTCAGAGGGTCAATACTGAGGGAGTGCTGCTCTGTCAGAGGGTCAGTACTGAGGGAGTGCTGCTCTGTCAGAGGGTCAGTACTGAAGGGGTGCTGCACTGTCAGATGGTCAGTACTGAAAGGGAGGGCTGCTCGGTCAGAAGGTCAGTACTGAGGGGGTGCTGCTCTGTCAGATGGTCAGTACTGAGGGAGTGCTGCTCAGTCAGAGGGTCAGTACTGAGAGGGAGGGCTGCTCTGTCAGAGGGTCAGTACTGAGGGAGTGCTGCTCTGTCAGAGGGTCAGTACTGAGGGAGTGCTGCTCTGTCAGAGGGTCAGTACTGAGGGAGGGCTGTATTGTTGGAGGGGCAGGGCTGAGGCAGGGCAACAATGTTGGAGTAGCAGTTCTGTAGCGATATCAGAGGAAAGTTTCCAACTCGTGGATCCTTATCTCCCCCATATTGGTGCTGAGTGTCCCTTGTCCAGACACAGCCCTGGGTTTATGCCTGAGTCTGAATTAGCTGCCCTCAGCACAGGGTAGATTTACAATTTACCCCATCTTCCCTGGACAAGGAGGCGAGACCAGATGTGATTCCCATTCCTGACCTTGGGCCTGTGGGTCTACGGACAGGTTCGAACTGTCCACAAGGCTTCCCAGAGTCACTTGCTGTCCGAGATCACTTAAAAAGGGGACTTTCTGTACACTTTTTAATCACCCTGTACATCCCTCCATCCCCTGTACACATTTCCAATGCCTGTACACCTTTCCATTGTGTATACACCTTTAAATTCCCAATACTACAATGCTGTTCTGAACTGAACAGAATTAAGTTAATTCCTTGATCTGTGTTGTTTGTCTTTCTGAAATTCTCTGTCTTCCGGTCTCCAGCGGAAGGAGCTGTGAGTCCCATTTACTGCGCTGTGACTCAGGAAATGGAGGGTGTCAGTGGGAAGTACATCAACAGTGATTGCTCCCTCACTCTGCCCAGTCCGACAGCACAAGACCAAGCCTTAGCTAAAAAGCTGCGGGACGTCAGTGAGTCACTCACCGGCCTCGACAAGCGGACAACTGGAGAGTCAAGTTGGAGGCAGGTTCAATCGAACCATTCAAAAGGGAATTTGACTGTTACCTGAAAAGGAAGAATGTGCTGGGTTATAAGGGGAGAAGAGGGGAAAATGGCGCTAATGAATTGCTCATTCGGATAGCAGGTGCAGACACGATGGGCCAAATGGCCTCCTTCTGCATTGGAACAATTCTGTGATTGTGCTGAGAAGAGGTGTTCTGGTGAGATGGCAGAAGATTATGTGCTGTCCCCTGGAGGTCCCTATCCAGAAACCATTAAAACTTAAGGTGGACGGAAAGGGGTTTAGGGACCCGAGGGGGGAGTGGGAGGGGGGAGTGGGAAAGGCATGGGCGAGAGTGAAGGTGGAGATGGGGGAGCGGGTGAGAGGGAAGGAGAAAAGGGAGAAGGGGAAGGGCTCAGAGGGAAGAGTTGAGGGAGGACTGGGGTTGGTGAGGGAGAGAACAGAGCGTATAGTTTAAAGAACCAGTATCTTTGCTTTACCTTAAACTGATCCTGGGTGAGCTGACCCTTCTGGAAGTTTCTCATGAACTCCGAGTTTTCGGCCAGTTCGTGCGATTCCTTTGTGGCCAACTTCAGGGCTTCCGACAGGTCGGCCGGCATGCTGGAGCAAAGAGGTCAAAGGGCAGGGTTAGTTTGGCTCAACCCAGCTGCAGCCACGGCTTTGGGTCCCTCATTCAAACACAAATCCCCTCCCACCCTCACACACCCTCACACCCACCTACACCTACCCCTACACCACCCCCACCCCCACCCCTGCCACCCAAAACACAGATGGAGACACTTCCATTCTCCCCTGAACAGCCAATCCACCCAGGACTGAGTCCAGTCAGCTCTTCGACAGTGGAAGCTTTCACACTGAGGCCAGTCCTGATGTTGGCAGGATTTCACTATCCAACTGACCTCGTTACACGTGTCCATGAGCAGCGACCCATTGGAATTGAGGTCCATAGGGGACCTCATGCCCACAACCCCATGTCCTTCTGTCTGAGCCACATACACACTCCCCTGCCTGAACAGCACGGTGAGCTAATGGATGCCTTAAAAGGCCCACAGATATCTTCTCCTCGGGGAAGGGGGATAGTTTTGTTGGTAAATCTGATGGCAAGTTTCACACCAACAATCCACAGCCACAATCTGGGTACAATCTCTATCCCTTCAGACAGTTATCAGAGCAGCCTAACCCTTACCCTGACTGTGACCTTGACCCTAACCCTGACCCTAACCCTAACCCTAACCCTGACCCTAACCTTTACCCTGACACTGAGCCAAAATCTGACCCTAATCCTAATCCTAACCCTACCCCTGACCCTAACCCTGATCCTGACCCTGAGCCTAACTCTGACACTGAGCCTAACTCTGACCCTAATCTTAACCCTACCCCTGACCTAACCCTGACACTGACACTGAGCCTAACTATGACCCTAATCCTGACCCTAACCTTAGCCATGACCCTAACCCTCAGGCTGATCCCCCTAGTGGTGGATTTGAAGCCTGTGTTGTGGAGGTACCTGCCCCTCTCCCTCCCGCCCTCTCTCCCCTTCCCCCTCCCTCTTTCTCTCACTCTCTTTGTCTTGGCCCCTCCATCTCCCTTCCCTCTCCCCCTCTCCCACATGTATTTCCTGTCCAGTGGGTTTGCTGCCCTCGGACTGCTATTGGGAAGCGGCCCAGGAAACATTCAGTGGGGACTAAGCCCAGTTCTGAGTGTCCTGTTCTCTCTCAAATGGCCCTCATTCTCACCAGGGTGCACACAGGAGTGGAGCCACTCCATACCCTGGTCAGATAACCACATCGACCAGCTCAGGTGATAACCTCTCTCTCCAACGCCCTGTGCTACTGACTGTATCACACTATCTTATCAGGGAAGGAGGGCTGAGGCTGAGCCGCATTAATGGGCAGTGTGGATGGAGCTTTACACTGCCTCTAATCTGCCATGGGTGTGCCTGTGCTACAGAGATTCACCCTGGCAGGGATAGAGTTCAAATCCTAGCTGGTGCCAAGTTCTTACCTGACACTTTGCTTCTGGTTCTGAGCTTCCAACTGCTGCAGCTCTGCAAAAACCTGCATTGGAAATAAAACAAGAAGCAGTTTGAGGGCCCAGGATGAAGGAAGAAACCGGAACCAAGACAGACCGAGCCTCAGGAGCTAGGCCGAGCCAGCCTTAGCAACAAAGTCCGAGCAAGCCTCAAGATGAAGGCCAAACCCAACCAAGGTTAGAATAGCCTTAGTACCAGGGGTGAGGAAGCATCAGAAATAAAGCCTTGTGTGATAATTAACACAAAATCGAAAGAATATCTTTCTCTTACCCCCACGTTGAGTTGAAAGGCCCGGTTTGCCTCATCCAGGATCTTTTCCATTGTCTCTCTATTGACTTCCAGTGTGTTCATTCTCGAGCGGTACAGCTGTTTGAACTTGGTGGCGTTGGTGACCCGGTCAAAGGTGAAGAATGCGACCCCTTCACCCGTGCTCGGCAGCTGCAATGCTTTCTGGGCCACCCTCTTCAGCATCTGCCCCCCCGACAGGTCCCCCAAGTACCTGATGTAGGCGTGGGCCACCAGAAGCTCGGGCTCCCTTTGCCCCACGTGCTGGATCCGGGACACGTACTCCCCTGTGGCCTTCGGACACTCGATGCGATTCCTCCAGCCCGGCCCGTGGAAGTATTCCAGATCCTGCTCCAAGGCCTCCTTCCGGTGGAGCTCCGAGGGGAAGTAGAGGGGGGCGAAGGCCGGATGATCCTTGTTCCTCTCGATCTCCTCTTCCAAGGCCGTGTAGATGAAGTACAGAGAGTCCAGTAACAGCTGGAGGAGGGAGCAAAGGAAAGAGGATTGTGAACAGGGATTAGCTCAGCTCACTGCCAGAACGCCAACATAGTGGGGGCCACTGAGGGTCAGGGTGCTGAGGGCAAGGGTGCTGAATGTTCACCATTGGCATGTCCCACCTGGGTCCAAACAATACTGAGGAAATGCTGCACTGTCAGAGGGTCATTACTGAGGGAGTGCTGCACTGTCAGATGGTCAGTACTGAGGGAGTGCTGCTCTGTCAGAGGGTCAGTACTGAGAGGGAGGGCTGCTCAGTCAGAGGGTCAGTACTGAGGGAGTGCTGCTCTGTCAGAGGGTCAGTACTGAGGGAGTGCTGCTCTGTCAGAGGGTCAGTACTGAGGGAGTGCTGCACTGTCAGAGGGTCAGTACTGAAGGAGTGCTGCACTGTCAGATGGTCAGTACTGAGAGGGAGGGCTGCTCGGTCAGAAGGTCAGTACTGAGGGGGTGCTGCTCTGTCAGATGGTCAGTACTGAGGGAGTGCTGCTCAGTCAGAGGGTCAGTACTGAGAGGGAGGGCTGCTCTGTCAGAGGGTCAGTACTGAGGGAGTGCTGCTCTGTCAGAGGGTCAGTACTGAGGGAGTGCTGCTCTGTCAGAGGGTCAGTACTGAGGGAGGGCTGTATTGTTGGAGGGGCAGGGCTGAGGCAGGGCAACAATGTTGGAGTAGCAGTTCTGTAGCGATATCAGAGGAAAGTTTCCAACTCGTGGATCCTTATCTCCCCCATATTGGTGCTGAGTGTCCCTTGTCCAGACACAGCCCTGGGTTTATGCCTGAGTCTGAATTAGCTGCCCTCAGCACAGGGTAGATTTACAATTTACCCCATCTTCCCTGGACAAGGAGGCGAGACCAGATGTGATTCCCATTCCTGACCTTGGGCCTGTGGGTCTACGGACAGGTTCGAACTGTCCACAAGGCTTCCCAGAGTCACTTGCTGTCCGAGATCACTTAAAAAGGGGACTTTCTGTACACTTTTTAATCACCCTGTACATCCCTCCATCCCCGGTACACATTTCCAATGCCTGTACACCTTTCCATTGTGTATACACCTTTAAATTCCCAATACTACAATGCTGTTCTGAACTGAACAGAATTAAGTTAATTCCTTGATCTGTGTTGTTTGTCTTTCTGAAATTCTCTGTCTTCCGGTCTCCAGCGGAAGGAGCTGTGAGTCCCATTTACTGCGCTGTGACTCAGGAAATGGAGGGTGTCGGTGGGAAGTACATCAACAGTGATTGCTCCCTCACTCTGCCCAGTCCGACAGCACAAGACCAAGCCTTAGCTAAAAAACTGTGGGACGTCAGTGAGTCACTCACCAGCCTCGACAAGCGGACAACTGGAGAGTCAAGTTGGAGGCAGGTTCAATCGAACCATTCAAAAGGGAATTTGACGGTTACCTGAAGAGGAAGAATGTGCTGGGTTATAAGGGGAGAAGAGGGGAAAATGGCACTAATGAATTGCTCATTCGGATAGCAGGTGCAGACACGATGGGCCAAATGGCCTCCTTCTGCGTTGGAACAATTCTGTGATTGTGCTGAGAAGAGGTGTTCTGGTGAGATGGCAGAAGATTATGTGCTGTCCCCTGGAGGTCCCTATCCAGAAACCATTAAAATTTAAGGTGGACGGAAAGGGGTTTAGGGACCCGAGGGGGGAGTGGGAGGGGGGAAGTGGGAAAGGAGGGGGGAGAGTGAAGGTGGAGATGGGGGAGCGGGTGAGAGGGAAGGAGAAAAGGGAGAAGGGGAAGGGGTCAGAGGGAAGAGTTGAGGGAGGACTGGGGTTGGTGAGGGAGAGAACAGAGCGTATAGTTTAAAGAACCAGTATCTTTGCTTTACCTTAAACTGATCCTGGGTGAGCTGACCCTTCTGGAAGTTTCTCATGAACTCCGAGTTTTCGGCCAGTTCGTGCGATTCCTTTGTGGCCAACTTCAGGGCTTCCGATAGGTCGGCCGGCATGCTGGAGCAAAGAGGTCAAAGGGCAGGGTTAGTTTGGCTCAACCCAGCTGCAGCCACGGCTTTGGGTCCCTCATTCAAACACAAATCCCCTCCCACCCTCACACACCCTCACACCCACCTACACCTACCCCTACACCACCCCCACCCCCACCCCTGCCACCCAAAACACAGATGGAGACACTTCCATTCTCCCCTGAACAGCCAATCCACCCAGGACTGAGTCCAGTCAGCTCTTCGACAGTGGAAGCTTTCACACTGAGGCCAGTCCTGATGTTGGCAGGATTTCACTATCCAACTGACCTTGTTACACGTGTCCATGAGCAGCGACCCATTGGAATTGAGGTCCATAGGGGACCTCATGCCCACAACCCCATGTCCTTCTGTCTGAGCCACATACACACTCCCCTGCCTGAACAGCACGGTGAGCTAATGGATGCCTTAAAAGGCCCACAGATATCTTCTCCTCGGGGAAGGGGGATAGTTTTGTTGGTAAATCTGATGGCAAGTTTCACACCAACAATCCACAGCCACAACCTGGGTACAATCTCTGTCCCTTCAGACAGAGTTATCAGAGCAGCCTAACCCTTACCCTGACTGTGACCTTGACCCTAACCCTAACCCTAACCCTGACCCTGAGCCAAAATCTGACCCTAATCCTAATCCTAACCCTTCTCCTGACCCTAACCCTGATCCTGACCCTGACCCTGAGCCTAACTCTGACACTGAGCCTAACTCTGACCCTAATCTTAACCCTACCCCTGACCTAACCCTGACACTGACACTGAGCCTAACTATGACCCTAATCCTGACCCTAACCTTAGCCATGGCCCTAACCCTCAGGCTGATCCCCCTAGTGGTGGATTTGAAGCCTGTGTTGTGGAGGTACCTGCCCCTCTCCCTCCCGCCCTCTCTCCCCTTCTCCATCTCTCTCTTTCTCTCTCTTTCACTTTGTCTTGGCCCCTCCATCTCCCTTCCCTCTCCCCCTCTCCCACATGTATTTTCTGTTCAGTAGGTTTGCTGCCCTTGGACTGATATTGGGAAGATGCCCAGGAAACATTCAGTGGGGACTAAGCCCAGTTCTGATTGTCCTGTTCTCTCTCAAATGGCCCTCATTCTCACCAGGGTGCACACAGGAGTGGAGCCACTCCATACCCTGGTCAGATAACCACATCGACCAGCTCAGGTGATAACCTCTCTCTCCAACGCCCTGTGCTACTGACTGTATCACCCTATCTTATCAGGGAAGGAGGGCTGAGGCTGAGCCGCATTAATGGGCAGTGTGGATGGAGCTTTACACTGCCTCTAATCTGCCATGGGTGTGCCTGTGCTACAGAGATTCACCCTGGCAGGGATAGAGTTCAAATCCTAGCTGGTGCCAAGTTCTTACCTGACACTTTGCTTCTGGTTCTGAGCTTCCAACTGCTGCAGCTCTGCAAAAACCTGCATTGGAAATAAAACAAGAAGCAGTTTGAGGGCCCAGGATGAAGGAAGAAACCGGAACCAAGACAGACCGAGCCTCAGGAGCTAGGCTGAGCCAGCCTTAGCAACAAAGTTGAGCAAGCCACAAGATGAAGGCCAAACCCAACCAAGATTAGAATAGCCTTAGTACCAGGGCTGAGGAAGCATCAGAAATAAAGCCTTGTGTGATAATTAACACAAAATTGAAAGAATATCTTTCTCTTACCCCCACGTTAAGTTGAAAGGCCCGGTTTGCCTCATCCAGGATCTTTTCCATTGTCTCTCTATTGACTTCCAGTGTGTTCATTCTCGAGCGGTACAGCTGTTTGAACTTGGTGGCGTTGGTGACCCGGTCAAAGGTGAAGAATGCGACCCCTTCACCCGTGCTCGGCAGCTGCAATGCTTTCTGGGCCACCCTCTTCAGCATCTGCCCCCCCGACAGGTCCCCCAAGTACCTGATGTAGGCGTGGGCCACCAGAAGCTCGGGCTCCCTTTGCCCCACGTGCTGGATCCGGGACACGTACTCCCCTGTGGCCTTCGGACACTCGATGCGATTCCTCCAGCCCGGCCCGTGGAAGTATTCCAGATCCTGCTCCAAGGCCTCTTTCCGGTGGAGCTCCGAGGGGAAGTAGAGAGGGGCGAAGGCCGGATGATCCTTGTTCCTCTCGATCTCCTCTTCCAAGGCCGTGTAGATGAAGTACAGAGAGTCCAGTAACAGCTGGAGGAGGGAGGAAAGGAAAGAGGATTGTGAACAGGGATTAGCTCAGCTCACTGCCAGAACGCCAACATAGTGGGGGCCACTGAGGGTGAGGGAGTGGGAACTGAGGATGAGAATGCTGAGGAAGAAGGCACTGAGGGTGAGGGTGCTGACGACAGATCTCTTCTGCTCTCCCAACAGTACTGAGAGAGTGCTGCTTTGTTGGAGGTGCCATCTTTCAGATGTTAAACCGAGTCCCCATACAGGGACACAAAAGCTCCTGCAGCCACTAGGCACAGAAGAGTGGAATTGTTCTCTCGCTCCACTGAGGCCAATATTTATCCCTCAGCCAACAACCCAAAAGCAGATAATCTGGTCAGTACCTCGTTGCTGTTTGCAGGATCTTGCTGTGCACAAATTGACAACAGTGATTACATTTCAAAAGCACCTCATTGTCTATAAAGCCCTTTGGGATGCAGGAGGTGGTGAAAGGCACTATAGAAACGCAAGCCTTTCTTTTCTATTCCTCATGAAGAAGCATTTCTCGGTTACTGATTGAGTCGAGGGCGGTATTGAGTGAGGGGGCTTCCTTTCTAAGCTCTTAAAGTGTTGTCCTGATAAATTCCTGCTGATTCGATGTAGGGGACCGTGTGCCTAGGACCCCCATGCTGCCCCCGGAGCTGAAGTCGGTGCTCGGGGAGGGCAGCGGGGGTTATGGGCGCAGGGAATGGGTGGGCACAGTTCATAAAACCCTGGAGGCAGAGGGCAAGGAATGGACTGTGGAGGGGTTTCCTTTACCCCCGTACTTAGGGGCAGAGGCTTGTAATTTTAAGCTCAGGAGCTGCCAATTTACAATTCATTGGTGTGACTCCACTTTGAACAATGTGTCCAGTTGTGGTCGCCAACATACAGAAGGGACAAGGCGAAAGTTTACAGAAAAGGTCAACCAGAATGAGTTAGGGTCAGAGCAATGATGAAGAGCTATGTTGGAAATTGGGAATCT
Organism: Cetorhinus maximus; assembly: GCF_964194155.1. Classification (NCBI taxonomy): domain Eukaryota; kingdom Metazoa; phylum Chordata; class Chondrichthyes; order Lamniformes; family Cetorhinidae; genus Cetorhinus; species Cetorhinus maximus. The sequence goes on along the minus strand of NC_135907.1, from coordinate 8,167,249 downwards.
CTTCACAGGATTATTCTGATAATTGATAATTACAATAGTTATTATCATTATAATTCTGATAACTGATCTCATTGAAACATGCAAAATTCTCACAGGGCTCGACAGGGTCTATGTAGGAAGGAGGTTTCCCCTGACTGGGGTGGGGGTGTCTAGAACCAGGCCGCACAGTCTCAGAATAAGGGGCAGGACATTTAGGACTGAGATGAGAAGAAACTTCTTCACTCAAAGGGTGGTGAATCTTTGGAATTTTCTCTCCCAAAGGGCTGTGGAAGCTCAGCCATTGAGTATGTTCAAGACTGAGATCGATAGGTTTGTACTTATTAAAAACGCCAAGGGATATGGGGATGATGCAGGAAAAAGATGTTGAAGTAGAAGATCGTGCACTATCTGATTCAATGGCGGAACGGGCTCGAAGGGCTGAATGGCCTCTTGCTCCTATTTCTTACGGAGAAGAGAGGGTCGAGCATTGCTACACACAATTACTCTTTTTAGGGTCCTGCCTTCTGGGGTCTGTTCTCCGGACCTCTCGCTCTCTCTCCAGTGTTCCCAGTTCTTTTGACCACCTGATTGTTGCTTGGCCCTGAGACCCAGTGCTCCATACCCCAGGCCTCAGCTCAGTCTTCTCAGATCCTAGGCCCCCCCTCGTCTCCAAAAACCCTGGTCACCGCAGTTGGCAGGACACCCAGGGTCACCGTTTAAAGATAAGGGGTCGTCCATTTAAGACACAGATGAGGAGAAATTTTATCTCACAGAGGGTTGTGAGTCTTTGGAACTCTCTTCCTCAAAGGGCGGTGGAAGCAGAGTCTTTGAACATTTTTAAGGCAGAAGTAGATAGATTCTTGATAAGGAAGGGGGTGAAAGGTTAACGGGGGTAGGCGGGAATGTGGAGTTGACATTAAAATCAGAGCAGCCATGATCTTATTGGATGGCGGAGCAGGCTCGAGGGGCCGAGTGGCCTACTCCTGCTCCCAATTCGAATGCATTTGCATTTTGTGGACCTATGTGGCGAGATTAGAGAAACTCCTTATGGCGGTGGGAAGAATTAAATCGAGGCGTTCACAACCAGGATGGGCTTTGATAAAGTGAACGAGGAGAAATCAGGAAATGGGGTAGGAGGGTCAGTAACCAGAGGGGCCCAAATTTAAGGTTACGGCCAAAAGCACCAGAGGTGGAATGAGGAGATTTTTTTTTAGCAGTGAGTTGTGAATTTGATGGCGGTTGTGGTAGGGGCTGAATGGTGTGGTGCGAGGTGGAAGCTGATTCAATAATAACTTTGGATATTAAAGGTGGGGGGGGGGGTGGGGGGGGGGGGGAAATTTGCAGGGCAATGGGGAAAGAGCAGGGGAGTGGGGAGAATTGGTAACTCTTTCAGAGGGCCAGCACAGACATGATGGGCTGAATGGTCTCCTTCTGTGCAGTAAAGTATTATGATTCCTATATAGGGCTGACGAATACAGGATCGATAACCTGTAGATCGACAAAGAGACGCGTTGGTGTTTGATCTCCGGCTCCCCTCCCGAATTCCCGAAAGCCGACTTTTCTTCTGATTGAAATCTTACCGTAAACTGATCCCGGGTGAGCTGACCCTTCTGGAAGTTTCTCATGAACTCCGAGTTTTCGGCCAGTTCGTGCGACACCTTTGTGGCCAACTTCAGGGCTTCCGATAGGTCGGCCGGCATGCTGGGGCAAAGAGGTCAAAGGGCAGGGTTATAGTTTGGTTCAGTCCACCCCACCCAACCTCAGGCTGGGCCCCTGATTCACACAGACAACCCACACCACGCCCTCCCTCGCCGCCCCCCTCCCAACCCCCATCCCCCATCCCCAACAGCATTAACGTCCCAGTTGTCCATGTGTGAATCTAAACAGTGTTTTCAGGATCATCAACTGTGGAGGCCGTCACACCAAGACAGAGGTCAGAGGGCGTGGCCGGGGCACTGGGAAAAATACGACGCAATTAAGTTGCTGTGGAGCCTGTGCGTTTCTGGTTGGGCCCTACAGCTCCACAGCCATGTCACTCTCACCCACATGGTCATTATTTAGATACGAGTGCAGACACTATAGTTCAGCAGCTTATTCATCTGTAGAGTGCATCGTGGCTGAGTCCAATCATGGCACCACCACCCCCCCAGCCCCCGCCCTGCTCTGCACTCTCCCCTCGATCCTGAGAGGAAACCCACTCCCATTTCCAACCATCTAACTCCAAATTGCGGAGGCCAATTGGGCCCTTCCCCAGAAACACTCATTGCCAAGGTGTCAGGTGCTTAAGGTGCTCAGTGGAGTCTCACTGCCACCTCTGAGTCAGGAGGTTTTAGGTTCGTGTCTCACCCACCCCCCCACCACCCCGAGACTAGAGCAGAAAATCTCACAAGGTCACAGGGATCTCACAGGGTCACTGGGGTCTCGCAGGGTCACTGGGGTCTCGCAGGGTCACTGGGACCTCACAGGGATCTCACAGGGTCACTGGGGTCTCGCAGGGTCACTGGGACCTCACAGGGATCTCACAGGGTCACTGGGATCTCACAGGGTCACTGGGGTCTCGCAGGGTCACTGGGGTCTCACAGGGTCAATGGGGTCTCGCAGGGTCACTGGGGTCTCGCAGGGTCACTGGGACCTCACAGGGATCTCACAGGGTCACTGGGATCTCACAGGGTCACTGGGGTCTCGCAGGGTCACTGGGGTCTCACAGGGTCACTGGGGTCTCGCAGGGTCACTGGGGTCTCACAGGGTCACTGGGGTCTCACAGGATCAATGGGATCTCACAGGGTCACTGGGGTCTCGCAGGGTCACAGTGTTGGCTGCTATGTGGCATTGTGCAGGGTTGGGGTTAGCCAGGGGGATTTGTGTTAGCAGGGAAGTGACCCCATGGAGGAATATGAGGGGCTGGGGTGGGTGGGGGTGTGCCGGTGAGTGGTGTTTGGGGAGCTGGTGTGAGATCGTCATTCTGACAGGATAATCTCATTCACTCCGGCAAAACTTCAGAGTCTGAAACCTATTCCCCTGGGTCTTCTGACCAAACCCGGCAAACAGCTGCTCACCATGTCCAATCACAGCCCAGGATACCGTTCAGTAAAGGCGGCTGCCATGGTTACACAGCACACACCTTCCTCCCGATCTCCACTCCCTGGTATGCAGCCAACTGGACCTGCCATCTGTAAATGTTTAATCCCTTGTGGTTTTTACACAGGTTGGTCGACCCAGCTGGCAGTAGCATTTACACCGTGCCACCTAGCAACAGCACCGTCTGTCACCCTTCACCGGGCAGAGTCTGGCCATGGGCAGGGGCTTCACCCCCAGGAGGCAGGGAGAGAAGGAGCAAGATCGCTAGAGAATACATTGCTCACACAGTCCCAGGATATCAAACAACAAGGAGAGACACTGGTCGGAGTCCGGACTTACTCCGGGTTTCAGAGTCCGGACTCACTCCGGGTTTCAGAGTCCGGACTCACTCCGGTTTCATGGTCTGAACTCACTCCGGGTTTCAGAGTCTGGACTCACGCCGGGTTTCAGAGTCCGGACTCACTCCGGGTTTCAGAGTCTGGACTCACTCCGGGTTTCAGAGTCTGGACTCACTCCGGGTTTCAGAGTCCGGACTCACTCCGGTTTCATGGTCTGAACTCACTCCGGGTTTCAGAGTCTGGACCCACTCCGGGTTTCAGAGTCCGGACTCACTCCGGGTTTCAGAGTCTGGACTCACTCCGGGTTTCAGAGTCCGGACTCACTCCGGTTTCAGAGTCTGGACTCACTCCGTGTTTCAGAGTCCGGACTCACTCTGGGTTTCAGAGTCCGGACTCACTCCGGGTTTCAGAGTCTGGACTCACTCTGGGTTTCAGAGTCTGGACTCACTCCGGGTTTCAGAGTCCGGACTCACTCCGGTTTCAGAGTCTGGACTCACTCCGTGTTTCAGAGTCCGGACCCACTCTGGGTTTCAGAGTCCGGACTCACTCCGGGTTTCAGAGTCCGGACTCACTCCAGGTTTCAGGGTCTGGACTCACTCCGGGTTTCAGAGTCTGGACCCACTCTGGGTTTCAGAGTCTGGACTCACTCCGGGTTTCAGAGTCTGGACCCACTCCGGGTTTCAGCGCCTGGACTCACTGGATTCAGAAACTGGTCTCACTCCGGATTCAGAATCAGGTCTCACTCGGGGGTTTCAGAATCGTGTCTAGCTGCTGTGCCCCTACCTGTCTCTGTCCATGTGGCCCACAATTCCCATCGGAGTATCCAAGCTGTTTATCTTTCGGATTCTCTGGCTGCTTCCTGGCTGCTGGTTCAATCCTCTGTTGGAAGCGCTGAATTCTGAGCCCTTTTATCCTGTTTCTGGGACAGCCCACGTGATGCTGTGGCTCAGCCCTCTTGTTAGAGCAAGTCTGTCCCTCCCCGCCCTCAAAATCTTTCACATGATAATCGGGTGAAGAGCTCGTACAGAAAGGATGTTGACTTCATTTCCTCTGTGGTTTGGAAACTTCTCCTCAGCACTAGCCTGTGTTCTTTGTCCTACAGAAACCTTTGACCTCCTACCTCCCACTCCCGCACACACACACACACACACACACACACACACACAGTTCAAGCCTGGACTGGTAAGCAATTGGCTTCTGCAGAAACGAAACATTTAACCGCTCAGCTGCCAGTTCCAGAGCTTCGGAACAGAATGCAGTAACATCTTGACTCAGAGGGACCGTGAACAATATTCCCCTCTGAGCTCTGCGGCAGGATCGTACCAGAATCAATAGGGCTGCAGACAACAGAGAGAAAGCAGAGGCGGCGCTGACTGTGAGGCAGTGGAATTCGCTTCTGGAGGGGGAAAAAAAAAATTGCATTGCTATAGCCCCTGCCAACACTTCGGGACACCCCGAAGCTCCCCGCAAGCAGCCAAAGGTCATTTTGAAGCATCATCACTGTTGCATTGTGGAAAACACACCTCGCGCACGGCAAGCTCCCACATGCATTGAAAATTAAAAACGGCCAAATGCTCTGTTTGAATGATGTTGGTTGAGGAACAAATATTGGCCAAGGCACTGGGGTGAAAATCTTTCTCAAAATGGTAGCCAGGTGATCTTGTGCCTCCATCTGGGCGGGGCTTGCAGTTTAACATCCCATCTGCATGGCGGCACCTCTGGCAGTGCACCGCTCCCTCAGTGCCGCACAGCGAAGCCTGGATTTTGCGCTCAAATCTCTGGAGTGCGACTGGAACCCGCGACCTCCAGGCCAAGTGCTCCACGCGGAGCCACATTTGACGTTAAGGCCAGTGGCTGTTGACATTGAAACTTCGACTGAGCGGATGAATGAAGGAAGAGGAGGTTGAAAGAATCTGAAGAGTGCGGGGTAACTCTGGCTTTGGACTGTGGAGGGTACAGGCTGGATGGGCAGAAAGGCCTGTTTGACCAGAAGCTTCTGGCACCTCGGGGAAAATTCCCACGCCCAAATAGGCTGGAGATTTGGGGCAAGTGGTCATGACCCCATCTCCGGACCCGGTGCTCAGGGGCAGTGAATTCACCTTCTCATAGGTCATTCCCATCAGTCAGTGTGTGGCAGTGAGGGTGAGGCAAGAGTTGCCATGCCAACTCCTGGGCCTCACTACAAGCGTGGCCATTTAGTCAGAGAGGCAGAGTGGGTGGGGGTAGTGGTGGGGGGGTGCGGGGGCAGGGAGGCAGTGTCACTACCCCAGCCAAGACAGGCATCTTTCTGGAGAGGCGGACGAGGACATTTCCGAGTTGCATCTCTCGTCAAACTGCAGGTCCGGAAAGTTCTAAAGATGGCAGGACAGTCTGACTCATGCCCCAACTGGTGCTGGACGTGTCTTCTCTGATTAAAAAGCAGTCAGTAAATGGAGCCTACCAGAACAAAGCTGGCTCGACATGACAGAGAGAAGGAAAACTTCCCCTCAATTCCTTCTCTCCCTCCCTTCCCTCCCTCTCCCTCCCTCCCCTTCTCCTTCTTCCCCTCACCTCTTCCATCTTCCCTTCCCCTCCACCTCCCCTTCCCCTTCCCTACCCTTCCCATCTCTTCTCCCCCTCCCCACCCACCCCTCAGCTGTAGTGTCCATAGCGCAAGCTTTCCCTCCCCGCACCACCCTCAACCCTTCACCTCCATCTCATTAGACCCCCCCTCACCTCCTTCTCATTTTTCCCCCTCAATGCAACCCACAGCAAACCATCCCCCCACCCTGACCACCCTTTCCCCCTACCAACCCTCTCATTTATAGAGAGAGTTCCCTTCGAACTGAGAGAACAGGCTTTGCTGGTATAGGACCCGCTCCAGGAGATCGCAGGAAACTATACCGTCCATCACCTGTCCTGGGGAACCCCGACGTTAGCAGGAAGTACAAAAGTCAACCTGTGCTTCCCACCTCCCATCTCCAGCCTGTTCATTCAGACTCTTCCACTCCATTGAAGGCCGTAGCCTTGAATTACCATCAGAGTCTTGCTATCCTTCTGTTCCTCACCGACTGAACGTTCTGTATTGTACCATTGTACCAGTTTCAGGTCCTTTGAGGTTGGACTGACGGGTTCCTTCAATGGCCTCCACTTTTTGCTTCATTATACTGACCTTTCACCTTTCGGGCCTAGCTTTGATCCAGCCTGAAAGCGCTTTGTGTGAAGAAACACTTCCTGACCTTCCCTTATACAGTCTGGCTCTAACTTTAAGGTAATGGCCTCCAGCTGGACTGTCCCCACACCAGAGGGAATAATTTCCCTTCATCTACCTTATAAATGATTTAATCATCTTAAAACGCTGCAATTCAATCACCCTTTTTTCCAGGGCATACAAACCAACCAGTCCTTATAAGGTAACCTTTTAGCCCCACTATCTGGTGAATTTCTGCTGCACCCCCTCCAAGCTAAGAACAGTATATCCTTTGTAGGGTGCGGTGCATTGGACCTACACTCCAGATGGCGTCTGACCAATGGAGCAGGCAGCTGTAGAGGCATCAGTGTTGCTAGGACATCAATCCCAGCTCACAAAGTGCACATGAACATACGAAATAGGAGCAGGAGAAGGCCATTCGGCCCTTTGGGCCTGCTCCGCTGTTCAATAAGATCATGACTGATCTGTTTGAGTTTCGAATTTCCACATTCCCATCTACCCCCGATAACCTTTGATTCCCTGGCCTAACAAGCACCCTTATCTAAGATAAAGGCAAAATACTACGGACGCTGGAAATCTGAGACAAAAATAAAAAAACACTGGAAAAACTCGGCAGGTCTGACAGCATCTGTGGAGCGAGAAAGGCAGAGTTAACGTTTCGAGTCCGTATGACTCTTATTCAAGAATCTTAGCTACCTCTGCCTTAAAAATATTCAACGACACCCGTCTCCACCCCGTCCTGAGGCAGAGAGCTCCAAAGTCGCACAACCCTCTGAGAGAAAAAAATTTCTCCTCATCTCTGTCCTTAAAAGGGTGACCCCCTGATTTTAAAAACAGTGCCCTCTAGTTCTGGACTCACCCACAAGTGGAAACATCCTCTCCACGTCCACCTTGTCAAGACCGTTCAGGATCTCATATGTGTCAATCAAGTCACCCCTCACTTTTTTAAAAGCTCCACTCGAAACAAGCCCAGTCTGTTCCTCATAAGACAACCCGCTCATTCCAGGTACCAATCTAGTAAACCTCCTCTGAACCGCCCTCAACATCCTTCCTTAAACAAGGAGACCAAAATTGCACACGATATTTGAAAGCCCACTGCTCTCCCCCATTTCTCTGCCTCTCTGAGCTTCCTACCCTCCTTTAAGACATTCCTCAAAACTTAAAAGAAAATGCTGGAAATGCTCAGCGGTTTGGACGATCTGACAATCTGACGATCATCAACCCGGAACATTGACTCTGTTTAGCTCTTTACAGGTGCTGCCAGACCTGCTGGGTGTTTCCAGCAATTTTCTGTTAATCTAGTAACTGCACTGCAGAGGTGGTAGGGAGAATGTCACGTTCCCCCTGCTAGTGGGCTTGTAGCTGGGGTGGGACCGTAAAATTTCCCAGGTGGCCTTCCCGCCGGGTTCCCGCCTGGCCCGACCTCTCCGAAATTGTACGGAGCTGGTCCGCCCTTCCCCCAGTTGAGGCCCTTAAGTGGCCAATTATTGACCACTTATGGAGCATTTCCTGCCCAGCCTCAATTTTCAGGGAGGAGGTCAGGAGCAGGAAATTAACCCTGTTCAGGCCTTGGGAGGGAAGTTGGGGTTGGCGGGGTGGGGGGGGGGGCACCTCCATCAGTAGCTTCCTTTTAAGATTGGGCCCTCCCTACAAAAGGGGGCACCCTCCTCCCTGGACTCTCCACTGACACCCCAACCTTACCCCTTCTGTCCATCCACCCCAGGCCTCACCTGTCCCTCCCCACCCCCCCCACCCCTCCCTGAAGTTACCTGGCCCCGGACTCCCGCTGGGACTGGGGGGCTCTGAGGACCACTTGCCGTCCCAGTCCTGTCCATTGCGTCTTCTGGGGGCTGCAGGGACTAGAGAGAGCTGCTGGCCAATCAGGTTGGTTGGCAGCTCGCTGAGGCAGGGCTTCCTCCCAAGTGAGGGCCAGATGTCCAACCTCCAGCCAATTAATGCTGACTGGAGCATTAAATGGCTGCCGGGCAGCCAGTATAGGCGGGGATGTGTTCCCCGTCGACTCTTCGGATAGAAAACTGAGGGAATCTCGATCGTCCAAAACGTCCCAGCCATGGTGGTGTGGTGGTAATGTCACTGAGTTAGTAATCCAATGGCTCAGGCTCATGCTTTAGGGTGGGGGGTGAGTTCAAATCCAGCCATGCCACTTGGGTGGTATTTAAATTCAATTAATAAAGTCTGGAATAATGGTAACTATGAAACTATCATTGATTATTGCAAAAGCCCATCTGGTTTACTAATATCCTTTAGGGAAGCAAATCTGCCATCTTTACCCTGTCTGGTATATATGACTCCAGACCCTCAACAAAGTGGTTGACTCCTATCTGCTCTCGAGGGCAACTAGGGACGGGCAGTAAATGCTGGCATTGCCATTGATGCCCACATCCCACGAAATGATAAAAAATATAATTTGACAGCAAACCCCACGTGAGAAGACATTCGGACAGGTGACCAAAAGCTTGGTCAACCTCAAGGGACATTTTAATGGAGAAAAGTGAGGTAAAGAGGGTGGGGTGGGGAGAGGTTTAGGGGAGGAATTCCAGAGCCACAACCACCAATGGTGGAACGATTAAAATCACGGATACTCAAGAGACCAGAATTACAGGAGCGCAGGTATCTCGGGGGGGTTGCGGAGCAAGAGAAGGTTACGTTATAAAGTCAAAGTTGAAAAGCCAGTTTGAAACATACAGGGTTAATTGGAGTTATTTTGCATGGTAGCGGAAGGGGAACTGACCCTAAGTTTGGTGAAGAGGTGAGGAACAGCAACAGCAAGTGAAACAAGCAGATTTTAAGAAGAGAGAGGGGAAGGATTAGAAGGAGTTTGTCGAGAAAATGTCAGTTCGTTCATTAAAGCGACCCCCCCCCATCTCCGACACAACTGTCAGCTCAGGCTATTCAACCACAAGGGGCTTCATAGCCAAATCTGGTCCTTTCCTTATCTAACACCATCCACACATACTCTCCAAGTAGAAATCCCTGGACTGTCATGTGTGTGTCTGTGCATTCATGTGTGTCTGTTCGATTGTGTGTGACTTTGTGTATGAGTGATTCTGCGCGGGTGTGTTTGCGTGTGTGTGTGTGTGTGTGTGGTCAAGTGAGTGCATGTGTGTGTGTAATGGTGTGTGTATGAGTGTGATTCTCGACATTATCACCTGTTGGACCAGAAACCCCACCATTTCTAGATGTCGGTGATCAGCTGGTGAGCACGAGAAATACTCCCCTAGGACACTGCCCACTAATTTTAGAACGAATGCCAATGGTAAATGGGTTTGGTTTTCACCATGTTGCAAGTTTGGTCATACAGAACTTGAGTATTGCTGAAAAAAGAGACATGCTATAGAAGCTTTTCGTCTTACACTCATCAGGACAAGAATCCCAACAGTAAAGGGAACAACGATTTATACCAGATGAGAAGAGAGTGCTGATTGATTGGCAAGTGGACTCTGACTGGTAGAGGCATTGCCATGGGGAATGAACCATGGAATGGCTGTACCTCAAGCTTGGTGCAATGTGTGACCATGCTCCTTCTATCTATAAAGGACAGGGCCTGTGTGTGAATATATGTAACTTCTAGCATGCATAAGTGAGACACACTGTGAGCCCAACTGATAATCTTATTAGTGTAATTCTTAGCACAATCAGGGTTGTTAAGTGAGTGCTGTTCAATCACAGAATCACAACATAATTGTTGGACATTATGGGCGGAATCATCACAGGTTTTCACTAAGTGTGTTAGCGGTCGTGAAAAAAGACATTTTATCCGCTGGCTGCAATGGCGGGTTTTCGCGCCATATTGTCCCCTCCCCGCCTCATAAATTAGGCAGCCATGGGAAACATGCCATCTCGCTGGCAGGTAGCCTCCGATTTGCCCGCCATGCCATTACCTCACTGCTTCTTCGTGCTGGGCGCCATGTTTAAACCGCAGCTGCGCCCACAGTTCTCAACGCCCGCAGCCCAGCACTGCTCCGGTGAAGATGGCCCCGAAAGCCAAGAGGAGCGCAGCCCCTCAATTCAGTGATGCGTGCCTGGGATGCCTTTTGGATGCAGTGGAGGCCCGCTGTGATGTCCTCCACATCCACCCTGACCACAGTGGGGCCATCAGTCCCACCGCTCCGGCTTGGAATGCGGTGGCAGAGGTGGTCAGAGGTGGACAAGAGGTCGGCCATCCGGTGCAGAAAGTGGATGAATGATCTCATCCGTGCAGCAAGGGTAAGTCGACCATCTCATCAATCTCAGCTCACACGCTTACAAGCCCATCACACATTCACTGGCATCTCACTCACTGCCAACTCAAGGGACATCACCACCCACTCTCTCACACACACCCTCACATCTTCATCTGGCCTCAACTCCTCTGGATACCGCCTCCTCAGCTCTCACCATCATGAGGCCATGTACACAGATCAACATGTGGCCCCCCCACACACACCCCGGGATACCCCTCCCTTCCCCAGTACAGCCCTTGTCCTGCAGCCTCTTCCCTTGCCTCAGGCCACTTCTCCCCCTCCCCCAAGCCAGCCTTAGCCCTGCAGCTGTAGAAAAGCCTCCCCCTCCGGCTTTACAGCTGGTCTGTTAGGTAGAGACCCGCCCATGGGCTTCCCCCTGAAAGTGACGTGGTGCTGCCTGTGAAGCCTGGCGCTGATGACCACAAGTGCTGCCCGAAGCAAACCTCAAAGTCCCGGGCGGAGTGCAGCTCACCGGGTGCACGTCGCTTATGTACAGTTGTGAAACACATCCGTGTGCAATCACACCAACGAGTCCGGATGATCCATCGTGGCGGGGTTGGGGGGGGGAATGATTCCGGAGAGCAGGGCTTATAATGAGATGCTAAAGTATTAAAATGAGGTTCCTGACATGTGGCGGCGGGAGACGCGTCTACCATTGGCGGGCGGAGCAGACGATCGCAAACTGGTTTCACGACAGTATAAAACCGATTTTTGGCCTTCTCGCCATATTGTCCGCTCATGCCCGCCATGACGCCTGCTACCAATGGGGCTGGACGATTTGACCCTATATTTTGAGGTTTGCAAGCGTGGGCCTGTTAGGTATGGTCAGAATCTCAGCAGCGCAACATTGGGTTCCGTTAGGCTGTCTCGGAAGCAGACCTCTGTGATGGTGGATTGGGAGGTGGCCCTGATTGTAACAATCGGTGACGGTCAAAGCTGGATTGACATCTCACTGCAACAACAACACCGACTTGTATTTACATAGCACCTTTAGCATTGTAAAACATCCCAGGGCTCTCTACAGCAGCAATTAGGAAACGAACTGTGACACTGAGCCAGAAGGACATAGCATTACAGATGAGCAAAGCTTGGTCAAACACGTAGGTTTCTAGGAGCATCTTAAAGGAGGAGACAGAGATGGGGAAGCAGAGATATTTATAAGTGGGGGGGGGAATTCCAGAGACTGGGGCCCAGGCAGCTGAAGGCACAGCCAATGGTGGAGTGGCTAAAATCAGGGATGTTCAAGAGGCCATGAGTGCCAAGATCTGGGAGGGTTGTAGGGTTGGAGGAGATTACAGAGATAGGGAAGGGCCAAAACAATAGAACCTTACTAAAGTTACGGTGCAGAAAGAGGCCATTCGGCCCATCGTGTTTGTGCCGGCCATGAAAAGAGAAAAAAAGAAACTAGCCGCTCATTTTTAAACACACTTTCCAGCACCTGGTCTATAGCCTTGCCGGTTATAGCACTTCAGATCCAGGTACCTTTTAAATGAGTTGAACATTCCAGCCTCAACCACCAACTTAGGCAATGAATTCTAGACGCCCATTGCCCTCTGGGTGAAAATGTTTTTCCTCATATCTGCTCTAATCCTTCTACCAATCACCTTAAATCTATCCCCCCTGGTAATTGACCCCTCAGTTAGGAGAAACAAGTCTTTCCTGTCTACCCAATCTAGGCCCCTCATAATTTTGTACACCTCAAATAAGTCACCCCTCAGCCTCCTCTGTTCTAAGGAAAACAGTCTCAGCCTATCCAATCTTTCTTCACAGCTGCAATTTTCAAGCCCTGGCAACATTCTTGTAAATCTCCTCTGCACTCTCTCCAGATTAATTATGACCATCCTGTAATGTGGTGACCCAGAACTGTACACAAAATTCCAGCTATACAGTTCCAACATTACATCCCTGCTTTTGTAGTCAATACATCATTCAATAAAGGAAAGCATCCCATATGCTTTCTTGACCACCTTGTCCACCAGTCCTGCCACCTTCAGGGATCTGTGGACATGCACTCCAAGGGCTCTCACTTCCTCAACCCCTCTCAATACCCTCCCATTTAATGAGCATTCCCTTGCTTTGTTTAGCCTCCCCTAATGCATTACCTCATACTTTTCCAGATTGAATCCCATCTGCCAATTAATAAACCTGAAATATGAAGCTAGTCTCAGTAATGGTGACAATGATGACTATCATCCATTGTTACAAAATCCCATCTGGTTCAGTAGAGTCCTTGACGGAAGGAAATCTGCCATCCTTACCCAGTCTGGCCTACATGTGACTCCAGACCCACAGCAATGTGCTTGACCCTTAACTGCCCTCTGAAATGGCCTCAGTTTAAGGGCAATGGGTAGCAAATGCTGGCCTTGACAGCAATGCCCACATCCCATGAAAGGATGATTAATTAAAGAATGTTCCTAAGAATGGTATTTGTTTCATTGAGATGATGGAGTTCATGCAGACTGTATGTGAACGGCCGTGTGTACATCCTGGGGCAAAGGGCTGGCTCGATCGATCTGTTGATGGAGTGTGGAGACATGTCAGCCTGAAGTCAACAAGGCAAATTGGCCTAGGCAAGAGGCCAAAACAAATCCCCTGAACTGAAACAACAAAAATCTTCATCTTTGAGTCTTACAGTTAATAAAAACCATTTCCCCAATAAAAACAATATCTAGCAGATATGGACTGATGAAAGTTCTCACTGTTAATTAACTTTCGATGCTAAACTTCTTATCATCACTCTCAAATCTCCTCTCGACCATGTCCCTGTGTCTGTCATCTCCTCCAGCCCCAAACCAAAATCTCTGCTCCCCTCTATTTCCGGCCTCTCGAACATCCCCGATTTTAATCACTCCACCATTGGTGGCCGTGCCTTCAGCTGCCTGGGCCCTAAATTCAGGAATTCCCTCTCTGACTCTCCAACCCCTTCAAACATCTCCTTAAAACCCACCTCTTTGACAAAGCAATTGGTCACTACATACCAGTCTCAGGTTTTATTTGCTATCTCTCCTGAGAAGTGCTTTGGGATGTTTTGCTGTGTGAAAGCTGATACTTAAATGTTGTTTGTTGTAGTGCAGTGGTGACAGTGTTGGGGAGAGTTAGTGCCTGTTATATGATCCAACAGAAACCTCTGTCAAAATTGGCCATCAGTCAAAAACAGCTTGTGATTGGAACAGGAATAAAATCTGAGCTCAAACAGTGACTCAGCACAAAGCCAAAGCCAAAGGTTAGTCAGCGGTTTCCTGTTGTTGGGACCTTGGTCTATTGTGACTCAGCAAATTTTGCTCAGCCACCATTGACTCAGCAGAGAAAGAACTAGATTGAACTGATGGTGCACCAAGGATTGAATCAGCAAAAAATGCCTGTGAAACAAGGGACTTCACTCAGTCCTTGTGATCATGGCATAGTGAGTGTATGTAAACCTAAGGCTGTGAAGGGCACTATATAAATGCAAATTATAATGTGTAAAAATGTAAGGCTTTCCACTTTGGCAGGAAGGGCAAAATATTGGGCAGAATCTTCCGTTCCAGAGTCTAAGTCCAGTGACAGGTGGGGAAGTCGGAATGATGCCAGCTGGGCAGCGGGAGGGCTGAACGGGCACCATCTTCCGCTGTCCAGCTCGTTAATTATGCATCCACGAGGAGCCCGCCAAATCTCATGGATGGCCGGGGGCGGTACAGGCAGGAAGTTGCCCTCGCCACCATTACCTCTTGGGGGTTGAAGGTCCTGGCGCCATAATTAAATGACACCCGGACAGCCATTCCCTCACTGCAGGCCAGGAGCTCCACAGGACTCCTCCAGAGTCCTTGGCGGCTGCAGCTCCTACTGGGGAAGTTAGCAGATGTGAGCAACCACATCCCGGGACGTGTGCAGGTGCCTCCGGCCATTGCCTTTTGCACATTTTTAGATAGGCTGCCTGTGATACACCCATGGTTGGGGCAATGATCGCCAGTGCAGTGAACTCTGTTCGCCAGCATCTTGACCTTCTTGAGGCCCCGCTGCCTCTTGCTGCTCAGGTTCTTGCTCCTCCTGGTCCTGTATAAACATGTGATGGGCCCTCCATCTCCCCACCTGAATGAGAGCCATTACAAAGGCAGGCTTGCCTGCAGCCTGCATCTCCGGCATCTCGGTGGATCTATGAACGAACTGAAGTGATAAAATTTAGTGAGCATGCCTTTTACAGGTTTCCCTCCATTTTAAAGGCAGTAGGTCAGTGCTAGGCCCTACACCTGGCCTCCATATCGACATGGCAACCCCACCCCACCCCTACATGCTGGAGGACCAGAAATGGGTGTTACTCACGTTCATACATGACTGTGCATGGAGATATTGACCATGGTGAAGAGAGCCTCAAATGGACACTATTCCACTTGCCTTTACTACCCTTGAGGCTCTATAGAGAGATCATTGCCTTGGCAGCATAGAAAGACTGACCACATCAGCCATGCCCATTCACCCAGGAGGATGGAGGTTTGGAGTCCCAAGTTGGCTACTATCCACCAGCCATGTCCCTTGAACGCATCACCCTCCCTCCCTCCCTTTATTCCTCCCTCTGACTGTAGCAGGTAGCAAGTGCACGGAATGAATGTCAAGGACATGCTCACTAAATTTATCACTTCAAATGAACCTTGCTGGGGTCTCGGTGTTGAGACCCATGAGTTGGGAACAGGCTTGCTGCTGTGTGGGCTTCACCACAGAGAGGAGAGCATAACTGAGTATGGTTCACATCCAGTTGCCTCAGAATGATTAGCGTATCCCTTTTGTCGGCCACTTGTGCTGACCTTGAATTCCTGAGAAGACCCTCCTCCCACCTTGAGGGGTCTCACTGACTGACGAACTGTCTGGTCAAGGTCAGATTGGAAAAATGGTGTGCGTCCCCTTCCAGACTCAGTCCACCACCTGCCGCCCTCCCCTGTCACCCATCAACCTCCCCCCCCACTGCCTTTGACTCACCCAGTTTCACCATCCCTCTCCATCCTGTCACCCATGAACTTCTGCCTGTTACCCTGGACCCTATACCATCCACCTCCACACACCTTCCCCTCCCCCCAGAGCTGATCCCATACCCACCCTGACCTTGCCCCCTCCTGCTTTGCCAGCCACCTGCCTAGTTCCCCTCCGTGACCGCCCCTCCCCCACCCCCCCACACCCCCCCCCCCCCCCCCCCCCACCCCACCCCACCCTGAGACCTTCAGCTACAAACTCTCATCCTGGATCTGCCACCCTAACGCATCCCCCTTTCCCCTCTGACTGTGACTCTTCCCTCCTATCACCAGTACCCCGAGTTCACCCCCTAGGACCTCACCATTGGCACCAACGACCCCACCCTCCAAAAACACACTCTCCCCCACCTTCCCGGGGACACACACACTCACTAACCTGCTTCCCCGGGCACTCTCTCTGCCACCCCTCCCCATTTAGCCTGCCTCTTGGGTCCAGCCTTGGCGCGGTGTTGCTAACAGCACTCGAGCGAAGTTATGCGAGGTCTCCAAGAAGGCATCTACTGACCTCAGAGCCATGGAAGTGGTGAATCTCGCCGGCTGCACACCACTTACATACGGTTGTAAAACTGAACGTTCTAAAGTCTCGCTGGCGGGGAACTTAATTTGAAGGGTGAGCTGAGGTCAGGCGAGGTGACCTTTTGATGAGCATGCATGATATGCTAATACATGCAAATGGGGTTCCCGACAGTGTTCGCTGGGAAGCTCAATTAAGTGCTCCTGCTCGCCACGATTCCCATTTGCTGGCAGGACTGGAAGATTCCGCCCATGACTTAAATGGGGAGAGACTGCAGGATTCTGTGGTACAGAGGGATCTGGGTGTCCTGGTACATGAATCACACAAAGTGATCATGCAGGTATAGCAAGTAATGAGGAAAGCCAATGGAACATTGGCCTTTATTGCAAGCAGGATGGAACATAAAAGTAGGGAAGTTTTGCCACAGCCATGCAGGGAATTGGTGAGACCTCAGCAGAAGCACAGTGTTAAAAGCAAAATACTGCAGATGCTGGAAAACTGAAACAAAAATTGCTGGAAAAACTCAGCAGGTCTGACAGCATCTGTGGAAAGAAAGACAGAGTTAACGTTTTGAGTCCATATGACTCTTCTTCAGAACTAAAGAGAAGTAGAAATGTGGCAAAATATATACTGTTTAAGGAGGGGGTGGGATAGGTGGAGCTGGATGGAAGGCCAGTGGAGGCAAAGGAGAGATTGCAAAAGATGTCATAAACCAAAGGTCGAAGGGGTGTTGATGGTGGTGATATTGGCTAAAGGAGGTGCTAATGGTGACGTTAAGAGTAGAAAGCGGGATAAGCAAGTGACAGACGGCGCTAGTGGGCGTGAGGGGAGGGGACGGTGTGGGAAAAAGGATCGAAATAGGCTAAAAGGCGGGGATAAAACAATGAATGGAAATATATATATTTTTTAAATAATAAAAATAGATGGGAAAATATATATATATACATATAAAAATTTAAAAATAAATATTTGAAAAAAGGGGATCAAAAAAGGGTGAGGATGGAGGAGAGAGTTCACGATCTGAAGTTGTTGAACTCAATATTCAGTCCGGAAGGCTGTAAAGTGCCTAGTCGGAGGATGAGGTGCTGTTCCTCCAGCTTGTGTTGAGCTTCACTGGAACATTGCAGCAGGCCAAGGACGGACATGTGGGCATGAGAGCAGGGTGGAGTGTTGAGATGGCAAGCGACAGGGAAGTCTGGGTCATGCTTGCAGACAGACCGAAGGTGTTCCGCAAAGCGGTCACCCAGTCTGCGTTTGGTCTCTCCAATGTAGAGGAGACCTCATTGGGAGCAGTGAATGCAGAAGACCAAATTGAAGGAAGTGTGAGTGAAATGCTGGTTCACTTGAAAGGAGTGTTTGGGCCCTTGGATGGTGAGGGAGGGGGAAGTAAAGGGGCAGGTGTTGCACCTTCTGTGATTGCATGGGAAGGTGCCGTGGGAGGGGGTTGAAGTGTAGGGGGTGATGGAGGAGTGGGCCAGGGTGTCCTGGAGGGAATGGTCCCTATGGAATGCCAACAGGGGGATGAAGGGGAGATGTGTTTGGTGGTGGCATCATGCTGGAGTTGGTGGAAATGGCGGAGGATGATCCTTTGAATGCGGAGGCTGGTGAGGTGAAAAGTGGGGACAAGGGTGACCCTATCATGGTTCTGGGAGGGAGAGGAAGATGTGAGGGCAGAGGCGGGGGAGATGGGTCAGACACGGTTGAGGGCCCTGTCAACCACCGTGGGTGGGAAACCTCAGTTAAGGAAGAAGAAAGACATGTCAGAAGCACTGTTTTGGAAAGTGGCATCATCAGAACAGATGCGACGGAGGCGAAGGAACTGAGAGAATGGGATGGAGTCCTTACAGGAAGCGGGGTGTGAGGAACTGTAGTTGAGGTAGCTGTGGGAGTCGGTGGGATTGTAATGAATATTGGTGGACAGTCTATCACCAGAAATTGGAGTACTGTGTGCAGTTTTGGGCCAGGATCTTCTGGTCCTGCCGAAAGTCAATGGCATCATCCCCTTTGGCGGGGCTGGAAATCCCGGCCTTGGTTTCCTTACTTAAGGAGGGACATACTTGCAGTGGAAGCAGTTCAGAGAAGGTTCACTTGGTTGATCCCTGGGATGAAGGGGTTGTCTTATGAGGCAAGGCTGAGTTGCTTGGGTTTACACTCATTGGAGTTTAAAAGAATGAGAGGTGATCTCATTGAAACATAAAAAGATTCTGAGGGGGCTTGACAGGATAGATGTTGATAGGATGTTTCCCCTTGTATAGAAGCCTTTAGCTCGGGGGCACAGTTAAAAAATAAAGGGTCTCCCATTTAAGACGAAGAAGAAGAGGAATTTCTTCTCTCAGAGAGTCGTTAGTCTCTGGAATTCTCTTATCCAGAAAACAGTGGAATTTGGTCCATTGAATTTATTCATGGCTGAGTTGGGCAGAATTTTGACCTGGGAGGCAGGCTGGAAAGTGGAGTTAAGGCCACACTCAGATCAGCTGTGATAGTATTGAATTGCACAGCAAGCTTGATGGGCCAAATGGCCTACTCCTGCTCTATTTCTTATGATCTTATTAAATCTTTATTTTCCCCCCGTGCTGAATTATTTTATAATTATTATCTAGCTTGGGATTGACCTTTTAGAGCGTAATGTTACGTTCCAGTTGATGATGATGAGTTCAGCGTTGAGTCAGGTGACGTCTGCTGCGGAATATGAGGAAAGGTCAGAGTTCAAATCGTAACATCTCAAACCGTCTAGTTTCACCTGGTGTCATTGGCTGAATCATTCTTAATGCGACTGTTACTTCCCGTGCTGCTAATTAAGTGAAAGCTTTATGAAGCCTCTGTTTATTCTGGCTATTCTGCCATCCCTTTGTGCTGACCCAGCCTTGGGAAGGCCCATTTTCACTCGTGGTCAATGCTTTTCACAGCTTCTCTGCTGCGGTTTTCAGATTTTGCAGAGTCGTGGACAGCTGAGAGGAACGGCTGGAAAATGCTGAGTAACTCTTCAGCTCTGCAACAGGATCCCTCTCCCTGACTCAATGCAGGGCTACACCATGTGACTTGCGGTGTGTCAAGTAGTGTTCCCCTGCACAAGACCCAGTTTCCTCTCAACAGCGTTGGTTCCCCTTGCCTGTTGTGTAGAACACTCTAGAGAGAATCTTACGAAAGAAAAACAGTGCAAATGATTTTTATTTCACTTGGGGCACACAGGCTCACCATCTCTGAGTCACTCTTACTTCAAACTAAGCATTCTTCATTTTAATTTTTAAAAATTCTTTAATGGGATGTGGGCTTTGCTTGGCTAGGCCAGAATTTATTGCCCATCCCTAATTGCCCTTGAGAAGGTGGTGGTGAGCTGCCTTCTTGAACCGCTGCAGTCCATGTGGTGTGGGTACACCCACAGTGCT
This sequence comes from Cetorhinus maximus, assembly GCF_964194155.1. Classification (NCBI taxonomy): domain Eukaryota; kingdom Metazoa; phylum Chordata; class Chondrichthyes; order Lamniformes; family Cetorhinidae; genus Cetorhinus; species Cetorhinus maximus. The sequence goes on along the minus strand of NC_135907.1, from coordinate 8,147,520 downwards.
GTTAGGGAGGGAGCTCCAGAATTTTAACCTAGCGACTGTGAAGGAACGGTGATATAGTTCCAAGTCAGGATGGTGAGTGACTTGGAGGGAAACTTCCAGGTGATGGTGTTCCTATGCATCTGTTGCCCTTGTCCTTGCAGGTGGTAGAGGTCACGGGTTTGGAGGATGCTGTTGAAGGAGCCTTGGTGCGTTGCTGCAGTGAATCTTGTAGATGATACACACTGCTGCCATCGCACATTGGTGGTGGAGGGAGTGAATTTTAAGATGGTGGATGGGGTGCTGATCAAGTTGGCTGCTTTGTCCTGGCTTTTTTTTTATTCATTCAAGGGATGTGGGCTTTGCTGGCTAGGCCAGCATTTATTGCCCATCCCTAGTTGCCCTTGAGAAGGTGGTGGTGAGCTGCCTTCTTGAACCGCTGCAGTCCATGTGGTGTAGGTACACCCACAGTGCTGTTAGGGAGTTCCAGGATTTTGTATAAGCTTCTTGAGTGTTGTTGGAGCTGCACTCATCCAGGCAAGTGGAGAGTATTCCATCACACTCCTGACTTGTGCCTTGTAGATGGTGGACAGGCTTTGGGGAGTCAGGAGGTGAGTTACTCACCGTAGGATTCCTAGCCTCTGACCTGTTGTTGTAGCCACAGTGTTTGTATGGCCAGTCCAGTTCAGTTTCTGGTCAATGGTAAACCCCAAGATGTTCATAGTGAGGGATAGTGAGGGATTCAGCAATGTTAATGCCATTGAATGTCAAGGGGAGATGGTTGGATTCCCTTTGGATTAGACACATTTCAATGAGTCTTTAAGTAATCTCAGTTTTTTTTTTCATTCATGGGATGTGGGCATTGCTGGCCAGGTCAGCATTTGTTGTTCATCCCCAATTGCCCTTGAGAGCAGTTAAAAGGGTCTGGGGTCACACATGGGCCAGATCAGGTAAGGATCGCAGATCTCAGTCCCTGAAGGATATTAGTAAACCAGATGAGATTTTTATGACAAATGGTAACCATCATTCACATGACCGTTCAATTCCGGATTTTATTCATTGAATTTGGATTCCACCAACTACTGTTATGGAATTTGAACCAAGTCCCCAGAGCATTAGCCTGGGCCTCTGGATGATCCAGCGTCATTGCCAGTACACCATCATCAAATTTCTGTGGTTTTTTTTGTACTTTCTATGTTTATATAAATCAGCTTGCTTTGTTTATTAAAATAATTCAAAGTCCGCTGAATATTGAATGGGACCTATACCTGCAACCAGCAGTGCGTTGGAATAATCGAGGTAACACATAAGTGAGGGTTTCAGCAGCAGATAAGCTGAGACTGGGGTGAAGTCGGGTGATGTTTGGGAGTTGGAAAGAGGCGTCTTAGTGATGACACGAATATGTGTTCAGAATCTCATTGAAGGACCAACTAGGTCAACAGGGTTGCCGAAATCTGGTTTAGTCTCAGACCATTGCCAGGGAGAGGAATAGAGTTCTCCCTTATTACCACCCCCCCCACCCACCTTAAACCAATTTATATTTCTCCCTTGTTGAAACTATGCTGCAGTTCTGCCGAAGGGCCATGAAGGCTCGAAACGTTAACTGATTTCTTCTCCGCCGATGCTGCCAGACTTGCTGAGTTTTTCCAGGTAATTCTGTTTTTGTAGAGGAATAGAGTTGGTAGCTAGGGAATGGAGTTCAGAGCAGGAACCAAGAATAATGGCTTCAGTCTTCCCAATGTTTAAGTGGAGGAACATCCTGCTCGTCCAGTACTGGATATTGGATAAACATTAACAATAGTGGAAGAATTGAAAAGGTGATGGTGAGGTAGAGCTGGGTGTCATCAGTTTACATGTGAAAACTAATACTGTGCTTTTGGATGATATCGCCTTGGGGCAGCATGTAGATGAGAAATAAGAGGGGGCCAAGGATAGATCTTTGGGGGGGACACCAGAGGTAACGGTGCAGGAGTGGGAAGAGAAGCCATTGCAAGTGATTCTCTGGCTATGGTTCGATAGAATGGGACCAGGTGAGAGGAGTCCTACACGACTGCATGAAAGTGGAGCGTTTCCTTCACTACAACAGTGATCTTTTTTAATTGGCTGTACAATGCTGTGGGACACCCTGAGGTTGTGAAAGTTGATATATAAGTGCTACCTATTTATCTATTTCATCTATCCATCTATCTCATCTATTGCTGAAAAAAGAGACATGTCTAAGCTTTTCATCTTTCGCTTATCAGGACACTCGCAAGGTTCCCAATGTAAGGGGGAAACAACAATTTATACTGTATGTTAAGAAAGTGCTGATTGGTTGGCAAGTGGCGTTGCCATGGAGAATACACCACAGATGGTGACTGACAGTTAACTGCCAAGCATTGTTTGAAATTTAAACCAGACAGCTTGACCATGATTGGTCAAGGCATTGCCCTGAGGAATGACTCAGCGAATGGCAGTCACTTATTTTGTTTAGCTGAAACAGGCACGATGTGTGTACATGTTCTTTCTGTCTGCAAAGTACAGGGCCCTGTGTATTAATATATGTAGCTTCCAGAACACACAAATACACCACATTGTGAGCCTGACTGACAATCTTAAATTGGTTGTCAGCGTAATTCTTAGCGCCAATATCCATGGCTCCCTTAAGCAGAACATTGATGAATAGGCTAGTAATGTCAAATGAGCCCATGGGCACAGCATTGCTACTGAAATGTAAATCCTGTGGTCTTCACAAACGTGAAGGTCATAAACCTATTCACCAATGTTCCACATAAGGAAGCCACAGATATTTGTGCTGCAGCACTATATCATGGATCCTTATACACTGAACTTTTGAACTCGCAACTCGTGCAGTTGAGTTCAGTTTTAATGACACCATAATGATGCCCAAATAAATGGTGTTGCCATTGGGATCCCCTCTAGGCCCAGCTCTCGCAAACATCTTTGTTGGGTCCCATGAGAAATGTGTCTTTGATGGAATGACTCCTAACCTCCTACCCATTGCGTATTTCCCATATGTAAACAATGTATTTGCTATATTTAAATCTGCAGCTGCATCTGATAATTTCTTTACATAGCTTAATGGGCTCCATCCTGTGCTCAAAATCACCTATGAAATGCAGCAGTCAAATAAACTCCCTTTCCTTGATGTACTAATTGAGAAATCTGCCAGAGGATTCTCTACTATGGTCTACCGTAAGTCTACCTTCACTGGTCAATATACATATTGGGATTCTTACAGTTCCACATGCTAAAAGATTGGTTTTAGCGACAAACTTGTAAATAGGGCCTGAGCCATTTGCTCACCGTGCATGCTTGATGCTGAAATAGGGCTCATCAAAGGCATCCTTCAGATAATGGCTCCCCGATCAGATGATTTCGCGCTGTATATCACGCAAACTCTTGAACAGGCCTAAGGCCGTCACTTTCGTCCCTGAAAAGTGCCCAGTCTACCTCAGGTTACCCTGGAAGGGCAAGGTATCTCAAAAAAACTTGAGCAACAGGTGAAGCTAGCTGTTCCACACTGCTACTATGCAGTAGCAACACGAGTGGTATTCACCACTCACCGTCAAGCCAAAAAGACGTTCTGCCTATCACACAAATGAGTAATGTTGGATATGGATTTCAGTGCCAGTGTGATGCTAGGTATGTCCCAAAGACTGGTGAATCATATCAAACAGCATGTCCCAGCCACTGTTCTGAATGGGCAGGGTATAGACCGTACCCAACCAGCCCGCACTTGCAAAACTCAAAACAGTGTCCAACATTAGATGTGATTCTACAATTGGACCACATTTACTAAATAATCCTCAGTGTGCTAAGAATTACGCCAACAACTCATTTACGATTGTCAGTTGGGCTCGCAGTGTGGTGCATTTGTGTGTACTGGAAGCTACATATATTAATATACAGGGCCCTGTTCTTTGCAGACAGATAGTACATGTACACACATTGCATCTGTTTCAGCTAAACAAAATAAGTGGCAGCCATTCGCTGATTCATTTCTCAGGCCAATGCCTTGACAAGTCAGGGTCAAGCTGCCTGGTTTAAATTTCAAACAATGCTTGGCAGTTAACTGTCAGTCACCATCTGCGGTGCATTCTCCATGGCAGTGCCAACCAACCATCTTGCCAACCAATCAGCACTCCCTCAGTATAAATTGTTGTTTTCCCCCTTATATCGGTATTCTTGTGAGTGTACTGATGAGTCCAAGACAAAAAGCTTAGACATGTCTCTTTCTTTCATCAATACTCAAGTTCTGTTCTACCAAATGACTATTCATCTCATCGATCCATCTCATCTATCCATCTAACCACCAATCCATCTATCCATCTAACCACCCATCCATCTATCCATCTAACCACCCATCCATTTATCCATCTAACCAACCATCCATCTAAGTAGCTATCTATCTAGTTATCTATGGTAGGTACCAAAGGATGACCAATAGCTATTGGAACAATTAGCTCCAACCAAGAGTCATTACCTTCAGACAGGAGAGATCTACAGACAAATTGAAAACAGGCCCATGTTAAAAAGAGGCCCAGCCAATCAAGTCTTTCACTCACATTAATGGAGAGAGACGCTCATTTACATAACAATATTTATGACCCTCACTGATCTGTTTATAGGCTTCAAGTGCTCAAAGTCTCGCTTTGGTAGTTATGTCCAGTGCTGGTTATGTTCATTAGTGCTCCTGAGGCCTGGGTTAATAAAGCAGGGAATGGGTGTTCAAATCCAAACACATTAATCTGAATTTAGTGTTTTTTTTAATAATTGCTATCAGTAGAAGTGGACCATGAAGGTGTTGGAGTGTCATTAAAAATCCGTGAGGTTCTCTTAAGCCTTTCGGGGAAGGATGTCTGCTACCCTTGCCAAGTATGTGATTCCTGCAGTCCCACAATGGACATAGCTGCCTTCTGAAGTGACAAGCCATTCGGGAAAAGGGCCCACGTGTTTTAGGAAAGGCAGAGGTCTATCCTGCAGAAAGTTGACCTTAGTTCTTGGATAAGTTCATCCATTGACCAACAGATACTCTATACATGGTCTTATTGCTGCTTGTGTGACATTGTTGTGCGCAGGAAAGCCCAGTAGAACTTGGAAATGACTGGTACTGGTCGGAGCCGGAGTTCTATTTTGAGGTGTACAAGGCCAGTTACCGGTACCAGTCACTTCCCAAGTTTTACTGTTTTTCCCTTCTGTTTCCTACATTCCAGGCCTGAAAACTACACTCCAAAGCATATACGGCATTAGCTGTAAAGACAAAGGCCAGCAAAGGACCTGTTCTGCTGTCTCCATTCAACGTGGAATCTTCAGGACAGCTGAGGTTATTATCGTCTCGTTTGTTCATTGTTGGAGGTCAGCGTGACCGGTTAAGACTGGATCCTGGTTTGGCTCCAGCCCAAAGGCTGATGCGCTCAAATAGGGAAGGAAACACTGGTCACACTACTTTAGTCCTCCAATGTGCATATGATCAGATTACAGAGAGTGAAACTGACCACATGCCTTGGCTTGTTTTTTGCAGGGGATAATGGTGGATCTGCTAGCAAAGTGGCTCTGGTATTGGATAAATTGTGGGGCGTTCACATTTCCCCTGATATACAATAACCTCAGACCAGGAAAAATGTCATAAAGAACCCCCCTGGCTCACTAAGCGGTGTCAGTTGTGCGTACCCTTCTGGCCTTTGACTCACGAGGTTCTTTGTTCATGTCCCCACTCCAGGGCTTCAGCGCAATAATCCAGGCTGATGTTCCAATGGAGACCGGGCCATCGGAGGTCTAGTTTTTCAGATGAGGCATTCATCTGCGACCCCCTCTGCCTGTTTGGGTGCATGTGAGAGCTCCCATGGTGCTATTTCGAAGGACAGCAGGAGAGTTCTCCCTGGGCCTGAATTTTGAGGTTGTCGGGAGGGCGCGGTGGGCGGGTCCGGGAGCAGCCGGGAAATGGCCCACCGCCCTCGATCGGACCCCCGACCGCGATTTCACGGCCGGATGGCCAATTAACAGCCAGCCCGCGTGAAAGGCGCGCTGCAAGGCTCAGCGCTGCCGGGGTGGGGGCGGGCGCTGAGGTCAGCGCGGGTGTGGGGTGAGCGCGGAATGAAAGCTCCCTGAAAGCAGAGAGCCGCCTCAGGGAGCTGAAGAGTTTAAAAGCATCAAATAAAGATTTTAAAATGCAGAAAAACATGTCCACACATCGGACTCACTCACTTAAACATATAGATTATAAAAATTCTGCCCAAGCATTTTAAAAAAAAAATCTTATATCAGAAGCCTCATCCCACCCTTGGATGAGGTTTCCTCAAAAATCCAAAGGCCGCCTGGCCGATTTGCCCGCCCGCCAACCGTTACGCTGGACAGGCAGCGAAAAATCCAGGTTAATTAATATATTAATGGCCTTGCCAGCAGGCAGGCTGCTGACTCTCGCACGCGCTCGCCATCGAAATATCGTGCGAGTGCGCAGTGATGTCGGGACACTCACCCAACATCATCGTGCATGATTTTATGCTAGATTGGGTCGGTCATGTGCCTGCCCGCGGGATGTAAAATTCTGCCCCCGGTATCTTGGTCAATATTTACCCCTCTAAGCAATGACTTAAAGGAATGATAAAAGCAAAATACTGCGGATGCTGGAAATCTGAAACAAAAACAAAAATAGCTGGAAAAACTCAGCGGGTCTGACAGCATCTGCGGAGAGGAACACAGTTAACGTTTCGAGTCCGTATGACTCTTCAACAGAACTAAGGAAATATAGAAATGAGGTGAAATATACGTTGTTTGAAGGGGGTGGGACAGGTAGAGCTGGATAGAGGGCCAGTGATGGGTGGAGGCAAAGAAGAGATTGCCAAAGATGTCATAGACAAAAGGACAAAGGGGTGTGGACAGTGGTGATATTAGCTAAAGGATGTGCTAATGGGGACATTAAGGGTAGAAAGCAGGACGAGCAAGTAACAGATAGGAATGAGTCTGGGCCACTACTTTGGCTGAAATTTTCCACCCAACCCCCACCCGGTGGCAGGCTCCCCCCCATAGCGGGGCCGGTGAGCCATTCAAATCTCGGTTCATGTCGGCGGGACCGGAAGACCCCGGCGGCGTGAGAGGCTGGAAAATCCTGGCCTTTTGTGTCTGTCCGTGAATCTCTGAAGATGGAGGGACAAGTTACAAAGCAGCTGGGGGCGGAATTTTTAAATCGGTGTGGGACCCGATCGGACACGAAATCGCGCGGGATGATGTCGGGTGAGTGTCCTGATGTCATCCTGCGCTCACGCGATATTTCAGTGGGCGGGCGCACCCAAAACTCAAAAGTGCGCCCGCCGACAATTAAGAGGCCTATTCAGGCCATTAAATTGTCTCCAATCTTTCGTGGTCCGTCCAATCTTGCGGTTGGCGGATGAGCCAATCGGCCAGGCAGCCTTTGCATTTTTCATGACACCCCAACCAAGGGCGGGATGAGGTTTCCGTTATTAAATTTAAAAAAAAAAATCTATGGGCAGCGTTTTTATCATGTATTTGTCGAGGCGACTGGTTGTGATGCTTGGACATTTTCTTTTCCTGATTTTGAAAACTTTATTTATCGGCCTTAAAGTCTTCAGCTTTCATCCAGCGCTCCCCCCACGCCCGCACTTAGGTTAGCGCCCGCCCTCCTCCAGCCCCACCCGCACCCCGGTAGCGGGCTGAGCATTTCAGCGCGCGTGCTTCACGCTGGCTGGCCGTTAATCGGCCATCGGGCGTGAAATCGCGGTTGTGGGGCCAATCGCAGTCGGCGGTCCATTCCCCGGCTGATCCCAGGCCCGCCGTTGGCGACCGCCCGCCCGCCAACCTAACAATCCTGCTCATGGAATCCTGGGCTTTACAAACGGTGTTTTTAAAAAAAAATTCTTTCATGGGATGTGGGCGTTGCCGGCAAGGTCGGCATTTGTTGCCCGTCCTTAATTGAGGATTAGAGGGGGGTGCGAGGAAAAACTTCTTCACCCAGAGGGCGCTGGGTGTCTGGAATTCGCTGCCTGGTTTGGTGGTTCGGCCTTGGAGGCAGAAACCCTCAACTCATTTAAAAGGTACCTGGGCCTGTCCCTGACAGGGGCTAGAAGGTGGAATTAGAATGGGCAGCTAGTTTTTAATTTTCAGGCCAGCACGGACATGATGGGCTGAATGGCCTCTTTCTGTGCTGTAACATTTCTTTGGCTCTATTGCCCTTGAACTGAGCGACGAGAAGGGTTTTTACAACAATTGACACAGGTTTCATGGTCACCATGACTGAGACTAGATTTCAGTTCCAGATTTTATTAATTGAATTTAAATCCCACCAGCTGCTGTGGTGGGATTTGAACCCATGTCCCCAGGACATTTATCTGGGTCTAGGCTGGATGACTAATTCAGTGACATTACCACTATGCTACCGTCTCCCCCAAATATAGAGCACAGAGGTGTAGAGTACAAAAGGCAAGAAATTAAGCTCCATCTTGATGAAATTCAAGTGTGGCCCCAGCTGGAGTATTGTGTCTAATTTTAGGTGCTGCAGTTTAGAAAGGACATAAATGGTTTGGAGAGGGAACAGAAGAGATTGCAGCTCCAACAACAACACTCGAGAAACTCAACACCATCCAGGACAAAGCAGCCTGCTTGATCGGCACCTCATCCACCACTTTAAACTTTCACTCCATCCAGCACTGGTGCACAATGGCAGCAGTGTGTGTACCATCTACTAGAGGCACTGCAGCAATACACCAAGCCTCCTTCGACAGCACATTCCAAATCCACGACCTCTCCTCCTAGAAGGACAAGGGGCAGCAGACACATGGGAACACCACCACCTGCAAGTTCCCCTCCGAGTCACTCACCATCCTGACTTGGAAGTATGTCGCCATTCCTTCACTGTTGCTGGGTCAAAACCCTGGAACTCCCTCCCTAACAGCACTGTGGGTGTACCTACACCACATGGACTGCAGCGATTCAAGAAGGCAGACCACCACCACCTTCTCAAGGGCAATTAAGGACGGGCAATAAATGCTGGCTTAGGCAGCGATGCCCACACCCCATGAGCGAATAAATAAAGTGTACCAGAGTTGTTCCAGGGATGAGGGATTACAGTGATGTGGAGAAGCTGGGGTTGTTCTCCTTCGAGCAGAGAAGGCGAAGAGGAGATTTGAGAGAGGTGTTTAAACTCATAAAGACTGAGTACATAAGGAGATACCGTTTCCATTGGCTGACAGGTTGAGAACCAGAGGTTAGGGATATAAGGTGATTGGCAAAAGAACCAGGGGTGACAGGAGGAAAAACCTTTTTATGCAACGAGTCATTGAGGAATTCACTGCCTGGAAACAGGTTTAATCGGAACTTTCGAAAGGGAATCGGATAAAGACGTGAAGGAAATGAAAGGTTGCATGGCTCTATAGAGAAAGTGGCGGGAGGGTGGGGGTTGTGAGACTAACTGGGTTGGTCTTCAAAGGAGCCAGGACAGACTGGATGGACTGAATGGTCTCCTCATGTGTTGTACTATTCTCTGAATCAAAATCAGCCACAGGCTCTACTGCAGCATCATGCACAGGCACCAGCGGGTATAACAACTTCATTCCCTTTGTTTTCTCAAAATCTTTTACATGCATCGAACTTTCATAAGCATTTTGAACATAAGAGATAGGATAGGAAGTAGACCATATGGCCTACCAAGCCTGCTCCGCCATTCACTACGATCATGGCTGATCTTTGCCTTCAACTCCCCCTTTCCTGCCCACTCCCCTGAGATTTCCTGAGAGACCAAAATTCCGTCCATCTCAGCCTTAAATAAATTCAACGATGGAGCATCTACAACCTCCTGGGGCAGAGAACAGATGCTTGCATGTGAATGCATGTCACTTCTAGTAAACCTAAATGAGCCACATTACAAGCTCCAGGAAAAAGCAAAATACTGTGGATGCTGGAAATCTGAAATAAAAACAGAAAATGCTGGAAAAACCTCACAGGTCTGACAGCGCCTGTGGAGAGAGAAAAACAGAGTTAATGTTTCGACTCTGCTTCTCTCTCAAGAAAGGCAGTTCTCTCTCAAACCACCTTGCCCAGCACTGAGGTGCTAGTCACTCTAAACCAGCTCCGCTGGGTGGGACATGTTGTCCATACGCCTGACACCGGACTCCCGAAGCAATTTTTCTCTTCGGAGCTCGGGAGGCTCCCAGGAAGATACCGGAGACGCTTTAAGGATGTCCTCAGAGCATCCCCGAAGAGGTCAGACAGACCTGCCGACCTGTGGGGAGACACTGGCTTGTGGTTGACCTAAATGGAGAAGGCTGATTTGGGAAGGTGCTGAGCATAACGAGAGATTGCATTGGGAATGTGCAGAGGCAGAAGTCGAGGAGTTAGAGGGAGCGCAAAATTCGTCTACTCAACCCTTCAGGCACCACCTGCACGTGGCAGAATCTGGAGTTCGACTCATTGGTCTCAGCAGCCACCTGAGAACCCATCGAACTGGAGTGGAAGCAAATCATCCTCGATCCTGAGGGACTGCCTAAGAAGGAAGCCACCAGCTGAGCCACCGCTAGAAAAAGGGCAGTTGAAGCAGATTCAATAGTAACCTCACGGGGGAATCTGTCTCCCATCAACCCCATTCTGAGCGACCCACAAAATAAGAGTGAAGCACAACGAGAACAGCAAACTTCCTGTAGCAGATCCTGAAAAATTCTGCGGCGTATTGAATCTGCTTATTTGTTCTCGTTTCTACGAACGATATTCAACGATGGCTAGAACATTCTGGAAGTGCAACAGTGTTTTGCCCACACAATCTCTGTTAATGTGCAGGTCGACCAGTAAGTTCAGGGGTTTAAGAGATGAATTGTGAACCCCGAGACTTTACTGGTATTTTGTGTCATCTTTCCATTTACATTGATGAGACCGTACCTGGAGCAGTGTGTAATGTTTTGGCCTCCATACTTAAGGAAGACTTTATTAGCATTGGAAGCAGTTCAGAGCAGGTTCACTAGGCTGATTCCTGGGATGGGGAGGTTGTCTTATGAGGAGATTGAGCTGGCTGGGCCCATTTACTCACTGGAGTTTGGAAGAATGAGAGGTGATCTTATTGAAACATATAAGATCCTGAGGGGGCTGACAGGATAGATGCTGAAGGGATGTTTCTTCTTGGAGGGGAATCTAGAACTAGGGGCCACAGTTTAAAAATGAGGTGTCTCCCATTTAAGATGGGGAAGGGGGGAATTTCTTCTCTCAGGGGGTCATTAATCATTGGAATTCTCTTAAATAGAGAGCAGCGGAGTTGGATCATTGACTATATTCAAGGCGGAGTCAGATAGATTTTTGATTAACAAGGGAGTCAAGGGTTTAGGGGCGGCGGGAGGTGGGGGATGAGCAGGCAGGAAAGTGGAGTTAAGGCCACAATCAGATCAGCCATGATCTCAATGAATGACGCAGCAGGCCCGATGGGCTCAATGGCCTACTCCAGTTTCTTATGATCGGGTCGGTTAGCTGGACAGCTGGTTTGTGATGCAGAGTGACCCCAACAGTGTGAGTTCAATTCCTGTACTGGCTGAGATCATCCATGGAGGCCCCGCCTTCTCAACCTCACCCCCTCGCCTGAGGTATGGTGACCCTCAGGTTAAACTCACCACCCCAACTCATCTCTTTCTGAAGGGAGAGCAGCCAATGGTCCTCTGGGACTACAGTGACTTTCTTTTGATCTCATTTGGATTTGTGCACACATACAATCAATATACAAACACACACAATCACACACACACACATATGTGTACAAACAACAACAACTTGCATTTATAAAGCTCCTAAGGAGCCATCCATTTAAGACAGAGATGAGGAGAAATGTTTTCTCTCAGAGGGTAGTGAGTCTTTGGAACTCCTTTCCTCAAAAGGTGATGGAAAAAGAGTCTGAATATTCTTAAGGCAGAGTTAGATAGATTCTTGATAAATAAGGGGGTGAAAGGTTATTGAGGGTAAGCGGGTGGTACAATCAGATCAGCTATGATCTTTTGAATGTTGGAACGGGCTCAATGGGCCGAGTGGCCTACTCCTGCTCCTAATTCATGTGTTCATATGTCTTTAACATAGCAAACCATGCTGAGGCGTTTATCTGACAAAGAGACATCCAAACACTGAGAGGAGTCTTGAGGACATTCAACAGTGCCTGAGATGTCAGGAAAAAATGGGAGGAATTTGAACTTTTCAACTTTGAAAGGTTGTGTCTGAGGGATGATCTTGCAGCTAATTTGAAATAATAAGTGCTATTAGTGCACAGCCAGAGGGTCACTACTGAGAGAGTGCGGTACTGTCAAAGGGTCAATACCGAGGGAGTGCTGTACTGTCGGAGGGTCAGTACTGAGGGAGTGCTGTACTGTCGGAGGGTCAGTACTGAGGGAGTGCTGTACTGTCAGAGGATCAGTACTGAGGGAGTAGTGCACAGTCAGAGGGTCAGTACTGAGGGAGTGCTACACTGTCAGAGAGTCAGTACCGAGTTAGTGCTGCACTGATAGAGAGTCAGTACTGAGGGAGTGCTGCACTGTCAGAGGGTTAGTACCGAGGGAGTAGTGCACAGTCAAAGGGTCAGTACTGAGGGAGCGCTGCAGTGTCAGTGGGTCAGTACTGAGGAAGTGCTGCAGTGTCAGTGGGTCAGTACTGAGGGAGTGCTGCAGTGTCAGTAGGTCAGTACTGAGGGAGCGCTGCAGTGTCAGTGGGTCAGTACTGAGGAAGTGCTGCAGTGTCAGTGGGTCAGTACTGAGGGAGTGCTGCAGTGTCAGTGGGTCAGTACTGAGGAAGTGCTGCAGTGTCAGTGGGTCAGTACTGTGGGAGCGCTGCAGTGTCAGTGGGTCAGTACTGAGGGAGTGCTGCAGTGTCAGTGGGTCAGTACTGAGGGAGTGCTGCAGTGTCAGTGGGTCAGTACTGAGGGAGTGCTGCAGTGTCAGTGGGTCAGTACTGAGGGAGTGCTGCAGTGTCAGTGGGTCAGTACTGAGGGAGTGCGGCACTGTCAGACGTGGCTATCTATTGGGTGAGACATTAAGCTGAAGCCCCACCTGCCCTATCAGGTGGCTGTGAAAGATCTGGCATGGGTTAAAAAGAGAACACGGGCTTCTATCCTCTGGGCCCTGGCCAATATTTATCCCTCAGGAAACAACAACAAAACAGATGATCTGGTCGTTATCATATTGATGTTTGTGGGATCTTGCTGTGTGCAAACTGGCTGCTCATTCCCTAAATGCACCATGGACTACACTTCAAAAGTGTGTTATTGGCTGTGGAGCTCTTTGGAATGTTCTGAGGCCATGAAAGGTGCTATATAAATGCAAGACCCTCTCTCTCTCTTTGAAAAAATAATCGACATGTCATAGCTGTGGTTGGGAACAAAACTGTGGAACTGTTTGAGTGACAACTGGATATTGCAATGTGGGGGGCGGGGGGTGGAACGTGAATGAAAGTGGTGGGGGGGGGGGTGCGGTGAGGAATTTATGGTCATTCTGGATGACTGTTGTTTTAAGGTTAACATTGCACCAGGGGGGGAGTGGTGAAGGTTTGTTAATCCTGTGGGTGGAGTTCATGCAGACTGTATGTGAACGGCCGTGTGTACATCCTGGGGACAAAGGTCTGGCTCGATCGATCTGTTGATGGAGTGTGGAGACATGTCAGCCTGAAGTCAACAAGGCAAATTGGCCTAGGCAAGAGGCCAAAACAAATCCCCTGAACTGAAACAACAGAAATCTTCACCTTTGAGTCTTACAGTTAATAAAAACCATTTCCCCAATAAAAAAAAATCTAGCAGATATGGACTGATGAAAGTTCTCACTGTTAATTAACTATCAATGCTAAACTTCTTATCATCACTCTCAAATCTCCTCTTGACCTTGTCCCTGTCTCTGTCATCTCCTCCAGCCCTAAACCAAAATCTCTGCTCCCCTCTATTTCCGGCCTCTCGAACATCCCCGATTTTAATCACTCCACCATTGGTGGCCGTGCCTTCAGCTGCCTGTGCCCTAAATTCAGGAATTCCCTCTCTGACTCTCCAACCCCTTCAAACATCTCCTTAAAACCCACCTCTTTGACAAAGCAATTGGTCACCACATATCAGTCTCAGGTTTTATTTGCTATCTCTCCTGAGAAGTGTTTTGGGATGTTTTGCTGTGTGAAAGCTGATATTTAAATGTTGTTTGTTGTAGTGCAGCGGTGACAGTGTTGGGGAGAGTTAGTGCCTGTTATATGATCCAACAGAAACCTCTGTCAAAATTGGCCATCAGTCAAAAACAGCTTGTGATTGGAACAGGAATAAAATCTGAGCTCAAACAGTGACTCAGCACAAAGCCAAAGCCAAAGGTTAGTCAGCGGTTTCCTGTTGTTGGGACCTTGGTCTATTGTGACTCAGCAAATTTTGCTCAGCCACCATTGACTCAGCAGAGAAAGAACTAGATTGAACTGATGGTGCACCAAGGATTGAATCAGCAAAAAATGCCTGTGAAACAAGGGACTTCACTCAGTCCTTGTGTTCATGGCATAGTGAGTGTATGTTAGTGTGTATGTCTGTGTGTTTGTCTGTGTGTGTGTGTGTGTTTGTCTGTGTGTGTGTGCATGTCTGTGTGTGTTTGTCTATGTGTGTGTGTGTGTCTGTGTGTGTTTGTCTGTGTGTATGAATGTTTGTGTGTCTGTGTGAGTGTTTATGAGTGTATGTTTGTATGTTTGTATCAAGTCTGCTCTGGAATTGGTGATCCACCCTGACCAGACCTGCACTGTGCCGGGCAGGAAGATCTTTGACAGCCTCGCGCTGCTCAGGAATACGATTGCCTATGTACAGGACAGGGGTGTGGACACCTGCCTCATCAGCCTGTATCAGGAGAAGGCCTTTGACAGAATATCGCACACCTACATGGTGGATGTGCTCTCCAAAATGGGGTTTGGGGATGGAATCTGCAACTAGATCCAACTGCTCTACACTAACATCAGTAGTGCAGTCTCAATCAATGGGTGGGAATCAGATAGCTTTCCAATTAAATCTGGAGTCAGGCAGGGCTGTCCTCTCTCCCCTGTCCTGTTTGTGTGTTGCATAGAACCCTTTGCTGAGTCCATCAGGAAGGATCTGGGTATAAGATGATCCCAGGCAGTGGAGGTACTCAGGTCAAAGCCACACCATTTTCTGCTTGAATCCGCTGTCGTTGTGCAGACTGATTAAGACCTGCGACATGTTCTTTGGGAACCGGCCTGACTGATCTTTTGTCCCCTTCACTGTTAAGTCAGACTGACTGAAGGTGCTGGGGATATGGTTCAGGGAGGCTGGGGCTTGTGCCAAAAATTGGGAAGAGTGTATAGCCAAAGTGAGGGACAAACTGGGCATGTGGGAGTGACGCTCCCTCTCCATTGTGGGTAAGAACTTGGTCATCAGGTGTGAGGCACTCTTGGTGTTGCTGTATGTGGCGCAGGTCTGGCCCATACCCCGATCCTGCGCCGCAGTGGTCACCTGAGCCATCTTCTACTTTATCCGGAGGTCAAAGATGGATCACGTCCGCAGGGACAAAGCACTGGTTAGCGGGGGGAAGACATACCCAACCTCACCCTGACGGCCACCTTGTGTGCGCGTAGACCCTCAATACGCAAACACCAAGTGTCACTAAGTGCTGAGGTTCTACCTGTCCCCGGTGTTGGGCATGTTGCCGTGGAATTCTCCATGTAGTTGGACCGTGCCGTATCACCTGTCCCTCGTGGAAAAGTTTGGGCAGAAAAACACTTTTGACCACAAGTCCATCAGGCAGTGGTCGGCACGTAGCGTCCTGGAGGCCCTGAGGGAAAAGATAATTTGTCAAGGTTCATCCTGAGCAGTTCTGTGACACAGGACTCTGTGCTCTATGGGCTGTTCCCAGGGACACACACCGAGACAAACATCAACTGCAGCTGGAGGATCATCAACTCGGTGAAAGACGTGCTTTGGTCTGCCTGAAACTTGTTGGTCTTCCAGCGCAAAGAGTTGTCCCCGACCGAGTGTTGCGGACTGGCACATTCCAAAGTCCAGGACTACGTGCTGAGGGACGCACTAAAGCTTGGGGCAGCCGCCGCAAAGGCGCAATGGGGAAAGGTCGCTGTCTAAGACCTTTCTGCCACAGTGCACCGAGGGACTGGGAACTGTATAGATCTCCTCAGGATTTATGGCTCACATTGAATGTGTACAGGAAATATTACATGTATCACAATAGTATTGAAGCACATTAGAATGCAACATGTAAGGAAAGATATACTGGCATTGGAGTCAGTCCAGAGAAGGTTCGCTAAGTTGATCCCGGGTATGGAGGGATTTTCTTATGAGGAGAGGTTGAGTAAGCTGGGCCTGTACTCATTGGAATTTAGAAGAATGAGAGGTGACCTTATTGAAACATATAAGATTCTTAGGGGGCTTGACAGGGTAGATGCGGAGTGGTTGTTTCCCCTTGTGGGAGAGTCTAGGACCAGAGGGTATGATCTCAGAGTAAGGGGTCACCCATTTAAAACAGTGATGAGGAGGAATTTCTTCTCTCAGAAGGTAGTCAATCTGTGGAATTCTTTACCGCAGAGGGCTGTTAGAGGCTGGGTCATTAAGTATAGTCAAGGCTGAGATAGACAGATTTTTAATCAGTGAGAATCAAGGGTTATGGGGAAAAGGCAGGAAAGTGGAGTTGAGGATTATCAGATCAGCCATGATCTCATTGAATGGCGGAGCAGATTCAATGGGATGAATGGGCTATTTCTGCTTTTATGCTTTATGGTCTTAAGGTTCTATGTAGAAAATTTGAATATTATTGCATTTTCTGTAATGACCATTTTGAAATGTTTGTAATGTTCTTTTTATTGTGTTGAAGCACCTCAGAGTGCAACAAGATCTATGATGAAAATTTGAATATCATTGCAGTGCGAATGCCATTTTGAAATGTCTTGTAATGTTCTTTTATATATTTTATGAATAAAATGTATTTTTGCAAAAAAAGCTCTGTGTGTGTGGTGTGTGTATGTGTGTGTTGTGTGTGTGTGTTTGTCTGTGCGTGTGTGCCTGTGTGTGTATATGTGTGCATGTGTGTGTGCCTATGTGTGTGTGTGTCTGTGTGTGTGTGTGTGTTTGCATGTGTGTGTGCGTATGTGTGTGTGTGTTTGTCTGTGTGTGTGTGCCTGTGTGTGTGTATGTGTGCATGTGTGTGTGCCTATGTGTGTGTGTGTCTGTGTGTGTGCCTGTGTGTGTGTGTGTTTGCATGTGTGTGTGTATGTGTGTGTACCTACACCAAGCATGGACCCTCAGTACGTAAACACCAAGTGTCACTATGCTGAGGTTAAGACCATAAGACATAGGAGCAGAAATTAGGCCCTTCGGCCCATTGAGTCTGCTCCACCATTCAATCATGGCTGATAAGTTTCTCAACCCCATTCTCCCGCCTTCTCCCCGTAACCTTTGATCCTCTTACCAATCAAGAACCTATCTCGGTCTTATATACACTCAATGACCTGGCCTCCATAGCCTTCTGTGGCAATGAATTCCATAGATTCACCACTCTGGCTAAAGAAGTTTCCCCTCATCTCTGTTCTAAAAGGTCTTCCTTTTACTCTGAGGCTGTGCCCATGGGTCCTAGTCTCTCCTACTAATGGAAACATCTTCCCCACGTCCACTCTATCCAGGCCTTTCAGTATTCTGTAAGTTTCAATCAGATCCCCCCTCATCCTTCTAAACTTCATCGAGTATAGACCCAGAGTCCTCAAACGTTCCTCATATGTTAAGCCTTTCATTCCTGGGATCATTCTCGTGAACCTCCTCTGGACCCTCTCCGGGGCCAGCACATCCTTTCTGAGATATGGGGCCCAAAATTGCTCACAATATTCTAAATGTGGTCTGACCAGAGCCTTATAAAGCCTCAGCAGCACATCCCTGCTTTTATATTCTAGTCCTCTCGAAATAGATGCCAACATTGCATTTGCCTTCCTAACTACCGACTCAGCCTGCAAGTTAACCTTAAGAGAATCCTGGACCAGGACTCCCAAGTCCCTTTGCACTCCAGATTTCTGAATTCTCTCCCCATTTAGAAAATAGTCTATGCCTTTATTCTTCCTACCAAAGTGCATGACCTCACACTTCCCCACATTGTATTCCATCTGCCACTTCTTTGCCCATTCTCCTAACCTGTCCAAATCCTTCTGCAGACTCCCCGCCTCCTCAATACTACCTGTCCCTCCACCTATCTTTGTATCATCTGCAAACTTAGCCAGGATGCCCTCAGTTCCTTCATCTAGATCATTAATGTATAAGTGAAAAGTTGTGGTCCCAACACTGACCCCTGCGGAACTCCACTAGTCACCGGCCACCATCCTGAGAAGGACCCCCTTATCCCCACTCTCTGCCTCCTTCCAGACAGCCAGTCTTCTATCCATGCTAATACCTTGCCTCTAACATCATGGGCTCTTATCTTATTGAGCAGCCTCCTGTGCGGCACCTTGTCAAAGGCCTTCTGGAAGTCCAAGTAGCTAACATCCATTGGCTCTCCTTTGTCTAACCTACTCGTTACCTCCTCAAAGAATTCTAACAGATTTGTCAGGCATGACCTCCCCTTGATGAAACCATGCTCACTTTGCCCGATTTTACCATGCACTTCCAAGTATTCTGAAATCTCATCCTTAATAATGGACTCTGAAATCTTACCAACGACCGAGGTCAGGCTAATCGGCCTGTAATTTCCCGTTTTTTGCCTCACTCCCTTCTTAAACAGGGGGGTTACATTAGCGATTTCCCAGTCCTCTGGGACCCTCCCTGACTCCAGTGATTCCTGAAAGATCACCATTAATGCCTCCACTATCTCTTCAGCTATCTCCTTCAAAACTCTGGGGTGTAATCCAACTGGTCCAGGTGATTTATCCACCTTCAGACCTTTCAGTTTTCCTAGCACCTTCTCCTTGGTAATGGCCACCATACTCACCTCTGCCCCCCGACTCTCTTGAACTTTGGGGATGTTACTCGTGTCTTCCACCATGAAGACTGACGCAAAGTACCTATTCAGTTCTTCCGCCATTTCTTTGTTCCCCACTACTACTTCTCCAGCGTCATTTTCCAGCGGCCCAATGTCCACTTTTGCCTCTCTCTTACCCTTTATATATCTAAAAAAAAACTCTTGCAATCTTCTTTTATATTACTGGCTAGTTTACCCTCATATTTAATCTTCTCCCTCCTTATTTCTTTTTTAGTTGTCCTCTGTTGGTCTTTGTAGGCTTCCCAATCCCCTGGTTTCCCACTGCTCTTCGCCGCATTGTATGCTTTCTCTTTAGCTTTTATGCTGTCCCTGACTTCCCTTGTCAGCCATGGTTGCTTCGTCCTCCCTTTAGAATGCTTCTTCTTCCTAGGGATGAATTTTTGCTGTATCTCCCAAATTACTCCCAGAAACTCCTGCCATTGCTGTTCCACTGTCTTTCCTGCTAGGTTCATCTCCCAGTCAATTCTGGCCAGCTCCTCCCTCATGCCTCTGTAGTTGCCTTTATTCAACTGTAATACCGTTACATCTGATTCCAGCTTCTTTCTCTCAAATTGCAGGGTAAATTCTATCATATTATGGTCACTTCCTCCTAAGGGTTCCTTCACCTTAAGCTCCCTCATCAAATCTGCCTCATTATACATCAATAAATCTAGAATTGCCTGTTCCCTAGTGGGCTCCACCACAAGCTGCTCCAAAAAGCCATCTCGTAGACATTCCACAAATTCCTTTTCTTGGGATCCACTACCAACCTGATTTTCCCAGTCTACCTTCATATTGAAATCCCCCATGATCACTGTAACCTTGCCTTTCTTACACACCTTTTCTATCTCCTGGTGTATCTTGTGCCCCACATCCTGACTACCGATCAGAGGCCTGTACATAACTCCCATTATGGTTTTTTCACCTTTGCAGTTCCTCAACTCTACCCACACAGATTCTACATCATCTGACCCTACGTCATTTCTTGCTATCGATTTAATTTCATTTCTTACTAACAAAGCAACCCCACCCCCTCTGCCAGCCTGCCTATCTTTTCGATAGGATGTATATCCTTGGATATTTAGCTCCCAGTCCTGATCCCCTTGCAGCCATGTCTCCGTGATGCCCATCACATCATACCTGCCAATTTCAATCTGCGCCACAAGCTCATTTCCTTATTTCGTATACTGTGTGCATTCAGATACAACACCTTCAGTCCTGTATTTCCCGTCCCCCTTCTCATTGTCGTCCCTTTATCTGATGTGCTTGAAGTTAGATTCCTAGCCCTTTCCAAACACTCTGTCCTATTTTGTGTTCTGGGGACTTTAATAGCCTCTCCTGGGCTCTCCTTTCTTTTCAGTTTTTTCATAATTTTCCATGAAGTTGAATCCACCCCCCTACATGCTAACCTGCTGCTTTGTTTCCCATTAGTCATACTTCTTGGAGTTTTACCCTTCCCTCCCCCCACCACTTTCTAGTTTAAAGTCCTGTTGACCACCCTATTTACCCTTTTCGCTAGAACATTGATCCCAGATTGGTTCAGGTGGAGACCGTCCCAACGGTAAAGATCCCTCCTGTTCCAATACTGATGCCAGTGCCCTATGCAATGGAACCCCTCTTTCCCGCACCACTCCTTTAGCCACGTGTTTACTTCCCTTATTGTCGCATCCCTATGCCAATTTGCACTTGGCTCAGGTAGTAATCCGGAGATTATAACCCTTGAGGACCTGTTCTTTAATTTAGTTCCTAGTTCCTGATAATCCCCAAACAGGTCCTCTTTCCTAGACTTACCTATGTTATTTGTCCCAAAGTGGACCACAACAACTGGATCCTCCCCCTCCCTCTCCAATATCCTTTCAAGCCGGTCAGAGATGTCCCTCACCCTGGCACCGGGCAGGCAACATACCATGCGGGACTCTCGATCCTGCTTACAAAGGATGCTATCAATTCCCCTAATTATAGAATTCCCTACAACTACCACTTGTCTTTTTGCTCCCGCCTCTTGAATGGCCTCCTGTGCCACGGTGCCGTGGTCAGCTGGCTCATCCTCCCTACAGCCCTGTTCCTCATCCACACAGGGAGCAAGTACTTCGTACCTGTTGGACAAGGTCAAGAGCCGAGGCTCCTCTGTTCCTGAACACAGGATCCGTCTACCTGCCTCACTTGCAGTCACACCCTGATGATCCTGACCACTGACCGAACTTGAGGTACTTAATCTACCGGGTGTGACTGCCTCCTGAAAAAAGCGTCCGGGTAACTCTCCCCCTCCCGGATGTGCCGCTGCGTCCGGAGCTTGGACTCCAGCTCATCAATTCTGAGCCGGAGTTCCTCCAGCAACCAACACTTGCTGCAGATGTGGTCACTGTGGCTCGCAATGGGATCTGCCAGCTCCCACATCATACAGCTACTGCACATCACCTGCCCAGCCATCTCGACTTAGTTAATTAATTTATTCATTAGCTTTACAGTGTTTTTTTTTCCAAAGTTGGTGCAGATTTCCTACCAACCAATCAGGTCACAGCTTTCCTGTGATGTCACTTTTTCAATTTTGGCTTCAGTTACTCTGTGCCCCCAGGTCACTGCTCTGGTGCTCCTACCTCCAAGTCTGCTCCCTGGAGACAAGGCTGCGAATCCCCGAGGTAAGCTAGATTTATACTCACCGCTCCGGTGCTCCTCCCTCCGAGTCTGCTCCCTGGAGACAAGGCTGCGAATCCCCGAAGTAAGCTAGATTTATACTCACCGCTCCGGTGCTCCTCCCTCCGAGTCTGCTCCCAGGATTTACTCACCAATCAGCTGCTTTTTCTTTAAAATCCACTTTCAGAAGAGTGTCCCTCGCAGGTCTGGTGCACTCCTGAACGCATTGCCTCTTCCTCTCTCTTTTTTTCAGGTTCTACCTTTCTCTGGTGTTACAAAGGATGGGCTAGGACATGTTACCTCCGAATGCTCCAAAGAGTTGGACCACCTGTTCCTCGTAGAAAAGTTTCTGCAGAAAAACGCCTTTGACCGCAAATCCATCAGGAAATAGTCTCCATGTAACATCATCTAAGCCCTGTGGGAAAAGGAGATAGCAGATTGTGTCGGATGGCTCCCTGAGCAGACTGTCAAAGTCATTTGGCAGAATGCTTCATTGCCAGAACTTTCAAACAAGCACTAACACATCGCTTGGCTGGTGGAGAGAAAGGCCCTTCCCGTCAGATCCTTCCTATATACCCAGAGTCTCACCCCAACTGCATGTTGCCCTCGAGGTGGCTGTGGTGGGGAAGAAACCATTGCCTGTCTCCTTCTGGAATGTGCCTTTGCAAAGAAGGTCTTTTTGTCAAGATGCATCCCGAGCAGCTCTGCCGATGATGTTTCATCAGTTCTGATATGTTAACTCTGTTTCTCTCGCCACAGACACTCTCTGATCTGCTGAGTATTTCCAGAATTTTCTTTTTTTAGTTCAGATTCCCAGCATTTGCAAAATTCTGCTTTTGGATTGTATAGAGTGCAGATAAGATTATTCAGAATGGTCCCAGGGATGGGGAACTTCAGTTATGTAGATAGATTGGAGAAGTTGGGACTGTTTTTGTTGCAGAAGAGAGGGTTGAGGACAGATTTGATAGATGTATCCAAAATCATGAGGGGTCTGAACAGGATAGATTAGGGGAAACCGTACCAATTGGTGAAAGGATCGAGAACCAGGAGGCACGGAGTGAGTGGCTAGGATCTGGAATGCACTGCCTGAGAGTGTGGTGGAGGCAGGTTCAATCAAGGCCTTCAACTGGGTATTGGGTTATTATTTGAAAAGGAAAAACATTGCAGGAGGACGGGGAGAAGGCAGGAGAGTGGCACTAGGTGAATTGCTCCTTCAGAGGGCCAGCAGCACAAATATGACCGGGTGAGTGGCCTCCTACTGCGTTGCTATGATTTTCTTCAAAGAGCTGGCATGGGTACGATGGCCCGAATGGTCTGAGGCTCCTCCTGGCCCTGTATACAGCAGCCCGCCGCTAGGGGGGGCCCGGGGCGCCAGATTACTCTACCCCCGTCCGGCCTGGTGCGGCGCACAGCGGCGTCGCGGGGGCGGAGCCTAGGCGAAGGGGCGGGGCCCGGGACGAGTAGGGGAGGGGGCGGAGGTGAGGGCGAGGCCTGGGCGAAGTGGGGGCGCGGCCTGGGGCGAGGGGAGGGGCTGGGGGCGCGGCCTGGGGCGAGGGGAGGGGCTGGGGACGCGGCCTGGGGCGAGGGGAGGGGCTTGGGGCGGGGCCTGGGACGAGGGGGCGGGGGCCCGGGCGGAGTCCGGGACGAAGTGGGGGCGCGGCCTGGGGCGAGGGGGAGGGGCGGGGAGGGGGGAGGGCGTGGGGGTGGGGCCTGGACGAAGTGGGGGCGCGGCCTGGGGCGAGGGGAGGGGAGGGGCGAGGCAGGGGGCGTGGGGGCGGGGCCGCGGTGACGCGGTGACGCACCGTTCCCATGGGTGACGAAGGATAGAGGAGAGACTGGGAGAGGAGGGACGCTCAGGTGAGTCGGTTTGCGGCTGGCGGTGGTCGCTGCGGCCCCGGTCCGGTAAAGCTGTCCGTTTGGCTTCTTAGTCCTTGTATTCATACGGGCAACGCAGTGACTTTCCATCGGGGATTCAGGCCCCAGGTTATTAACGGCCTGGATTGGATCTCCCTCCTCCTCAGTTATCAGCCCTTCTCCCCCCGCTGTTTCATCTTCCATTCACTCTCCCCCCTCATTCCCAGTGATACTGGCACTTGCTGCGGGGTCTTGCTTCTCGGGCAGTGCCCATCTCCCATCATTATGTCCAGGCGGTGCCAATTTTTATGCATGAGCCTCGATGGGGGGGGGTGTGTGGGCATCAGGACATAATCTATAGCTCAGTGTGGGAGCCCACCACCCTTGCACCGGCTCCTCAACAGCATTAACTACTTACATTTATATAGCACCCTTTAACACAGCAACATGTCCCAAGGGACTTCACAGGGGCTTTATCAGACAAAATGCGATACTGAGCCATGTAAGGAGATATTAAGGCAAATGGCCAAAGAGATGCTAAGGAGGTGCCTTAAAGGAGGAAAGGTTTAAAAGAAGGCAATCCACCCAGAGTTTAGGACCCAGGCAGCTAAAAGCACAGCTGCCAGTAGTGGAGGGACAAAATCAGGGGTGTGCAAGAGGCCAGAATTTGATGAGAGCTGGGATCTCTAGAGGGTTGTAGAACTGGAGGAAGTTGCACAGATAATCGGGCCAGATAAAGGCAGGGAGAGCAGAGTGCAGGGCATAGGCATCAAGGAAACTCAAGAGAAAATCAAATCTTCAAATGATAATTGAGTCTACAACTGTGTGTACACGGGCGTCTCAAAGCTGGAGTACCATCTGGTTGAGTTTCCCTGATGTGCTCCTCGCTCCTGTGCAGCGTTCCCTCAGTACTGCCTGTCAGACTGTGCAGCGTTCCCTCAGTACAGCTTGTCAGACTGTGCAGCGTTCCCTCAGTACTGCCTGTCAGACTGTGCAGCGTTCCCTCAGTACTGCCTGTCAGACTGTGCAGCATTCCCTCAGTACTGCCTGTCAGACTGTGCAGCGTTCCCTCAGTACTGCCTGTCAGACTGCAGCGTTCCCTCAGTACAGCCTGTCAGACTGTGCAGCGTTCCCTCAGTACAGCCTGTCAGACTGTGCAGCGTTCCCTCAGTACTGCCTGTCAGACTGTGCAGCGTTCCCTCAGTACTGCCTGTCAGACTGTGCAGCGTTCCCTCAGTACTGCCTGTCAGACTGTGCAGCGTCCCCTCAGTACTGCCTGTCAGACTGTGCAGCGTTCCCTCAGTACTGCCTGTCAGACTGTGCAGTGTTCCCTCAGTACTGCCTGTCAGACTGTGCAGCGTTCCCTCAGTACTGCCTGTCAGACAGTGCAGCACTTCTTCAGTACTGTCCTGGCAATTGGGCAGTGTTACCTCAGTACTGCCCCTCTAAATGTGCAGACTCCCTCAGTACTCTCCCCCTGCCTGTGCAGCAATCCCTTGGTACTGCACCCCTGACAGTACAGTGCTCCCTCTGAACAGCCTTTCTCAGTGTGGCACTACCACTGAATTTCCCATCTGTAGGTGCAGCACTCCCTCTTGATTGTCTGTCTGACAATGCAGCACTCCCTCTGAACTACCCCTCTGACAGGGTGGCACTCCCTCTGAACTGCCCCTCCAAAAATGCAGCACTCCCTCTGAACTACCCCTCCAACAATGCAGCACTTCCTCTGAACTACCCCTCTGACAGAGCGGCAATGGCATAGTGGTATTGTCGATGGGCTAGTAATCCAGAGACCCAGGATAATGCTCTGGGAACCTGGGTTCGAATTCCGCCATGGCAGATGGTGGAATTTGACAGAAATCTGGAATTAACGGTGCTCCCTCTGAACTGCCCCTCCGACAGTGCGGCGCTCCCTCTAAACTGCCCCTCCGACAGAGCGGCACTCCTCTGAACGGCCCCACCGACAGAGCTGTGCTCCCTCTAAACTGCCCCTCCAACAGAGCGGCGCTCCCTCTGAACTGCCCCTCCGACAGAGCGGCACTCCCTCTAAACTGCCCCTCCGACAGAGCGGCGCTCCCTTTAAACTGCCCCTCTGACAGAGCGGCACTCCTCTGAACGGCCCCACCGACAGAGCTGTGCTCCCTCTAAACTGCCCCTCCGACAGAGTGGCTCTTCCTCCAAACTACCCCATCTTACAGAGCGGCGCTTCCTCTGAACTTCCCCTCTGACAGAGCTGGGCTCCCTCTGAACTGCCCTTCTGAAAGTGGGGCGCTCCCTCTGAACTGCCCCTCCGACAGTGCGGCGCTCCCTCTGAACTGCCCCTCCGACAGTGCGGCGCTCCCTCTGAACTGCCCCTCCGACAGTGCGGCGCTCCCTCTGAACTGCCCCTCCGACAGAGCGGCACTCCCTCTGAACTGCCCCTCCGACAGAGCGGCACTCCCTCTGAACTGCCCCTCCGACAGAGCGGCGCTCCCTCTGAACTGCCCCTCCGACAGTGCGGCGCTCCCTCTGAACTGCCCCTCCGACAGTGCGGCGCTCCCTCTGAACTGCCCCTCCGACAGTGCGGCGCTCCCTCTGAACTGCCCCTCCGACAGAGCGGCGCTCCCTCTGAACGGCCCCTCCGACAGTGTGGTGCTCACTCTGAACTGCCCCTCCGACAGTGCGGCGCTCCCTCTGAACGGCCCCTCCGACAGTGCGGCGCTCCCTCTGAACTGGGAGTACCACCATATTGCTTCAAAGTGAATATCTGCATTTCTTTATTTGGCTAGGGACCGATGCTCGAGGAGCAACATGCCAAAATCATGTATGAGTTGTACCTTCGTCACGCTTGTGGCAAGTATCACCTTTGCCTCTGCCCACGCAGCTGTGCCAGCAGACTATCTCCACCTTGACTACTGTGTAATCGGAGCAGGTCCAGGTGGCCTGCAGACTGCCTACTTTCTGCAGCAGTCCCAAAGACACTACCTGGTTTTTGAGCGCAGCAACCTCTCCGGGAGCTTCTTTGTACGTTACCCCCGCCACCGAAAGCTCATTAGTATTAACAAGCGATACACTGGGAAGCAGAACAAAGAGTTTAACCTCCGTCATGACTGGAACTCGCTTATCAGCCATGATGAAAACCTGCTCTTCAAACACTATGCCAAAGATTTTTTTCCTCACGCTGACACCATGGTGCACTACTTGAACAACTTTACAAACAAATTTGATCTGAAGGTTCGGTACAACACTGAGATAACGTGGATCGAAGCCGAGAAGGACCCCAGGGCCTGGAATGGGCACTACTTCTTCCTGACTGATCAGAATGACAGTCATTACAGATGCAGGTACGGTCATATAGCCTTACCCCTGCCGGCGTTAGTGTGTGCTGGTAGCAGTGGGTTTCAGGAAGGCTGTGAAGGCATTGGAGAGGATGTAGAAAAGCTTGACCAGAATGGTTCCAAGGATGGGAGGTTTCAGCTACAGGGGAAGGTAAGAGAAGCTGGGGCTGTTCTCCTTAGAGAAGAGAAGGTTCGAAATTATGAGGGGTCTAGTTAGAGCAGAAAGGGAGAAACCGTTCCCATTGGCAGAAGGATCAAAAACCAGACGGCACAGATTTATGGTGAATGGCAAAAGAACCAAAGGGGATGCAAGGAAAAGTTGCTTTATCGCAGCGCGTGTTTAGGATCTAGAATGCACTGCCCGTGAGTGTGGCAGAGACAGTCTCAATTGCGGCTTTCAAAAGGGAATTAGATAATTAACTTGAAGAGAAAAGATGTGCAGGGCTACGGGGGAAAGGTGTGGGAGTGTGACTAGCTGAGCTTCTTTTGCAGAGAGATAGCATGGACATGACGAGCCGAATGGCCTCCTGTGTCATGACCATCTTGTGTGACTATCCTCCTCTCACTGCACTGTACTGGTGAAATGATCATGCTTTTATTGGGAGAATAGTTTCTGTTTAGGAACAGGAGGGAGCCGTTTGGCTGTTCGAGGCAGTTCGGCTGCAATACGTAGCTGATCTGTATCCTAACACGATCCACCTGCCTTGGCTCCATACCCCTTAATCTCCTTGGCTAGCAAAAGTCTGTCGATTGCAGATGTAAAATTATTCATTGAGTTATTGCTTTTTCTAGGAGTGTACTCCACATTTCCACCATCCTTTGCATGAAAAAGTGGTTCTGATGTTTGTTCCTGAATGGTCTAACGCTAATTTTAAAGTTAGTCCCCCATCCCCTAGACTCCCCAGTCAGCAGAAGGAGTTTCTCTTTTTCTACACTGTTGATTCCTTTCAAGACCTTAAAAAACTGTATGAAATCACCACAAACTGCAACTTGATAATGACCAATCTATCTGTTTTATTGATGTTGCTAGAGGGATAAATATTGGCCAGGGCATTGGGAAGAACTCCCCTGCACTTCGAATAGTGAGATGGGATCTTTTACCTGGGGGCCTCCATTTAATGTCTCATCTAAAAGACAGCACTCCCTCAGGATTACACTGGGCTGTCAGCCTGGATTATGTAATCACTTTCTTGGAGTGGATCTTGAATCCACAACCTCTGACTCAAAGGAGTTCTT
This sequence comes from Cetorhinus maximus, assembly GCF_964194155.1. NCBI lineage: Eukaryota > Metazoa > Chordata > Chondrichthyes > Lamniformes > Cetorhinidae > Cetorhinus > Cetorhinus maximus. Next base: position 8,119,565 of record NC_135907.1, on the reverse strand, counting down.
TTTAAATATATATAAAAGCAAAAAACTGCGGATGCTGGAAATCCAAAACAAAAACAGAAACAGAAATACCTGGAAAAACTCAGCAGGTCTGGCAGCATCGGCGGAGAAGAGCACAGTTAACGTTTCGAACTGTTGAAGGGTCATGAGGACTCGAAATGTCAACTGTGCTCTTCTCCGCCGATGCTGCCAGACCTGCTGAGTTTGTCCAGGTATTTCTGTTTCTGTTTTTGTTTTTGAGTTCTTTTTAAAGCCCTCAAACTTGCATCCCTCACCAATTTAAAATGAGTCACTGCTGCTCAGTGAGCGATCACTGAGTGCTATCCGATGAGGCATGGCTGATTCCTTTTACATTGCTAAAGGACTGCACAGTTTTGAGGTCCTGCAAAAAAAATGCCTTTAGAGTCAAACGGGTGAGGCTTAATTTCAGCCTAACGAGGTCAGAGGATGAGGAAGGAGCTTGGATCTGCAGTTTTGAACAAGAGGGCAGAGTTCTGGGAAGCACTGACCAGATTTAATACGATCAAGTTTGCATCAAAGAAGCTGAGAGATGAGAGAGAGAGAGATCAACAATCAGATGAGGTTTCTCATGTACCTAGTCTAGGATTGTGAGCAAGTCCAGGTAAAAGTTAAATCCTTTCATTTTCATTGCAGGCTGTTGAATCAAAACAGGCCCAAGTTTCCCACAAATTGAATAGTACTGAGTGTAAAAAAAAAAAACCAGCTTTCACAGCTGTGCTTCGTGCTACCAGCCCATAACGTGCAGGCCTTGAGCAGTAATGTTTGTCACCCTGACCTCATTGGGTACTTTGGGTGCTGCCGAAGGCTGCGAGACACTGGGTGCAGTATTAAAGAGGCTTGTCGAGTTATGGGGATTCGGCAGGTGAGGGTGCACAGCCCTTTTGTGTTTAATGGTAAGCTGACAGTTTTCATTCCCCTCTCTCCTTTCAGTGTCCTGTTAGTTGCGACCGGAATGTGGGTGCCCAACATGCCGGATTTTCCAGGCTCCGAATACGCCGAGGGCTACGAGAGCATTTCTGTGGACCCGGCCCACTTTGCTGGGCAGGCAGTCCTCATCCTGGGCCGGGGCAACGCGGCGTTTGAGACGGCAGACAACATCCTCGGAATGACTAACTTTATCCACATGCTGAGCCGGTCCCGAGTGCGGCTTGCCTGGGCCACTCACTACGTTGGAGATGTTCGGTAAGTCGACTGTAGTATTTAACCAAGCCACTTGTGTTGGCTTCCACAGTGCAAGGTGACCAGATTGAGACCTCTAAGAATCCCTTTCAGATTTCAATTTTCATCAGCAGGGGCTTCATCATTAACAGTACGATTGTGACCAGCATCTTTAGCAAAAAGATAGATGACTGCAGGGATTGTCTCTATAATCTCCTCCAGCCCTTACAGCTAGTGTTTCCTCTAACTTGTGTTTGGCTATACTTGCTTATTGCATGGCACAACCCCTTAAAGGTTGCCATGTGACTGCATTTGTGTGCATCTTAAAGGGAACAGTAGTTGTGCGTGTCCTGATTGTTCCCGGTGTGACGTGTCCCAAATTGCTGTGCAGCTGCACACTTGTGCAACTTAATGTGAACATTACGTTCAGTCCTACGAGATCTCTGTGTTCTTCCAATTCTGGTGTCTTGCCCATCCCTGATTTTCATCACTACCATTGGTGGTTCTGCCTTCAGTTGTCCAGCCCTCAGCGTTGGAATTGTCTCCTTAAACTTCATCTGTCTCCGTTAAGACTTTTAAAAGCCGAACTCTTTGACCAAGCTTTTGGCTACCACTCCTGCTATAAGGCTCTGTACCAAATGTTGTTTGATCATACCTGTGAGAACTTTTACCAACTCAAAGGTGCTACATGCAAATTGTTGCTGAAAGTGGCCCATGGACAGGACAAGTCAGCCAGGATTTCCACTCCTGATCACCATCGGTGATTGCTCCTGGTGTGCTTTAAGATTGTGAAGGGGTTTCAGAGGGTAAACGTGGAGAAGATATTTCCACTTGCAAGGAGACAAAAACTAGAGCCGATAAATACAAGGTGGACACTAATCAATCCGATAGGGAATTCAAGAGAAACTTCTTTACCCAGTGAGAGGTGAGAATGTGAAACTTGCTGCCACAGGGAGTAGTTGAGTTGATAATGTTTAAGGAGAATCTAGATAAATACTTGAGGGAGAAAGGAATAGAAGATTATGTTGATAAGGTTGGATGAAGAGAGGTGGGTTGAGGATTATTTGTCCCGGCATTCACTGCCTTTTTGGGGGAGGAAGTTCCAGATCTCCACTGCCCTTTATGTGAACAACTGCTTCCTGACTTCACTCCGGAATGGCTGAGCTCAAATTCTAAGATAAAGCTACATAGAAAATACGAGCAGGAGTAAGTCATTTGGCCCTTCGAGCCTGCTCCACCATTCAATATGATCATGGCTGATCCCCTATCTCAACACCATACTCCTGCTCTCTCTCCATACCCCTTGACACCTTTAGAGTCTAGAAATATACCTATTTCCTTATTAAATATATTCAGTGATTTGGCCTCCACAGCCTTCTGTGGTAGAGAATTCCACAGGTTCACCACTCTCTGAGTGAAGAAGTTTCTCTTGATTTCAGTCCTAATTGGCCTACCCTGTATCCAGAGACTGTGACCCCTTGTTCTAGACCCCCCCCAGCCAGAGGAAACCTCATCTCTGCATACGGTCTGTCCAGCCCTGTCAAAATTTTATATGTTTCAATGAGATCCCCTCTCGTTCTTCTAAACTCCAGTGAATACAGGCCTAGTCAAGCCAACCTCTCATCATATGACAGTCCTGCCATCCGAGGAATCAGTCTGATGAACCTTCGCTGTATCCCTCAATGGCTTTCTTAGGTAAGGAGACCAAAACTGCACACAGTACTCCAGTTGTGGTCTCACCAAGGCCCTGTACAGCTGCAGTAAGTCACCCTTGCTCCTGTACTCAAGCTCTCTCAAAATGAAGGCCAACATACCATTTGCCTTCTTAACTGCTTGCTGCACCTGCATGCTTGCTTTCCGCGATTGGTGTACAAGGACACCCAGATCCCTTTGTACATCAACATTTCCCAATCTATCACCATTTAAATAATCCTCTGCCATTCTGTTTTTTCTACCAAAGTGGATAACTTCACACTTATCCACATTTTACTGCATCGGCCACATATTTGCTCACTCAGTCAACTTGCCTAAATCACCTTGAAGCCTCTTAATGTCCTCCTTACCACTCTCATTCCCACCAAGTTTCGTGTCGTTAGCAAACTTGGAAGCATTACATTTGGTTCCCTCATCTAAATCATTGATATATATTGTGAATAGCTGGGGCCCAAGCATTGATCCCTGCGGTACCCTACTAGTCACTGCCTGCCACTCTGAAAAAGACCCATTTATTCTTACTCTGTTTCCTGTCTGCTAACCAATTTTCAATCCGTGCCAATATATTACCCCCAATCCCAGGTGCTTTAATCTTGCACACTAATCTCTTATGTGGGACTTTATCAAAAGCTTTCTGAAAATCCAAATACACCACATCCACTGGTTCTCCCTTATCTATACTAGTTACGTCCTCAAAAAACTCTAGCAGGTTTGTCAAACATGATTTCCCTTTGATAAATCCATGTTGACTTTGTCTAATCCCGTTGGTATTTTCTAAGTCTCCTGTTATCATATCCTTTATAATAGACTCTAGCATTTTCCCTACTACTGATTGTCTGATTGTGTCCCCCATGTTATGGATTCTCCCACCAGAGAAAAATAGTATCTACCTTATTGAATCCTTTTAACATTTTAAACACCTTGATTAAATCACCCCTCAACCTGCAAAACTCAAAGGAATACAAGTCAAGTGCTTATGCAATAACTGTATGTAAAGACGGACATCTGTGTTTTAGTTCAAAGAGGATTTTTCCCCAGTGGCTCATTATTTCTTAAGCACACGAGTATGTTTACAAGTAAAACACTTATACACACAAACCCCCTCTGATCATAGAGGAATAGTACAGGTGATAACTGGTTCTGTTTCACACGTCTTGGTGAAATTGTCTGCCTGTTCTGACCAGTCCCTGCTGGCCCTTGGTGATAACTCTTTGCATCCCTTGCCCTGACTCCTTGGATTTCTGGAGGCCGGTAGGTTTGGAAGTTGCTTGAGTGGCTAACCACACTAAGCGCTGATTGGTCAAGGGGACGTGTTGCTTTCAGTACCTCATATTTCTGTTCACTCTTGTGCTCCTCAGGGCTGTGAATAACGCCATGCTGGACACCTACCAGCTGAAGTCACTGGACGGCTTGCTGGAAGGAGACCTGGACAACATTGCCATCGTCCAAGACAAAAAGGGAAAGCTGCACCTAAGACTGAGATACCACTTTGACAAGAGCAAAGCCTCCCAGGATGTGTCATCCAACAGCAACAATCAACGCCTCATGTACGAGGAAGAGGCTGATAACTTTTCGGTGCGTCAGCCTTACGACCGTGTCATCCGTTGCTTGGGGTGGAAGTTCGACTTTTCTATTTTTAACAAGTAAGCAGAGTCACACTGCTCTTTGAACTCCCAAACAGTGCCATGTGGCTGCTTTAGAGCTCCCCCCCTCGTTTTTGCCTATCATTTGTGAAATGTTCCGTATATTATAGTGAAAAAGATGGTTTTCCTTTCTAAAATCCATCATCTCAACCCTTCTGTCCAGCAGTATTGCTCCACTTTATTTCAGAGCTATCCTGGTCCTCTGTTCCGTTTCATCCTTGAGCTTGTCTGATGCTTTAACAGTAAAGAAAATATTTTTTCCTTGCAAGGACTGCAACCTTATCCCATCTTTCTTTTTACTTTATTTTAAGCTCCCATCTCTCCATCCAATCTTGCACCTTGGTGTATTTTTGCTATCGCGCCCCCCCCCCCCCCCCCCCCACCCCCCCCCCCCACCCCCACCACCCCCAGATGATGCATTCTCAGCATTGTTCCACTCGCCAATCTCAAGCTCGACATGTTGCTAAACTCTTCTCTCAACATTTTCCCTATATATATCCCAGCACCACCCTTTGCATGAGCCACTCACACACGTTCATACACACTCACACTGACACACAATCCCCCTCAACACCTGACCCTCCTGCCTTCTTTCTCCTCGATTGACCTCATTTGATGATCAATCGATCGATGCCAATGTGACAATTGGCTGTCACTCCCTTCACTCTAATTTATCTGCCCTTGAATTTACAATGCTCCATTCTGTGGGGTCCACTCTCAGATGTCATGTTGTATGGCAGCAGGATCTCCTCTAACCGACCAAAGTTCTTGGCAACACCCCCTGGCTCCTAGACTACAATCCCACGATTTAACACCAGGGCATCATTGGAATCATACCTAGAACAAAGGAAGATGGTTGTGGTAGTTGGAGTCTAATCATTTCAGTCCCAGAATATTGTTGCAGGCATTCCTCAGGGCAGTAATCTGGGCCCAGCCATCTTCAGCTGCTTCATCAATGATTTCTCCATCATAAGGTTAGAAGTGGGAATGTTTGCTGATGATACGCAGTGTTCAGTACCATTCACAACTCCTCAGATACTGAAGCAGGCCATGCATGGATGCAGTAAGACCTGGACAACATTCAGGCTAGAGCTGATAAGTGGCAAGTAATAATCGTGTCACAAGAGTGCCAGGCATGCCCATCTCTCCTTGAAGTTAAATGGCATTACCATCGCTGAATCCTCTGCCATCAACATCCTGGGGGTTAAATTCTGTAGCTGCAAGTTTAGGTCAAAAGCCAGGAATTCTGCAGCGAGTAACTCACCTGATTGTCCAGGCATCTGTCCTGACCAGCATTTACAAGACACAAGTCAGGAGTGTGATGTAGCACTCTCCAATTGCCTGGACAAGTGCTGCTCCAACAACATTCAAGAAGCTCGACACTATCCAGGACAAAGCAACCCGCTTGATCAGCACCTCATCCACTAATTTAAACATTCATTCCTCCACCAACAGCGCACAGTGGTAGTAGCATGTACCATATACAAGATACGCTGTAGCAACTTGCCAAGGCTCCTTCGTCAGCACCTTTCAAACCTGCAACCTCTACCATCCAGAAGGACAAATACGTGGAAACACCACCTCCAAGGCACCCACCATCCTGACTTAGAGCTATATCACCATTTCTTCACTGTCGCTGGATCAAAATCCTGGAACCCCCCTCTCTAACAGAGCTGTGGGTAAACCTACACCCACGTGGACTGCAGCGGTTCAAGAGGGCACCCACCACTGCTTTCTCAAGGGCAGCAAATGCTGGCCTTGCTAGAGACGCTCGCATCCCATGAATGAATAATAATAAAAAAAAATCCCAGATGTTACTGACCTTAGCTCCTCTGGAGAACTTCCCATTGAGCCTCCAACCTCATGCATTCCCAGCCCTGTTCAGGCTATTTCCACCTGGAGAGCCTGTTTTACTTTGAATGCTTTTCATGTTCCCCTTTCTACATGTGATGTCTTGTGAGCTCATCCACTTTGGGCATAAGAAGGATAGATCAGAGAGTTTTCTAACTGTGAAAAGCTAGAAAGGGTCCATGTATATAGATCATCAGCATCTGATCAAGAGATACAAAAAAAAAATCCAGGAGGCTCTCAGAATGAGGACTGAGTATAGAAGTCATGCTCCAGCTAAGCAAAGTCCTGGTTAGACAATGCCTGGGGCACTGTGAGTGGTCCTGGGTACTACACCATCAAAAGGCTTTGGAACAGGGTGCAGCATAGATTTACCAGATTGATACTTGGATACTGGAATTAAATTACGAGGAGAGATTACACAAACTATGGTTGCATCCCCTAGAATTTAGAAGGTTAAAGGGTGACTTAATGATGATTTTCATGACATTAAGGGGAACTCATAGGGTTGCTAGAAACTATTTCTGCCGGTTGGGGTATCTAGGACTAGGGGACATAGTTTAAAAATTAGAGCTAGGCCTTTCAGGATGAAAGGAGTGAAACATTTACACACACAAAGGATGGCAGAGGTTTGGAACTGTTCCTCAAAAGGCAATTGATGCTAAATTAATTCTTTTAAATCTGGGATTGATAGATTTCAGTTTACCAAGGGTAATAAGGAATGTGGCGCAATAGCGAGTAAATGGAATTAGGTTGCAGATCAGCCATGATCTCATTGAATGGCAGAACAAGCTCGAGGGGCTGAATGGCCACTTCCTGTTCTTCTGTTCCCCCACCCCTTTAGCTATTCATACACAGTATGTGCCTCATACATACCTTATTTCTTTTCTGATATGTTTTTCCCTCTTCCCTTCCCCTTGATTTGTTCCTTTTAACATGCGGTTCATCTGTAATGTTCTCCAGTTTGTAGCATTTTCTCATTCTGTTTCAGGTATATTTATCATTTGTTTCCTAGTGAGCCAGTACTAGAATTGCTCTTAGTTCCAGTGTGAAAATGAGTTATTGGGATCAGGAAGGCGCAAGGTTCAATCAGCCTGTGCTGAGTAAGCTGATCAACTCCTGGAGATGCTAGCATTGACCTGGGGTGGGAGGGGGAGCAGGCGGAATCAGCCAGGCCCCCTCATCCTGGTCACGCTTCCAGCAAACCTTGCTAGAAAGCGATTAGGGTGAGCTTTGGGTAAGTGACAGATGCCCTTCCCAGTTGAGCAACCTGCCGATGCACCCTCTCAAACCAATGGCCTCCTACTGGAGGGCTGCACATGCCCATCCAGCCAAACTCCAGCAAGAGGTCGCCACCTTCAGGTTGGATGGGGGCAAAAAAAAAAATTGTTGAGGAGGAAAATAAAAGCACGCTTTTCTTTATCCCTGCTCTTGGTTGATCCAACAGTCTTACCAAACCTCAGAGGGGCCGAGGCCGCATGAATAAATACCCACTGGTCAAAGCCTCCTACGAGTCGGAAAGCCTGCCTGGAATGTTTATTATTGGGACAGCCAGTCATTCCATCGATTACAGGAAATCAGCTGGTGGATTCATCCATGGGTTCCGCTATACAGGTGAGCATCAGTGCTACTCATATCCTCAGCAGACAAATCATAGATAAAATTGCATCAAACTTTCAACACAGAAACGGGACATTCGACCCATCTGGCCTATTCTAGGTATTTATGCTGCACATGAGCCCCTCTCACCCTCCTGCCTATCAATATATCCTTCAATTTCTCCCTCGTGCTTATGTAGCTTCCCCTGGAATGCATCAATACTATTCATCTCAACTTCTCCTTGTGGTAGTCATAATCTTTATGGCAAAGAAGGAGGCCATTCTGCCCATCAAGTCCGTGCCAGTTCTTTAGAGCATTCAGTCAGCCCCATTCCCCTGTTCTATATCCACAGGCCAGCCAGTTTATTTTTCTCAAGTGCCTATCCAATTTCCTTTTGAAATCATCCATTCCCTCAGAGACAGTGGGTTGCACATCATTACCACTCATTCTTCCTCACCCACCCCACCGCATCTCTAAATCTGTGTCCCCTGTTCCTTGTACCATCAGCTAATGAGAACATCTTATCCAAATCTGTCATAATCTTGTACACCTATCAAATCTCCCTTCAATCTTCTTTGCCCCAAGGAGAACAATCCCAGCTTCTCTAACCTACCCTTGTAGCTAAGACCTCTCACTCCTGAAAGCGTTCTAGTAAATCTCCTCTGCATTTGCTCAAGGACTCCCATATCCTTCCTAAAGCCTGGTGACCAGAACTGGACACAATAATCTAGCTGTGGCGTAACTAGAGCTTCATAAAGGTTCAGCATAACTTCCCTGCTTTTGTACTCAGTACCTCTATTTATGAAGTCCAAGATCCCATATCCTTTGCTAACTGCTCTCAATATGTCCTGCCACCTCCAAAAATTTATGCACATGAGCCCCCAGGTCCCTCTGTCCCTGCACACTCTTTGGAATTGTGCCATTAAGTCTGTACTGCCTCTCTGTATCCCTTCTGCCAAAATACATCACCTCACACTGCTCTATTAAGTTACAATTGGCACCTGTCTGCCCATTCTATTAGCCTATCTGTGTCATGTTGCAGTCGATTAGTATCATCCTCACTGCTACACCTCCAAATTTGGAACCATCTGCAAATTTTGAAATATTAGTCCTATTCCAATATCCAAGTCACTTATATATTAAAAAAAAGCAGTGGTCCTGGCACTGAGCCTTGGGAAACACCATTGTCTATCATCCTCCTGAAAAATAACCATTTATCATGACTCACTGTTATTATGGACAGGAGGGCAATTAATTTAAACAACCCTGATTTCTCCTCTCACCACCTGTCTGTAAACAGAGAGGTGTTTTTGATTTCTGATTTCTCCCTTTATAAGTGGTGACATAGTTTCCCCAACCCTTCAGTTTGGTGTGATCCAACCTCTATTATTAATCCCATAGCAAACTCAAGATAACATCAATTAAGAGGGATGGTTTATTTTTACACACGCACAAAATGTGAAAAGGGGTTTTGCAAAGTTCACTCTTTTTGTGCTTATACAATAAAAGAGGGATAAGGGAAAGAAAGGGGTACAGGGCAAGACCACGATAGAAATGAGTTGAGGTTTCACATGAGTCCAGAGTCCAGAATCAAAAGTCCAATGGGGTATTCCTCCAGAGGTTAGCAGGCTGAAACTGTTGCAGGGTGATCCATCTTCCCAGAGATGATGATTTCCTCAATGGAAAAAGGCACGTAGAGATAAATAAGTCTTATAAGCACAGATACAGGAGTTCAGATGTTCCAGTAGTTCACAGTGTAGATTAGGGTCAGGCACTTAACCTGGACAGAGCTCTTTCTGCTGCTGCCTGTTAGATGGTAAAATGGTCGATTGCCTGGGTTCAGTTCCACATGGCAATATTACTTCTCGCAGCTTGGGGGAGGTCATGTGACTTGCCTCCCACCACTCCTCCTGGGTGTTGGACAAAGGATGTACTTTCTCAGGTCTTGGAATCTTGAGGTGCTTAATAGAGGAGTCAGGGTTCCTTTTGTCCTTGCAGACATGCTGTCTCCATTGGCCAGCTCTGCCTTAGAAATGTAAAGGGTGTTGGTGCATTTTTTTTGGAATTTGATTTTCTGCAGTCACAGGGGCATTAGAGTTTAAAGATAACGAGGTCCCTGCTGGTTTCTGAAGGTTAGAAATTCCTCTGGCTAGTCAGGGAAAAGCCTTTGTCCATTTAAAAAAATAATAATTTTAATAGAGTAGCCAGGTTGACGTAGATGTAATTATTTTCCATCCCATCTTCTGGATGGGACACTGTTTTCTGCCCTTAAGCCAAATTTTAAATCCAATTTCCACATTCTACCCACACTTTGGGTAAAGAGGTTTCTCATGAATTCCATATTGGATTATTAGTGATTATCATCTTTTAATCCCCTAACTTTGGTCTCCCCACAAGTGGAAACATCTTCTCTACCTCTACTTTCTTTAAACTAAATTAAATTAGTCTAAACAGAAGAGATTTGGGACAGATGGCGTCAGAAAATGTTTTACACAGTGGGTTGTGAGGCTGTTGAATTCACAATTGAATAATTGTTGAGCAGTGAATACATCATCTAAGAATAAGTTAGGTGATTGAAATGAAGGGGGTAAGAGTACAGAGTGGTCACATGCTGGAGTGGAGGATCGCCACCAACACAGACTGGTTGGACCAAACTGGCCAGTTTGGTCCAACCAATCTGTGTTGCTGGTGATCCTTCACTCCAGCATGTGACCACTCTGTACCCTTACCACCTTCATTTCAATCGCCTGTTTCTATACTGGAATTTTTAAAGGAAGGGAGGCTCGCATTTCACAACCTCAGGACACCTCATAGGGCAATGGAGTTGGTATAATGAGGCACTTTTGAAATGCAGTTGCTGCTGTTTTGTAGATAACTGCATACCTCAATCCAGGATTTTAACACATCCTTCCAGCTGGCACTCCAGTGCGGTACTGAGGGAATGCTGCATTGTCAGACATGCCTTCTTTCCAATGAGACTCCATCTGGCTGTTCAGCTGGATGTTAAAGATCAGTGTGCCAACTGACACCACTGCACGAGCCAATGAGCTGGAGGCTGGGTGGGACTTCCCAGCAGGACTTGCAGTAAACAGTCTGTTTTACAGCAAACAATGTCTACTTACTCAGTAGACAGTCTATTTAAACAGTGCACTACAGCAAACAGTCTACAGAGTCTATTTGAAAAGAATCTCTACAAACCTGATCGAACAGAATTGTTGATTGAAACAGCAGCGATGCCTCATTATAAAAGCAAGGTGATTTCTCTAGCGTGGAGGATAGTTACAATCATACAAATCATGTGTTTAAAATCCCAGTCACTTATAGCGGGGTGGTTTCCAGGCGTGAGTAACAGGTGAATTAGCCTCTCCACCTCCATTCTGGCTGGTAATAGTGTCTCGCTCCCTGCAAGATACCATGGCATATTCGCAGCGAGTTCTCTCGGTGGCCTGGGAAAAGAAGGCAGACTTGCATTCATAATTAGTCCTTTCCCGACCTTAGGAGGTCCCAAAGTCCTTTGCAGCCAATTAATTACTTTTGAAAAGTAGTCACTGTCATAACGTAGGGGCAGCCAATCTGCACATAGCAAACTCCCACAAACAGCAATGTGATAAATGACTGTATAATCTTTTTTAATGATGTTGGTTGGAGGATAAAAGCTCCCAGCTCTTGTTTGAAATAGTACCTTGGGATATTTTTGCATCCACATGAAAGAGCAGATGGTGCCTTGTTTTAACATCTCATCTGAAAGACAGCGTCTCCAACAGTGCAGCATTCCCTCAGCACTGCACTGGAAACAGCAGCCTGGATTATATTCTGATCAAGATTTATTTCTTAATCAAAATACGGAGCTGTATAGAGCACCTCCAGCAGAGGAGAGGGGAAGCAGGAAATAGTAATCAGTGACATCTTTTCCAGGATGGCATGTTGCCTCCCTGGTGTCAGGGTCAGTGATTTCAGTGAGCAACTGTAGATTACTCTGAGCGGGGAGGGTAAACCACATTGGTACCAACAACATAGGTAGAAAGAGGGATGCAATCCTGCAAGCAGATTTCCGTGAGCTGGGAGGATGAATATATGGCTGGAGAGATGGTGCAAGAGGGGAGGGCTTTAGGTTCTCGAGGCATTGGTGCTGGTTCTGGGGGAGGTGGAACCTGTACAGGCTGGATGGTTTGCACCTAAATAGAACCAGGACCAATTTCCTCATGGGCAGTTTGTCAGCGCAATTAAGGAGGGGTTAAGCTAACGTGGTACGGGGCCAGGAACCAGTGCGTAGTATTAGAAAAGAGAAGCATGGTGCACAAAGGATTGGGACAGACAGACAGAACTAGAGTAAGAAATGTAAGTTATTGGATGGGGTCAGAGTAAGATGGAATGCAATAAGGTTTACAGTGTATTTGAGTGCATGGGGTGAGGTAAATAAGATTGCTGAGCTACAGGTGCAGATAGCCACATGGGTCAAACTGTTTACTGTAGTGTCAAAAACGGAGACCTGACTCAAAGAAGGACAGAACTGGATACTAAATATTCCTGGATAAAAGGTGTTCAGGAAAGATGAGAAAGAAAGGAGGAAGGGTAGCAGTGTTGATTAAGGATAATATTACAGTGCTGGAGAGAGAGAATGTCCTGGAGGGGTCAAAGACAGAATCTATTTGGTTAGAGTTAAGAAACACTATTTTGTTTTTTATTCATTCATGGGATGCGAGTGTCGATGGCTAGGCTAGCATTTATTGCCCATCCTTAATTGCCCTTGAGGAGGTGGTAGTGAGCCAAATTCTTAAACTGCTGCAGTACCCACCCACAGTGCTGTTAGGGAGGGTGTTCCAGCATTTTAATCCAACAACAATGAAGGAATGGTTAGGATGGTGTGTTACTTGGAGGGGAAGTTGCAGGTGGTGGTGTTCCCATGTACCTGGTGCCCTGTTCTTCTCGGTGTTAGAGGTTGCGGATTTGGAAGGTGCTGTTGAAGGAGCCTTGGAGAGTTGCTGCAGTGCCTCTTGTAGATGGTGCACATTGCTGCCACTGTGCGTATTCCATCACACTCTTGACTTGTGGCTTGTCGATGATGGACAGGCTTTGGGGAGTCAGGAGGGGAGTTACTCTCTGCAGGCAAAGACTCAGACACTGAATTAGCAAATATTATCAAAGTTTATTGGTTATAAGCAAATTAAACATCAATACGATCATCAAAGACTTATCAATCATCTACAAACTAATCAATGAATTAAAACTTTGATTACTAGTCAGTTGATACTGACTAATAAAGGAAAATAAAGGTAAAATATACTGATCAACAAAACTCTACAGACTTCACTCTTTCAAATGGGTGATCAATCCAAAAGAAGTTACTAACAACCTTGACTCTTTGGGCCATCAGGGTAACCTCAACTTTTTCCAAAGAGCACCGCACTTTCCTTGTGATCCGTACTGGCAGGGTAACTCTTGACTGTCCAGTACTACAAACACAATCTCCATACTGACAGGGATTTTTTTTCTTCTGTCCCCAAAGATCAAACCAGTTTCCCCTCACTTGATGTTTACAACTGGATGGTTCCCATAACCTTTTATATACCCAAAAGGTGGTGTAACCCCACTTTAGCCAATGTTGTTGGAAAGAGTTCATTGGTCAATTATGTTGTAAGAGTTAATATAATTGGTTCCAGCTGATTGTGCAAATTGCGTTAAAACTTAAGACAATGCTTGCTTTAAGCTATGTTACTTGTCTTAATGTCTTTACAAGCATCCCATTCATTAAGGTCAGAACCTTGGCAGTCAGGATTGGTGTGTTCCTGATAGGGAGGATCCCAAGAGTTCAGGCTTTTTCTTTCCCAGAGTGTGACAGCACTTTAATTCTTTCATAGAGTGGAAAAATACAGAAATATAAAATAAATGATTTCTTATTGACTATTGATTATTAATGACTTACCTCAATTACCCTGTAATTGAAGGATACTTTCTTATAACAAAATAATCTGTTGCTAGTCAGGGAATACCATATCAGGTTAGTTTCTGAAGTATAATTGTTAGCAATATCAACTTGGCATCTTTTCTACCCACATATTAATATAATATGGCCAAGTTGGTTCTTTACAGGTTACATGATTATATAAAAAGCCCATAAAAATACAGTCAAGTTTGAACAAGGACACTAAATTAACTAAAATAAAATCTAAGCCAGCTTGCTGTTACTCACCGCAGACCTGCTCTTGTAGCCACAGTATTTATATGGCTGGTCCAGTTAAGTTCTGCTCAGTGGTAACCCCCAGGATCTTGATGGTGGGCATTCAGTGATGGTAATATTGATGAAGATCAGGGGGAGATTGTTAGATTCTCTCTTGTTGGAATTGTCATTGTCTGGCACTTGTGTGGTGGGAATGTTACTTGCTATTTATCAGCCCAACCTGATAGGACTGGTTGTAGTCTATAGACTACCAACAAAGGGCAAGATTTGGGGGAGCACATTTTGTATATAAATGTGTATACACACACAATATATATGTAGATTGGGATAGCAACAGTGTAAAGGGCAGAGAGGGGAAGAGTTTTTGAAGTGTTTTCCTGAGCATTTTGCTGGCCCAATGAGGAAGGAGTCATTTTAGGATCTAGTTCTGGGTAATGAATTGGTTCAAGTGTCAGTAGGGGAACATTTTGGGAACAGTGATCATAGTGCCGTAAGGTTTAGATTAGCTATAGAGAAGAGAGAGGAGCAATCCAGAGTAAAAGTACTTAAATTGGAGGAGAGCCATTTTCCTGGTTAAATTAGAATCGAAAATTGGGAGACAGACCTGTAACAGAGCAATCAGCTGCCTTTAAAGAGGAACTAGTTCAGGTGCAGTCGAGGTGCATTCCCATGAGGGGGAAAGGTAGGGCAACCTAAGCCAGTGCTCCCTATTTGACAAAAGAGATCTAGAGTAAGATAAAGCAGATAAAGGGACAAAAGACAGATATCAGCTTGGTAATACATGAGAACCAGGCTGAATATAGAAAGCTCAGAGAGAACATAAACAAGGAAATAAGAGGGAAAGAGAGTGTGAGAAGAGACTGGCAACCAACATAAAAGGGAATCCAAAAATTTTTTAAAAGCATATAAATAGTAAAAAAGTAGTAAGAGGAGGGGTGGGACTGATTGGGGACTAATGAGGGGAGGTGCTAATGAATATTTGTATCTGTCTTTAAACGGACAAGATGTTACCAAAGTCATAGTGAAGGAAGAGGTGGTTGGAGATACAGGATGAGCTAAAAATTGATAGAGGGGTATTAGACATGCTGGCTGTGTCTAAATGTGATCAGCAATCAGGACCAAATGGGATACATCCTAGGATACTGAGGGAAGTAAGGATGGAATTGCAGAGGTACTGGTGTTATGACTAATGCAGTTGGTAAAGCGAAGTTATTTAAAAATTTCAGAGGGAAACTTTAAATAACTGTTATAACCTATAATTTTAAGTGGTATGTTTGAGATGCAACTCTAAATTCAGGAATCAGACCACCAGTTCTCGAGGTTTTACATTATTGAAACTAATTGAAACATTTTATCAATTTACACAGGTTAAAAATATATATACATATGGCTACAAATTAATATCATAACTTTTAACAAATTCCCAAACTAATCTCCATTAAGGCAACAGCAACCCATAGAATTAACCAAATACCAGGCAAAGCATTTTCACCTTACGAATTCAAAACCTGTGGAGCCAGTTGGAGGCTTGTAGCTGCCTTTTGATCTCACATTGCCTCTGCTCTGCACACCTGAAAACTACTGACGTTATACCTACCATCCCCATTGAATGTTAATTCTCATTGTATCAACAACCTCTTTGAACTCCACCTTTTAACAATGAAACCTATTTCATAGTACCAATTTTATTAGTCATATACACATATTGCTTGTAACTGCTAGATAGATGTTTTCACCCCACTTCTTGAATGCTCTATTCAAAAAAATGCAAATGCAAGCTATCTCCATTACATATCAAAAATAGTACCCTTCAAAGCACCCAGACTAGCTGGCTTTAATCCAACTAAAACACACCTGCACACTAAACATCTATTTTAAAAGAAAAATATTTTCCAAAATATTATATACATTAATAGCTTCATGACAACTGGCCATAATCTTCCAGTCCTCCTTAGGAGGTGATACCAGAATATTGGAGAATTGCATATGTTACACCCTTATACAATAAAGGGTGTAAGGATGAATCCAGCAACTACAGGTCAAGTCAATTTAACCTCGGTGGTGGGAAAGCTTTTTAGAAACGACAATCCAGGACAAAATTAAAAGTCACTTGGTCAAGTGTGGATTAATTAACAAAAGCCAGCATGGATTTGTTAAAGACAAGTCGTTTTTAACCTGAATTTTTGTTGAGGTAACAGAGTGGGTTGATGAGGGTAATGTAGTTGATGTGTAATGGATTTCCATAAAATGTATGCAGTATGGACTTGCCGGCAAAGTTGCAGCCCATGGAATAAAAGGGAATATGGGAGCATGGATATAAATTTGGATGAGTGACAAGAACCAGAGATTAGTAGTTAACAGTTCTCTTTTGGGCTGGTGGAAGGTATACAGTGGGGTTCCCCAGGGGTAGGTACGAGGATCACTGCTTTTCTTGATATATATCAGTGACCTAGACTTGAGTGTATAGGACACAATTCCAAAACTTGCAGATTACACAAAATTCAGTATTGTGAACTGTGAGGAGGATAGGGTTAGACTCTAAAGAGGACATCAGTTGGCTGGTGGAATGGGTGGACGCATGGCAGATGAAATTTAATGCAAAGAAGTGAGAGAGATTCATTTTGGCAGAAAGAACAAGGAGAAGCAATATAAAATGAAGAGTACAATTCTAAAGGGGGCGCAGAAACAGAGAGACCTAAGGGTATTGTGCACAAATCGTTGAAGGTGGCAGAGCAGGCTGAGAAAATGGTTCAAGAGGCGTACAGGATCCCGGGCTTTATAAATAAAGGCATAGAGTACAAAAGCAAGAAAGTTATGGTGAACCTTCATAAAACTCTAATTCGGCCTCAAATTGAGTATTGTGCACAATTCTAGACACCATACCTTAGGAAGGATGTGAAGGCTTTAGACACGGGGCAGAAAAGATTTATGAGAGTGGTTCCAGGGACGAGGGACTTCAGTTATGTGGATAGGTTGGAGAAGTGGGGGTGTTGTTTTCCTTAGAGAAAAGAAGGTTTGGAGGAGATTTGATAGAGGTGTTCAAAAGTGTGAGGTGCCTAGACAGAGTAGATAGAGAGAAACTGTTCCCACTGGCGGAAAGCTTGTGAACATTGATTTAAGGTGATTGGCAAAGGCGTGAGGCAGCGAGTGGTTAGGATCTGGAATAGACTGGCTGAGAGTGTGGTGGAGGCAAATTTGGCTATGTCTTTCAAAAGCACCCAAAGAGAAAATTTGCAGGGCTGCGGTGGAAGGGGGGGGAAGTGGGACTAGCTGATGCTTTTGCAGGGAGCTGACATGGATGCAATGGACCGAATGGCCGCCTCCTGTGCTGTAATCATTATATGATTCTTTCCAGCAGTTTGTACTTTCATGGTGTCTTGCTGCCATTGCTGAGGATTCCTCTTGCAGCATGTTTCATAGCACTGGCAGATGCTGCCCTGGATCTGCGATGTAAATGTGGCATTCGATTAGACAATTACAATTACCAAGCACTCAGAGTGAGTAACCACCTACTGAGGGAACCAGCTCAGGGGTGCTGAGCTCTAGGTGGGCTGAACTCTGAGATGGGTGGGGAAAGCCAAAAGCCATTGGGAAGTGTTCCTGCTCCGAATCACGACCCCATTACTCCTGCTGGTAAACTATATGCACGTCATTGTCAGACGAGTGTAGGGAGCAGGCTTGGATGTGGTGCTGCATGCAGTTGAATAGCTATCTGATCCTCACTGTGCAGGATCACCTAGAACAAATATTTGAAATGTTGCCTGAGAGCTGTGGAGCCATGACCCTTGCTGAGCCCTGCAAATCTGGTCCTCGAAGCCCAATCAACCTGGTGCTATTTTGACTTTAGTATCTTTCTTGTTTAAATTTCATGGGCCTGAGGGTTTTAGACACTGCTCTAATTGACACGGTTGCCCCATTGGTGGATAAACTCGAAATCACAGCAAGATCTGTCGGTAGCAGCAGTAAGTATTTAGAAATTAATGGGGGCACGCAGTTAAACTTTGTGTGTTTGCCCCTGAGGCTTCGAGCTCTGCCCTGGTGTGAATTGGTGGCTGCATACAGTATACCAGCATTGTTCCCAGCCAGGATGGAGATTGGGTAACTCTGGCATTAAACCTGCCTGGAGACCATACGGCTAGAGAGTGACTGGGATTGATTTCATGCACCTAACATTTATTATGTAACCATCCTCCACTCACTGGATTCTGCTGTAGAAATAACCGCCTTTATTGGGGGACATTGCTGTAGTTTCATTGAGCTCTGTTTGCTGCAGCTGGTAAAGACTCCCTTTTAATTTCTGTAGTGTGCTGTATAAATAGATTCTCTCTGCTGACTGAATAGACTTTGGTAAAATAGACTGTTTGCTGGGAGCCCTGCCTTAAATCCAGTCCCACCTCCAACCCATTGACTGACAGCGTTGTCAATCGACAGTCTGCAAATGGGCACCATCAGAACACTGAACAAGCTATCACATTCTCAATTAATACCTTGACCTGAGTATGAGGACATTGGCGAGTGTGCACAATATGTGAGGTTGTTAGTGCAACAAAGGGATGGCAGTGGGATTCAGGATAGTCGACCCACAGGTCCCCAGTTTCAGCTTGGCTCAGATTAGATGTGTAACCTTTTGAACCTAGTCCTTTAAATATGATTAAAAGCTTTGTGTAACCTGTCATGAAGGCTGATATTCTCGTGGTGACCTTTCCAATGGCAGTAAGCTTCAATGCAGTTCAGAGCTGGCTTTGTAATGTAGGTCAGTGGGATACAGAGACAGATCATCTCCCTTATTTAAAGCCCTGTGTTTGATCAAGTCTGCTGCCTTGGAATACTTGGCTGATGCCCAGGGTAATGGAGACTGAGAACCTGACCCAGGCCTCCAATAATCTCCAGATTCACGAGAACTATTTCTCTTGATTGGAATTAAATCTATGCATTGACTGTGATCCTAACCAGCACTAATATTGCACAGTCATTTCCAAAGCTCCAGAAACTACCCTGATTGTAGCTCTCAAGAATTTAGGTGAAACTGAGTGCATAAGGCGTTGCTGTGTTGGCCAAACTTGTACCCTCTTTAAACTTGAACTCATCTAAAACTCTGCTGCCTGTATCCTAACTCGCAACAAGTCAGCTCCCCTGTGCTTGTTGACTTAAATTGACCCCCAATCTGGGAAAGCCTCATTTAAAAATTCTCATCCTTGTTTACATATTCCCTCATGACCTTGCCTCTCTTTCTCTCTGTAAGCACTTCACGCCCTACAAACCATAAGATCACTGCACTCCTTCAATTCTGGCCTTTTGTACATCCCTGATTTACATCACCCCATCGTTGGCGGCAGTGCCTTCAGCCCTCAACTCTGGAATTCCCTCTCCTTCAAAACGCTCCATAAAATCTATCTCTTTGACTTAGCATTGGTACATTGACAGCCTTCTGTTTTGTAAGATGATGGTTTGTGCCATGGTGGTTAACTCTGTTTTAAGCGTTGCCTGGTGGGGCTCAGGAGCCCCTCTCTGGCATGGCAGTCTGTGCCGCATTTGCTGCAGATAAAGACAGTGGGCTGAGAAGGTGCACAATTCACTGACTTTTGTTTTCTCTGGGCCCTCTTCTTGGTCAGCTGAGCTTTTTATTTCTGCTCACTTCTTACAATGCTCTGCCAAACAATCAGACTACAAAGGGTCATGGCCATCGGTGAATGTCTCCCAGTTGTCAGTTTCAGTATCCACCATCTTCATAATTTGGTTTCAGGTGTCCTTGTAGTGTAGGGATGGATACCCAGGAGGTAATGACCCAGTGGCCGTACAGAAGGCCTTTGGCCTATCGTCCATCTGATCAGTATGGTTGAGCCAGTGCGGATGTAATTATCTTAGCAATGAGTGTATGCTGATGGAATTAGCACGCTCCGGGACCTCTGACTTAGTGACGTTGTCCTGCCAACAGATGTCGACGATATAACTGGGACAGCGACGGTGGAAACTGTTGAGCCGTTTCTCCTGCTAGTATATGTTGTCCAGGTCTCAGCACGGTAGAGGAGTGCGCTGAGGACACAGGTCTAGTTGCCTCGCAGTTTGGTGTTCTCAGTCAGGTTGCTGTTGCTCCTTACTCAATTTGGTTATAACAGCTGCAGCTTTTGCGACGCATTTGGTCACTTGTCCTAATATCTCCTTATGTGGTTTGGTGTCAAATCTTGTTTAATACACCCTTGTGAAGTGACTTGGGACATTTCACCAGGTGCTATATTCTGAGTTGTTATTAATGTCACAGCTCTCCTCATTGCCTTCTCTGCTTTTCGCCCCTTCCTCCTTTCTTGAGGGCACTGTCCTGTGAGGTTACAGCTCACCTGTACCCTGCTGATGTGTGAGTGCTACTGGGCTTTTGGGCCAGGGTCTCTGGATAATGATCAAGGATAGGAACCCTGTCTGACTCTTTCTCTCTCTCTCTCTCTCCGTCTCCCTTTTTCCTATACTGAGACTAGCTTTCAATTCCAGATTTTATTAATTGAATTTAAATTCCACCAGCTGTCATAGTGAGATTTGAACCTTTACATTAGCCTGGGCCCCTGGAATTCCAGAGCTTAGAGATTAGGCAGCTGAAGACCTAGCCACCAATATCAGAGCAATTAAAAGTGGGAATCTGCAAGAGGTTAAAATTGGAGGAGAGCAGATATCTCTTAGGGGTTGTAGGGATGGAAGAAATTGCAGAGATAGGGAGGGGCGAGGCAGTGGAGGGATTTGATAACAAGAATGAGAATTTTTGAATTGAGACTTTGCCGAATCAGGAGCCAGTGTAAGTCAGCGACCATGGGTGAATAGGGGTTGGTGTGAGTTAGGATACAGGCAGTTGTTTTGAATGAGCTGAGGTTTAGAGGGTGGAGGCTAGGAGGCCAGTCATGTCCGATCCCAGATATCACATTTGATTGTTGTGCGTGGTTTGCAATGCTACTGTCGTAACCTGTGGTTTTTGGTTGTTTCTCACCAGCCCGTGCTGTTCATCACCTGCTGGAGCATCGGTACCATGGCATTACCTGGCCGGCCACCACCCTGCCCATCACCCATTTGACCAACATGATAATCAAGCGCATCAACGAGGCGTCTGGCCTTTATCAGATGTTCAGTGTCCTTGCTGACTTTGTGCTGCTACGGAAGTGAGTGAACTCCACTTTAATAAACTTAATTGGGCTTGGCGCAGTGACCTCCAAAACAGCAAGCTGTTTCCTTAGCATCCAATAAAAGCTCCTGTCACTATAGTTTATATCAGGCCACCCTGGATGACCTTAGCTTGTGATGTGATACACTTCTTTGGGTTTAATCCAACTCCAACCCAGTGTTACCCCCCCATGCAATGTATTTTCTAGCATAAATTCCTGGATAGTAATCAAAGTGAAACCTGGCTGACATTAACCTGATGATACTGAGTTCGCTTCTGCTCCTAGGCGGAGATCATCTAATGCGGCTTAGCTGAACAACCACAGCTGATATCTCCTGGGTCTGTTGGGCTCTATTCCACAATCCCCAAAGTATCTGGGTCTGTTGGGTTCAGTTTTAAAATAAGCACATTTACATACCTGTTCTGTTTGAATCGATGTTGTTATTGCCCCAGGGGCCACCGTACCAATGATTTCAGTGCTGTAGTGTGAAGCTGGAACAAGTGTTGCTGCGACCAATGCATATCTCGCACAGACCTGGTGCTTACCTTAACTTACCGGGTTCACTGAGGCTGGTACCTGGAAAGACCCATTGAAAACCCAGTTGTCCGAGCAAACTTGGCCTCTTCACATTAGCGCAGGTGCTGTCTGCATGAAGCTTGTGTGTCATTGGCAGATGGCACTGACACAACAGAATGAAATTTACTGAAGGAGAGCCAACCAATTGGAAGCTAGCGCTGAAGGTTAATGGAGTTAGTGAGCAACCTTCAAAGGCCTGTTCTATGTCAGCTTGTCATGGATAACCATTCAGGGTGACCACGGAGAAAGCTGTTCCTGGCAGCTGAAGGTTTTTCTCCTCCTCGTTTTCTTCCCTAAAGTGCTGAGTCTCATCGGGGTACAATTCCATCTCCGCTGTTCACACTCTATCTCCTCACCCAATTTCCATATGCAGCATGGGTATAGATGGGGAACGTCACAGGATTGTTCATCCACAGAGGGTATGAAGTGGGACCTAATCTTTTAAGACCTCTGATTGGAGAGCCTAAAACTGAGGGGCATAGTCTCAGGATAAGCAGTCGGTGATTTAGAATTGAGTTGCACAAAAACTTCTTCACTCAGACAATTGTATATCTTTGTAATTCATTACTCCAGAGTACTATGGATTCTCAGTCAATGAATATATTCATGACTGGGGTCTATAGATTCTTAGGCCCTAAGGGAATTGAGGGAAATGGGGATAGAGTGATAAAGTGGAGTTGAAGTGGAAATTCAGCCATGATCTTATTGAATGGTGGAGCAGGCTTGAGAAAGCGCTTGGCCGACTCCTGCTCCTTTGTCTCATGCTCTGATGACCCAATCTTGTTCTCACCCAGTGTCCACAGTACGCACAGGGCAATGATCAGGAGTGGGAGAGTTAGCTCATTTCCCCCTTCCTAGCTCAGGATTCTGAGGCTCTGGCTGAAACCTTCAAATTCCACATTGTTTGGGAATTAAAACTATGACGTTGGATCTGAGTAGCTCAGTCGTGCCCAAGCAGTGCTGTTACTGTGGAGGCAGAGAGGAATCCATTGTCCATGTTGTCTGAGCAGAGATACGCAGTGTGCTGGTTTAGGACAATGACTATAGCCAGTGCTTTGCCCCTCACTCACGCTCCACAATATCACCTCAGCCATGCTGTCTAGCAAAGGCCCCAGGAAGTAGTAGCGAGGAACAAAGTATGTATCTCAAATGGTGAAAGGATTCCTATGTCCTGTGGCTGCTAACATCATTCCTGCTGTGCATTTGCAGAAATGCCACAGAGTTTGAATACTTGGAAGAGTATCCCATTGGAGCACTTCCACATCTTCCGGAAAACACAGGGAAAGATGCAACAAATGGGCTATTTGTTATTAACCTGGAATATGGGAGCAACTTTTCCAGACCAGAGTCTGATGTTTTCCATCCCAGCCGTGCAGTAGGAGAGCCCGGACACGCATGGCTCTCAAACTTCCTCCACCCCGTCATCTACTTCTACAAACGTCTACCAACAGGTCGGTGTTTTTCCTCTATTCTGCCTTTCACCCTCCGATCCTCTTGCTAACCTCAGCCAGGGATCTGTTTGCTGGTGTTGTTACTGATTGCTGATCCAATGAGCGAATTAATTGTATTCAATGAGCTACATAAGTTATCACATTTTATAGGAAAGGGACAATGTTTCAGGACAGTTTGCAAAGGCTACTGAACCAAGCGTTGGGGGAATCCCGGAGAAATCCCAATGAGCTGAGCACAAAATAGTTGGTATTTCACAGGGGTAGGAGCTGTTCCAGTTGTGTGTCCACTGTTCAGTACCTCACTGTGCTCAGGCACCAGCTGGTCGGGTTGCCCCTGATTTCCCTGGCCATGAGTTCAGTGACAGTGAAGGAACTGGAGCTTGCCCTGGGTTGAGCAGATTTTGAAGTCTAAATGTGGAGAGTGAAGAGAACCTATCAGGCTGTGCAAAGTGTAGATCCTGCCAATGTATGGAGAATAACATGGGTCCATGCACAGGGAGCAGAGCACATGCGGTGGGGGGGGAATAGTGCAGGGAGCAGTGTTCAGGTCAGTTCACAGGGAGCAGGGGCACTTGGTATATGGGGAATAGCGCAGGGAACAGAGCATGCCAGGGTGTGGAATGTAATTTTCTGCTTGTTTTCAGAGACTGAGATGATGCAGAGACCGAAGTTCTGGCCCCTCCCGAGGCCAGACAGCATCCATCACATTGTGGAAGATTTCCTGACTAACTGGACAGCTGCCAAAGCTCACATCCTGCCACTGCGCCGCTTCCTGGAGAACTGTCTGGGCACTGACCTCAGGAGCTTCTTTGCAGGTGTGACATCCTCTTGTAATGCAATCATGTAAAACAGGCACTTCCTTATTTAGAGGTGCCTTTATCACAAGCTGTTTCTCCCTGGGCTGGGGACTGTTCCTTTCTCTCTGATTGTTTGCTCAGGCTGTCTCTGCAGCCAAGGAACAGTGTAGCAGAGCCCCACACAAGTGCTGTGGGTGAGATGATGCCCTTCAAGTCTGGGACTCTCCATGTCCTGGATTCCCAACCTCTCACTAGTCCAGTGATACTGTGATTATATGTAGCCCCGCCTCAGATGAACAAACAGCACAGAACCTGAGTCCACATGCTGTGCCACATTGTTGAGCTTAGAGCCTCTGCATCGTGGAGCTCAGGGACCCTGTGCCATGGAAGTAGAGCTCCCAGGCCACGTAACTCAGTTTCTATGTCCTGAAACTCCGAGGATTGGGCCAAGCAATTACTCACTATTTAGAGACACTTCTTTGTTTATCTTCCTAACTCTGCTGTGGTATGGTTTCACCCTCTAGCACCTCCTGGCAATGCTTGTTCTTAATTTGCAGCCTAGGTAGTGTGTGTGTCTACAGTTATTTGACCATGGAGGGCTTCACTGTCTCATCCAGAGCAGAAGCTGAAACCCTGTGTGATTTGTTCACCCTCCCCTTTCTACTATCGAGCCCCCAACTCTTCCTCAGCTCCGGACTGCTTAGGGAGTGAGCTTTCGAGTTATCAACAGTCACGGATTGCAACTCTTTTGAGTACAATCACAGTTCTTGGTTTCCGGGAGTGGGACATGAACCCACAACCTTCTGATTCAAAGGCGAGGGTGCTATGGACTGAGCCACAGCTGATGAGCTGAAATTGTTCCTGGCCTGTGTGATATGACTGGCCGGTGGGACTGAAGCTGCCACATTTCGTACATTACTACAGTGACTACACTTCAAAATACTTTGTTAGTTGTGAAGCACTTTTGGACGTCTGAGGTTGTGAAAGGTGCTATATAACATTTGTTCATTCCTTCTTAACTCATTGGGAAAGCTTGTATTTTGAGCAGTGTGTTCTTGTAGCAGTTGAATTTATGGAAAGATTTCATATTCTAATGGCATTCCATTTCCCTGCAGAATCCTGCTTCAAGTTTGCTTTGACCAATCAGTATGTGCCACCCTTCTGTCGCCATGGTTACTTAAACATGCAAGGATTGCTGGGTGACGAGATCCTGTGGCTCGAGTCTGTGGAGATGGACCACCCTTCCAGTGACGCAGTCTCAACCGAAGAACGCTGAGAGCAGCACTTGTCCACAACCAGGGCATTTGGGCACTGCAACCATCTGGAGATGAAACTATTTAGTGACTGACTACAGACTGACAACCTGTGCACTTTAACCAGGTGAGGGCTGAGTGCACGCAGAATTTCTCCTTGTTGCAGAACTGAATGATTCCAGGAAACACACACAGCGTTGCTGCCATATACAAGGGGCTCACTAAGGTTTTATCCAACTTCTGTGCAATGTATATTTATGAGAAAAGCCAAAAATATCTGTAGGTAACAGGGAGATTATTTTTGTATTGTTCGTTTTGATATTTGGTACGGTTGCTCCTGACGTTTTTAAACACTTCCTCTCATGTTTGAGCACTAAACGTGATGTTTGGAGATTCCATGTGAATTTTCAAATCTTCACAACTGCCAATTCCTGGTCTTGCCGTCCCCTGCTTTTTAAAGTGGCTTCATCAAGTGGCACCTCGCTTCTATATCAAAACAGAACATGCTGAAGATGAACAGCAGGCTTTCTGGAATTCTGGGAAAACTAATTGCAATGTTTTGGGTTAGTACACAGCATCACTACAAACAGACAATCTTGCTTTCACCGTGCTGTTTGTGGGAGCTTGCTGTGCTGTCATGATTGCCGCGTTTCCTACATTACAACAGTAGCTACATTTTTAATGAACGTATGTCATTTGCTGTAAAGCACTTTGGAACGTCCTGATTTCCTGAAAGATGTGACAGAAATGCCTTCCCTCTTTTTCTTGTACCTGCCTCTGTTTCTGGAGAGAGGTTCTGCTGAATAGACACGCTCTTCGAACGGCTGGCTGGAACTGTGGCCCACTGCTCCCCTCCACCTGGCTCCCAGGAGGGAAGAGCCAGCAGGTTGACGACATTCTCCTGCCCTTCACCCCCACCTCCTGCCAACGGAACAGGGTTGAGATTACTGAATCAGGGGTCAGACCTATGCAGGACCTTTGGTGGATGTCAAAAATGCTGCTCCCTAGCGTTGTGTCTATTTTTCCAGCTCACATAAGCTTATGAACATTTTGAATGATACAGCACAGGAAGAGCCCATTCAGCCCACCGTGCCTGTGACTGTTCTTTGAAAGAGTTATCCAGTTATTACCACATCCATAACAAAAACAAAACTAAAAATACCTGGAAAAACTCAGCAGGTCTGACAGCATCTGCGGAGGGGAACACAGTTAACGTTTCGAGTCCGTGTGACTCTTCATCGGATCTTCATTACCACATCCATGTTCTTTCCCCAACCCTGAAATAGTTTCCTTTTCAAGTATTTAAATCTGAAACTCTCCCCCTGAAAAGACGCTGCGAGACCATTGGAGCTTTGGAGACTGAGATTGATAGACTGTTGCTGGGTAAGGGGTACCAAGGAATATGGAGCAATGGCAGATAGTTACAGGCCAGCTATGATTTAATTGAATGGACAGACCATTAGGTTCCTGTAGGTGATGCTACTGAGCTGTTGATATTAGCAAACGCAGGGAAAACCTGTGGCGACAGACAGTTACAAACAGGAAATGAATCATTGACAAATGAAGGAAGTGAAAAAGCCTTCAGGTAGACATGAAGGTTAGATAAATAGGTACCAAAACAGCAGAAGCAGTCTAATATGTGCAAGTGAAAGGTCAGTGATTCATTCAAGGGCTCTTAGAATGATATGGCATGGAAGGAGGCCATTCAGCCCATCGTGCCTGAGTTGACTCTTTGAAAGAGCTTTTCAATTAATCCCATGCACTCACCCTTTCCCCATAGCTCTAGAATCTAGATTGATGAACTGAGGACGAGTCACTGGAGGTCAGACAGTTCCAGTTCCTTTTTATTAAAAAAAATTTCAGACAAATAATATTTATCAAATAAATATAACTGCAGCCAGTGCAGCACAGCAGTGTCCAGTGAATAACTGAGCTGAACAGCACGTGCTTATTTCCTTTGCCAAGTTAACGTAGCTCAGTCGGGAAACTCCTGTTGGGCCTATCTCTGTGAACGTCGTGAGGAGAGGATCGAATTTGATGCCTTCAAATGTGATGCACTGTGCAGTTGAATTACCTCATGGCACTTTCTGTCTAAACACACCAAAGAGAGGATTGGCATCTTGGGCACCTTAATGGAGTCTTGCGGTGGAGATAGCAATGAAACTATACCCCAGCAGAGGTACACTGTACTTGGGAGGAGTGAGAAAGGTTAATGAGGGATAAAGAGCAGGAGCTGTTTGCCTCAATCATGGACTTTTGCAAGAGATGCCATTGGTTATGCTGTCACCCAATTCTTGCTGTCCCAGTTCCCTTGCTTTACCAGTACTATGCCAAGCTGTGTTATTGGGGTTAATAAAACTTACATTCAGCCAGCGTAATTATTGGTAAAAAGGAATTTGTATTGATATATATTTCTGTATTGAGTTTCTGGATCATGTTGGGCTGTGTGTTTTGAGAGTAACTGCTGTAAATGGAGAGGCCACTGGATGTGATCCTGCTGTTCACGGGTCATTACCATTCTGTCCTCTGCATTCTGTTCTGCTGCCTTTGCTCCATGTGCATCTTTAGTCAAATTCCCAATAAAAATAACTTCCAGCTCAGATATTCTAACTAGGCCCCCCCTTGTGTAGTTCTGATTAAGGGATGCGGATGTCAATGGCTAGGCCAGCACTTATTACCAATCCCTAATTGCCCTTGAGACACCACCTTGAACTGTTGCAGTCCATGTGTTGTAGGAACATCCACAGTGCTGTTAGGAAGGAATCATTCCAAGATTCAGGAATGATCCTGAATCCGTATCATTCAGGATTTTGATCCAGCAACAGTGGAGGAACAGCAATATAGTTCCAAGTTAGCATGGTGTGCAGATGGTACACATTGCTGCCACTGTTCGTCATTGGTGGAGGGAGTGAATGTTTGTGGGTGTGGTGCCAATCGAGCGGGGCTGCTTTATCCTGGATGCTGTCAAGCTTCTTGAGTGTTGTGGGAGCTACACTCAACCAGTCAAGTGGAGAATATTCCATCATACTCCTGGCTTGTGCCTTGTAGAAGCATTGTTTCTACAATCTGCCAAATCTTACATTTGCACACATCCACTTGTAAGCAAGCCTTAGTTTCTGTGATTAAGTTGCACACTCCTGTGTCAGTTCTTTTCATTACAGACTCATTTGTTCACAATAATGGGATCTGCCTATGTACTCTATGATGTAATTACAGCTTCACACCAGTGGGAACTCAGTGCTGCCTCTCCTAATGCCCCAGTCCGTACTGAAGACGAAACTCCTTTGCTTCAGTCAACATTACTTGTCATAAGTTGTCCATTCAACATGACACAAAGCAAGATATTAAATGAACATTAGGACGAAATGTGCAGATTTAAAATGGGGAATGTGTTATACCCCTGTGCCCTGGCCCAAATATTCTTACAACCCACCCTCTCCCCAATAGCTGTTGTTCAGAACACCATCAATTAATGATCCTGTCACATTTCTTCCCCAATCCAACTCCCACATCATAAAACTCCACCACATCACAAAGCCACCATTCTCTCCCTCCCCCCTCCCCCTCACTGTACAGTTTACCATTGGCAAAGAACCAGATGGAAGATTAATTTTGTTTTTACACAGCGAGTTGTTGTAATCTGGAATGTGCTACCTGAAAGCGGGGTGGAAACAGATTCAGTAATAACTTTCAAAATGGAATTGGATGAATACTTGAAGGGGAAAGGTTTAGTGTTCTTTGGAGAAAGAGTAGGGGGATGGGAATAATGGATGGTGCCCTCAAAGGGCTGGCACAGGCATGATGGGCCGAATGGCCACCTTTTATGCTCTCTGTTTCTATCATTCATCACTGGTGGTGAATTTGCCATCAGAGCCAGAGGGTGGGGACTACAGAAGTGCAGGCCAGTTAATCAGACCCTGCAGCAGAGGACAACATTGATTAACGTGAATTAATGGGAAGGAACGGAGACCAGAAGCTGTTAAATCTATTAATGTGATTTTCCATTATTGGTCTACTCAGTTTAACAATCTGTATTTATTAATAGCCCTGGTCTGCAGAGGTCATAGGGGTAGGCAATCCGATCAGAGAGCTGACTTTAATTCCTTCTCTCTCTAAAGCCACATTTAGAGTGAAGGTTACTTTCAGAAACATTCTACACAAATCTCGAAGTTAAAATGTTAAATATTTTAATGGGTTAATTTAACTCGAGGGTGAAGGCTGATATTTCTCAATTTGAATTGCAGCAACAATGCAATCTGATCCCGCTGCTTAGTAACCAAGGGTCAAAGAGCAGATGGGTGGCTGTAAAATTTTACTCCATCCTGTGCTGCATTTTTTGAAGGTTTTTTTTAATCATATTTAGCCTGAGAGTCTGGTGAGCAACTTTATCCTATGTTGGAGGGTCAGAGAGCAGTAGCTAACTCCTGGAACCTGCTTTATTACAGACATTCCAGTGAGATATGAACCTTGGTTTCAAAATGTTCCAGATTGGGGTAAATTGAAATGTGAGCTGCTGATAACACAAAACAATCAGCCTATTGTCTGATGTGCCTCACCTCTTGAATTCTGTACAGTAGCAGCAGTGTGTACCATCTACAAGATGCACTGTAGGAATTTAACAAGACTCCTTAGACAGCACCTTCCAAACCCATGAGCACTACCATCTAGAAGGACAAGGGCAGCAGATAGATGGGACCGCTACCACCTGGAAGTTACTCTCCAAGTCACTCACCATCCTGACTTGGAAATATATCGGCCGTTCCTTCACTGTTGCTGGGTCAAAATCCTGGAACTCCCTCCCTAACAGCACTGTGGATGTACCTACATCACATGGACTGCAGCAGTTCAAGAAGGCAGTTCACCACCACCTTCTCAAGGGCAACTAGGAATGGGCAATAAATGCTGGCCTAGCCAGCGAAGCCTATATCATGTGAAGGAATAAAAACAAATAATGGCCCAGAGGTAAGGATGCTACCACTGCGCCACAAGACCTCAACCCCCACTTCACAGGAGTGATTATCAAACAAAATGCAAAACCAAGCCACCTGAGATATTGGGACAGGTGACCTAAAGCTTGATCAAAGAAATCATAGTATTGTACAGCACAGAAGGAGGCCATTCAGTCCCTTGAGTCTATGCTGACTGTTTCGAAGGACAATCCAGTTACTCCCATTCTTGGCTTTGTGCCCCATTTCCCTGCATTTTTTTTCTCCTTCAAACTCTTTTTAAGGGAGATCTTAAAGGAGAAGAGGTTTAGGAAGCGAATTCCAGAGCTTAGGGCCTAGGGAGTTGAAGGCATGACCAGCAATGGTGAAGCTATTAAAATCAGGGATGTGCAAGAGGACAGATTTAATAGTAATTATAGAAAGGAAATTGGATATATACTTAAAAGAAGAAAATTACAGGGCTACAGGGAAAGAATGTGGGAATCGGACTAATTGCATATCTCTTTTGAAGGCCCTGCACAGGTAGAGTGGGCTGAATGGCCTCCTATGCCAAATGATTCTGTTGGAGGAAGGACTACTCCTGATCTGAGCTTCTGTATCAGTATGTTGAGGCAAAGACTTTAAAATTTAGAGGCTGTAAGGAAGGTCCAGACCTCCTAACAGACAAGAACATTAGAACATAAGAAAATGGAACAGGAGTAGACCATTCAGTCCCTTGACTCTGCTCCTCCATTCATTGCAGTCATGGCTGACCTTTGGCTTCAACTCCACTTTCCTGCCCGCTCCCCATACCCCTTGATTCCCTGAGAGACCAAAAATCTGTCCATCACAGCCTTAAATGTATTCAACAATAGAGCATCCACAACTCTTTGGGAAAGAGATTCCAAAAATTCAGTTTACTACCAGCGGAGTGCTTCTGATTCCGAATACAAACCCAGCTCCTGTTTCATGTCTCTGTTAAAATTCAGCCTTACGTCTTTTTGCATTCTCTTTGTATCCTCCTCACAGCTTGCATTCCCACCTAGCTTTTTATTATCAGAAAACTTAGATACAGTGAGAAAAGGATTGGGTGGTGGAGGGGGGTGGTGGAGGGGAGTGGGTGGGGGGAGCAATGTGATGCCCCCACTACAGAAGTCTCCACATACACATGGAAAGAACAGTCGCTCAGGTGATAATAAAGTTCATAAATATATGGAACTGTAACCCAGTAAGTGTCAACACCTTCAGGGAAGTCGGGGAGACACTGCTGAGGGAGATTTTTTTCTAATGTTCATGTTAAATGAGTTACTACATTTGAGAGAAACGCTTATTGTTGTAAAGGTGAGGAAAGTTGTCAGGTTTGCAGGTATTGGAGAAATATTACCCTTTGGATAAAACAGCCATCATCCCAAGCAATAAAAGCTGGGAAACCATGGACTGGTTACAATGGGAATTCTCCTGTTTTCCAGATAAACCTGTGAAGAAGAAAAACTGAGTATGATGTGATGTTGTGTTCCTATTGCAGCCTGTGGGGCCTTTTACAAATTTAAGGCCTCTAACTAGAAACTCGTAATGACAGACCCAGGGCTGCTCCTTTACAGTGTTAAGATCCCCTTGGAACCTTTAACTTTTAAGAAGAGATTCGAACTTCCAGTTGATAGCTGAAAGAATGACACAACAGAATTTCACATTTTAAAACTTTTACTGTAACAAATGACTATAAACACCATTAACCAAACACTATTTTCTTTTTGTAGGCAATGTATACTTTAAACTACAGAGAGGAACATTCCCCTTTCATACTTACCACGCATTGCATTCACCACAGAATTACAGTCCATATAGCAAACAGTCCGCAGTTGCTCCCTGCTTCCAATGGGTTCCTGTATCCCCGCTTCACCAAGTAGTAACTTCAAGTGACTGTCTCCAGGAACATTCCTCAGGTTTTGGAGAGTTTCTTAAATCCACCACCAGCAGTAAAGCCTGTTCCAATTATTCTTCTTCCCTTTGGCTATACCAGGGTGAATCTCCCAGAATCTACTTAGATAACTATAGGATGCATCTCATCAACTGGAGACTGTCTCCTCCTCAATCCAGCTGCAGTAGCTCATAAAGTCAAACCAGCCTCTTCTATCTGCTGACCACACAGAACTGTCTGTCTGAGATATTCATTGATTTGTAGGGAAGCCTGTTACCTGATCTCAAAAATGGTTTCAGCTGCCCTCTTCCCCATGGGAACGCGAAATACATTAACCTTGCACAAGATAGAAATGCTGATTAGCTATTCTTGGCCCCGTACTCTTTTGTCTTAGAAGTAAATGGACAGTTTACAGCACAACTGTTTACAACCTGAAATCTTCAACGCCTTTCTGGGACTTTAGAAGACTCAGATACTGCTGCCGTTGTCTCCAAGTGTAAATACCTTGCACCTTCGTCCCAGCAAACTAATCTAAGCCTTCCTTTGATCTCTAACAATCAACTACCCAGGCTTACTGTCAGGCAATAGGTCAGGACCCCCTTCATTTTTCCTTAAATTTAAAGACACAATTATAAACTTCATATTTGTAACAGCAGCGGTTGAAGAAGGCATATTCCATTTTTATTATGTGAGAACACAAGGTTTCTTTTAAACCAGTGTTTTAAGGATCATATTCTACAAGTCCCTCCATTTTGGTGAAACCATTGCTCTCTAAGCAAAGAGTAGTGATAAATGGGGCATTTTCAAGTCGATAGGTTACGACTAGTGGAGTGCCGCAAGGGGCACTGCTGAGGCTTTAGCTATTTACAATCTATATTAATGACTTAGACGAAGAGACAGATCCTTTTCTCTCTGTAACCTAAATGAGGCCATGAAGCTTGGCTGGCCATTACCCCATTCTAATTCAGGCGGAGTAAGAGTAATTTAGCAATCCTATCTACTGTTCGCCAAATTCCATTTAGTGGGTTGAACTTGAGCTGGGGGGCCATTAAATATTTTATTAAAACATTAAACACTATTTAAATTAAATAGTGGGGGTGGGGGATCAATTGAGGGAAGATGTCATAGATTAGCGGGAGAGAACAAAGCAAGGTAACAATAAGGATAATGATAATGAGACCATGGCAGGAAGGGACAAAGTGTACAAACTTAAGAGTGTGCCAGTTGATGAGGCCAAAGGTTGAAAAAATAGTAAGAAGACAGAACTAAGGCTCTGTATCTGAATGTGCGTAGTGTTCGTAACAAAACAAATGAATTGTAAGCTGAAATAGAAATAAGTATGTATGATCTGATGGCCGTTACAGAGACGTGGTTGCAAGGTGATCAATACTGGAATCTGAATATTCAAGGGTACGTAACATTTTGGAAGGACAGGAAACAAGGAAAAGGTGGTGGGGTAGCTCTGTTAATTAAGGATGAAATTAGTACAATAGTGAGAGGCAGCCTTCATTCAAAAGACCAGGATGCAGAATCAGTTTGGGTAGAGATAAGAAATAGCAAAGGTAAGTCACTTGTGGGAATAGTTTAAAGGTCCCCTATCAGTAATTACACTAAAGAATGTGGTATACATGAAGAAAATAATGGGGGCTTTGAGAAAGGTATAGCAATATTGATGGGTGATTTTAATCTATGTATACATTAGACAAATCAAATTGGCAGAAGTAGCCTGGAAGATGAGTTCATTGAGTGTTTTTGGGACAGTTTCTTAGAGCAGCACATTTTAGAGACAACCAAAGCAGTCTATTCCAGACCTGGTAATGTGCAATGAGACAGGATTAATTAATGACCTCATATTTAAGGAGTCCTGAGGGAGCAGTGATCATAACATGATTGAATTTCACATTCAGTTTGAGGGAGGGAAGAGTGGGCCTAAGACTAGTGTTTTAAACTTAAATAAAGGCAATTATAAGGGTATGAAGACAGAGCTGGCTAAAGTGAACTGGGAAATTAGCTTAAGGGGTAAGTCAGTAGCGATGCAGTGAAAGACATTTAAGGAGATATTTCATAACACTCAGCAAAGATATGTTCCAGTGAAAAAGAAAGAATGACTCTAGGAAAAAGATGCATAATGTGTGGTTTTCTAAAGAAGTTAAAGATAGTATCAAACTGAAAGAAAAAGTTTGCATTTCTGCACAGATCAGTAGCAGGTTAGAAGATTGGACAGAATATAAAAATCAGCAAAGAATGACGAAAAAAATAATAAGGATGGAGAAATTAGAGTACGAGAAAGCGAGATAGAAATATAAAAACAGATAGAGTTTCTACAGGTATTTAAAAAGGAAAAGAGTAACTCAAGTGAGTGTTGGTTCTCTGGCGATGAGTCTGGGGAATTAATGGGAAATAAGGAAATGGCGGATGCATTGAACAGATATTTTGTGTCTGTCTTCACTGTAGAAGACACAAATAACATCCCAGAAATACTTGTAAATCAAGAGGTGAAAGTAAGAGAGGAACTTAAAACTATTACAATCTCCAGAGAAAGGATACTGATATTATTAGAATTAAAGGCTGACAAAGTCCCAGGTCCTGATGGACTTCATCCTAGGGTCTTAAAAGAAGTGGCTGCTGAGATAGTAGATGAATTGGTTTTAATTTTCCAAAATTCCCTAGATTCTGGAAAAGTCCCATCAGATTGAAAAATAGTGAATGTAACTCCTCTATTCAAGAAAGGAGGGAGACAGAAAGCAGGAAATTACAGGCTAGTTAACCTAATATCTGTCGTAAGGAAAATGCTACAATCTATTATAAAGCAGGTTATAGCAAGGCACTTAGAAAATCGTAATGCAATCAGGCAGAGTCAACATGGTTTTGTGAAAGGGAAATCATGTTTGACTAATTTATTAGATTTCTTTGAGGAAGTATCATGCAACATGGATAAAGGGGCACCTGTAGATGTGATGTTCTTGGATTTCCAAAAGGCAATTGACAAAGTGCTTCATCAAAGGTTGCTACATAAAATAAGAGCTCGTGGTGTAAGGGGTAACATATCAACATGGATCGAGGATTGGTTAGCTAACAGGAAACAGAAAGCAGGGATAAATTAGTCATTTTCGGGTTGGCAAGATGTAAACAGTGGAGTACCACAGGGATCAGTACTGGGACCTCAACTATTTACAATCTATATCAATGATTTGGATGAAAGGTCTGAATGTATGGTTGCTAAATTTGTTGATGACACAAAGATAGGTAGGAGAGTAAGTTATGAAGAGGATGTAAGGAGCCTGCAAAGGGATATGGATAGATTGAGTGGGAAAAAATTTGGAAGATAGATGGAATATAATGTGGGAGAATGTGAACTTGTCCACTTTGGGAGGAAGAATGGAAAAAAAGCATGTCATTTAAATGGAGAGAGATTGCAGAACTCTCCGGTACAGAGGGATCTGGGTGTCCTGGTACATGAATCACAAAAAGTTAGTGTGCAGTTATAGCAAGTGATTAGGAAGGCAAATGGGATGTTGTTGTTTATTGCAAGGAGAATGGAATGTAGAGAATGGAGTAGGGAAGTTTTGTTACAGTTCTGCAGGATGTTGGTGAGACCTCATCTGGAGTACTGTTTGCAGTTTTGGTCTCCTTATTTAAGAAAGGAGATAATTGCATTAGAAGCGGTTCACTTGGCTGATTTCTGGGATGAAGAGGTTGTCTAATGAGGAAAGGCTGGGTCTGTATCCATCGGAGTTTAGAAGAATGAGAGATTATCTTATTAAAACATAAGATCCTGAGGGGGTTTCACAGGGTGGACGCTGAAAGGATGTTTCCCCTATGGAAGAGACTAGAACTAGGGGACATGTTTTAAAAATAAGGGGTCTCCCATTTAAGATGGAGATGAGAATTTTTTTCTGAGGGTCGATAGTCTGTGGAGTTCTCTTCCCCAGAGAGCATGGAGGCAGGATCATGGAATACTTTTAAAGCTATGATGAAGCAAGGTAGAGGGTGGGAATTTTTTTATTACATTCATCGGATGTGGGCTTCGCTGGCTGGGCCAGCATTTATTGCCCATCTCTAGTTACCCTTGAGAAGGTGGTGGTGAGCTGCCTTCTTGAACTGCTGCAGTCTATGTGGCGTAGGTACATCCATAGTGCTGTTAGGAAGAGAGTTCCAGGATTGTGACCCAGTGACAGTGAAGGAACGGCGATATATATCCAAGTCAGGATGGTGAGTAACTTCCAGGTGGTGGTATTCCCATCTATCTGCTGCACCTTACCTTCTAGATGTTAGTGGTTCTGGGTTTGGAAGGTACTGTCTAAGGAGCCCTGGTGAATTCCTGCAGTGCATTTTGTAGATGGTACACACTGCTACTACTGTGCTTCGGTGGTAGAAGTTTGTGGATGTGGTGCCAATCAAGCAGGCTGCTTTGTCCTGGATGGTGTCAAGCTTCTTGAGTGTTGTGGGAGCTGCATTCATCTATGCAAGTGGGGAGTATTCCATCATACTCCTGACTTGTGCCTTGTAGGTGGTGGACAGGCTTTGGGGAATCAGGAGGTGAGTTACTTGGAACAGGATTCCTGCTCTTGTAGCCACAGTATTTATATGGCTAGTCCAGTTCAGTTTCTGGTCAATGGTAACTCCCAGGATGTTGATAATGGGGGATTCAGTGATAGTTATGCCATTGAACGTCAAGGGGCAATGGTTAGATTCTCTCTTGTTTGAGATGGTCATTGCTTGGCACTTGTGTGGCGTGAATGTTACTTGCTACTTATTAGCCCAAGCCTGGATATTGTCCAGGTGTTACTGCATTTGGACATAGACTGCTTTAGTATCTGAGTCATGAATGGTGCTGAACATTGTGCAATCATCAGCAAACACTCCCACTTCTGACCTTATAATGGAAGGAAGGTTATGAGGAGGTGTGTGTGTACAGTCAGTTATTGAGGGCATGTGTAGTCAGTTACTGAGGGTATGTGTGCAATCAATTATTGAGGGGGCATGTGTATGTAGACAGTTATTGAGGGGTTGTGCGTGTGTAATCAGTTACTGAGGGGGGGTGTGTGTGTGTATGTGTACAGATGGTTATTGAGGGGGATCTGTATGTGTAGTCAGTTATTGTAAGTTTGTGTGTAGTTAGGGTGTTTGTATGTGTACAGTCAGATATTGTAAATTTGTATATAGTCAGTTATTGTGGGGGTGTCTCTATTTCTGTATAGTCAGTTATCATGACTGTGAGTGTGTGTGTGTACACAATCAGTTATTGAAGCCACAGTAAATTCACTGAAGATGGGTGTGACAGATGGTATCAGTTTGGTGTTGCTGTGAGTTCAGTGCTGCTCATGCAGTCAGTTCTTTGTCTCTTACGTCCAGTTCAAGGTTATAACCACGCTGCAGGGTAGAGAGGCTGGGCTGTGGCATTTGCCTTTCATCTGGATAATTTTCTTCATCTGTCCTACACCGCCTATTGGTTCAACAAACTGGTGAAAACAATCCTGCACAAGTTGTCTCACTGCTGGTGGCTGTTCAGTTGGGCAGCGAACAAAACAATTGTCCCATCTGACTCTGAGAGATGGCTGTGACAAAGCTGGTGTCCCACTCCTGATGACTGTCTGATGACCCCCCTCTGCAGTTGAATAACATCCACAGTAGCCTTCAGTGTCCAGATAAGGAATGGGCACTGATCCAGTAAAAGGTGACACCTGTGGAAGGAGAGCAAATGGCTGGAAAGATGCAATACTTGCCTCAACTCCATTGAAATTCGAAGATTGTTGGCCAGAAACTGAAAGTTTCCTCCCCATGTCCTGTCTTGTACAGCAGTAAATGTTAATTATAGCGGCTGTTTTGTGGTTGGTGTGTGGGCTTGTTTCTTTTCCAATCTTCACCACTCCTTCCCTCAAGGCACTGAGGTCTACTGTCACACAGCTCCACTGCTGGAGTGAGGGAGAGTAAGAGTCAGCCTGCAACAGCAGCTCTGGCTGACAACCCCTCCCGTAGCCCCAACCAATGGCCCTCCCTGCTGCTGGAATAAAATGGGCTAACTTAGCACAGACCAGGGCACACAGAAGCCTTGTGGTTCCAGGTACCGGGCTTGTTATGAGTTCCGATTCCCATCGTGGTAACATGTGAAACTGAATCTAATAAACCTGAGCTGCCTACAGAAATATAATCATAGTAGCTATTGGATTGTCATGGAAACTCATGTCCTTCAGGGAAGGAAACCTACCCAGACTCCTGTCCCACAAATATAGTTCACTCTTCATGCCCTGGGGCAACTAGGGTGGGGCTGTAAACCAGCCTCTCCAGTTGTCGCCCGCATCCTAAGAAAGATAAAAACAATTCAAATTAAAAATGACGTGATCCTGACGAAGGCTGGGATCTGGCTATCTCAATGCTGTTCAAAGTATTGCCTTTACTCACCAGACCGTCACTGGCACTGCTATTGTTCCCCTTTGGATTGTGTCACAAGGTCTCCATTGGATATAATTCTCTAATGACCCTATGAGATCTGTGCAGATCTCCCTTCTGCCAGGGAGTGACAGCTGTGGATTGATATCTCTCACACTGCAAGGACTGAGGTTGGGGCTAGCAAATCTTATCAGTCTCAACGTGTTTGTTGATGGAGAGATCTGAGCGCTCTCCATCTGTTTTTACGTCTCTCCTTCCAGACAAATCCCTCAATTCGAACCACTGGGCATGCTGACCCCGTGGCTGCAGTACCCTGACTTTCCCACTCTCCAATCACCAACCCATGCTGAGCTCACTGCTCTCATAGGGCAGTGGTGGAGTTTCAGAAGTGCCAGGAAAATGGAGACACAAATCAGCCAGAGTTCCTGCTATTGCTCTCCCACTGATTTCAGCTGCAAAACATAGAGGGAGAGTAAAGACTGGATATGGCTTGATTGTAACACCTCTCAAGTCAAAGAGCCAACTGACAATCATCATCAGGGTTTGCATTTGTATAACCAACTGGCCTGAGATCTTGGAGCATTTGTGGCATGTGTATGGAACTGAACCCCAAGGAGAGACATAGCTTATGGACTTGTATCCCCTATGCGAGTCGGTGCCTGGGGAACTGCAGCCCAGTGCGAGTCGGTGCCTGGGGAAACTGCACCCCAGTGCGAGTCGGTGCCTGGGGAACTGCACCCCAGTGCGAGTCGGTGCCTGGGGAACTGCACCCCAGTGAGAGTCGGTGCCTGGGGAACTGCACCCCAGTGCGAGTCGGTGCCTGGGGAACTGCACCCAGTGAGAGTCGGTGCCTGGGGAACTGCACCCCAGTGAGAGTCGGTGCCTGGGGAACTGCACCCAGTGCGAGTCGGTGCCTGGGGAACTGCACCCCAGTGAGAGTCGGTGCCTGGGGAACTGCACCCAGTGAGAGTCGGTGCCTGGGGAACTGCACCCCAGTGAGAGTCGGTGCCTGGGGAACTGCACCCCAGTGAGAGTCGGTGCCTGGGGAACTGCACCCCAGTGAGAGTCGGTGCCTGGGGAACTGCACCCCAGTGAGAGTCGGTGCCTGGGGAACTGCACCCCAGTGAGAGTCGGTGCCTGGGGAACTGCACCCCAGTGAGAGTCGGTGCCTGGGGAACTGCACCCCAGTGAGAGTCGGTGCCTGGGGAAACTGCACCCCAGTGCGAGTCGGTGCCTGGGGAACTGCACCCCAGTGCGAGTCGGTGCCTGGGGAACTGCACCCCAGTGCGAGTCGGTGCCTGGGGAACTGCACCCCAGTGCGAGTCGGTGCCTGGGGAACTGCACCCCAGTGAGAGTCGGTGCCTGGGGAACTGCACCCAGTGCGAGTCGGTGCCTGGGGAACTGCACCCCAGTGAGAGTCGGTGCCTGGGGAACTGCACCCAGTGCGTGTCGGTGCCTGGGGAACTGCACCCAGTGCGAGTCGGTGCCTGGGGAACTGCACCCCAGTGCCCATGGAATTGTACCTCAGCATGAGTCACTGTCAGATTGGCAGTCTGTTACTGGGATAGAGGGGGATGGACGTTTCAAGAATTAGTGCTGGGGCTTCAGCTATTTACAATGTACATCAATGTCTTGATGAGAGGAAAGTGTCATGTATCCAAGTTTGCTAATCATGCAAAGCCAGGTGGGAAAGTAAGCTGTAAGAACGCAAGAAATCTGCAAAGGTTGAGTTAGTGGGCAAGAGGGTGACAGATGGAGTGTAATGTGGGATAATGTCAGGTTATTCACTCTGGTAGGAAGAATAGAAAAACAGAATATATTTTAAACAGCGAGAAAACTTTTAAACTTGGTGTCCAGAGAGATTTAGGTGTCCTTGTATATGAAAAACAAAGTTAACATGCAGGTACAAGTATTAGGAAGTAAAATGTTGGAATTTATTGAAAGGGGTTGGACTACAAGAGTTCAAAAGTTTTGCTGCAATTGTGCAGGGCTTTGATGAGACCACACATGAGCACAGTTTTGGTGTCTGTACCTAAGGAAGGATGTATTTGCCTTAGAGGGCACGTAATGAATGTTCACTAAATTGATTCCTGGGATGAGAGGGTATAAGGACGTCCTGTGGAGCAGTGGGCAGCATCCCTGCCTCTGAGCCAGAAGCTCTGGGTTCAAATCCCACCCCAGAACGTACCTTCATTGCCACAGAAGGAAGTGTGGTCACACGGGTTGAGTATCACCCTGCAAATCCCTCCAACACACACCACTGGCAAGTAGTAAGAACAAGAGAGATTCCTGGTCACCCATGTGATGGAAAGAACATTGGAGCCTCTACCATCACTATCCACTGCTCCAGACTACAACATACAAGTGAAAGTGCAGGTTGCCACAGCAACTCAGACTCCACCACCATACTCTCTGTTTAGAAGAATGAGGAAATTATCTCATTGAAGCACAGAAGATTGAAAGCACTTGACAGGGTAGACACAGAGAGACTGTTTCCTGTGCCTGGGAACTTTGAACTAGAGGTCGTAGTCTCTGAATAAGGGGTTGACCATGTCGGACTGAGATGAGAAATTTCTTCACTTTGAAGGTTGTGAATCTCTGGAATTCTCTACCCCAGAAAAGTGTGGACTCTGTTGTTGAGTATATTCAAGACTGCGATTGATAGATTTTTGGACTCTTAAGATAATTAGGAAGCATGGAGATCAGGCAGGAAAGCAGAATTGAGGTCAAAGAACAGCCTTGATCTTTTTAAAAGTGATGCAGGCTCGAGGCATTCTCCTGCTCCTATTTCTTATGTTCTTATCTGCCTCCAGACAATTGATAATAAAGCTCCATTGATGGTGTAGAGTCTGCATTTCACAAGAACATTCAGCCTGAAGCGGAATTGGACTGAACACTGCTACCTGGCAGCTGCCCTGCTACAGCCTGCCCCAGACTACTGATGGAGATTAGAAGCCACAGATAATGGTGGACAGAGTGAAGTAAGGATAGAAGGGTATGGAGAGGATAATTTCTGAAAGACAGGCATGGGCAGGTTCGATTAGATTGTGAGGGATCATGTAGAAACTGCTTTTCAGCCATTTATTGCGTTACTGTATAAAACCTCTCTTTACATGAAATAAATTGTTTTTTCTTGTATGCTCTCACTGTAGGAATAGAAAGGGACCTCAGCTTTTGAATCTCCTGTGTGACTCTCACCCACAGACAAAACCTTGCCACCATCCTGGAAATCCCTAAAGCAGGATTGCTAATCATACAATGGATAAACACAGAATGAACGCTACAGTGCAGGAATGGGCTGGGTTCAATTCTTAGTCTGTGTTGAGTGACTGGCTTCAGCCAGGAATACAGGACAGATGCAACAATTGACCTCTGCCCCCAAACTAGACAGGTGAAATAAGCCTTTTTTTTAAAAAAAACCCCAAGGCTGAGAAATGGGAAGTCCATGTGGGGTGAAGAGCAAGATCAGAGTCTGCTGTGATACCTACTGTAGCTGAATAGCCTGTCAGCACTCACATGGTTAAGTATGGCTACTTGGGCGAGATCCCAGAGGCTGTTCTTGGAGCTGATCCAGAAATCATTAAACAAAGGACACACGGTCCTTCTGCTCAGCGTCAGTAACAAAGCTGTTCAGACCCAAGAGTCATGTTCTGGTCACGGTGGATTGACGCCACACGGACCCGAGAACATTACTTTGCTCAGGCTTCCTCCAACCTGTTGCTGTGCCCTCCACCAGTTTGGACATTTTGTCTCATTGGGACGAAATCTCCCACTGGCAGAGGGCAGTTGTTTATCCTGCTGCAGAAATCATTCATCCGCTTCCTGTACCGATTTAGCAATAAGGAACAGGCTATGCTGGAAGCCAGCTGTGAAGCGAACAGCATTGAGTTAAACAGATGTTACTTGTACTTGTGTAAGCATTATTTCTACACTCCTGTTTGAATGAGGGTGGAAGGGGTGCCCTCTTGTAGCTGGTAGAGGTCACAGGGTGGGAGCAGCTTGCCAGCAACCCCCTCAGCCAGGTATCGACACACATGGAATCCTATTGCTATGTTTAAAAGTCACTGAACCAAACAACTAAGACATCAGTCGGCCCTGTACGCACCCAGTAGCATTAACATCCCATTGCCACACAGTCAGATCACAAGCAAAGGCTTGGGGAGTTCCAAGTACATGCAAACCTGGCACCAAATCAGCCTGCTGACTCTGTGGATTGCATTTCCAAGTAAGGGAGTTCCTGAGTACACTGTTAATTGACCAGCCTTACTAATTAGGCTGGGCAGGGGAGGGGCAGGGGTGAGCTGTCAATAGAGACTGGGATACTTTCCAGCTCACGCCACATAATTGCTACAAGGCTCACTGGTAGCAAACCCAGCCATTAATAAGAACATAGGAACTGGAGGCCCTTCAGCCCCTCAAACCTGTTCCAACCTTCAGTCAGATCGTGACTGATTTTTAGTGTAGCTCTAGCTACCCACCTCATTTCTCTCCACAGATACTGCCTCACCTGCTGAATGTTCCCAGCATTTTCTGCTTTTCTTACTGTTAGCCTGTTAGGCAGTTCCAAGTCTACTTCCCCCAATGAGGCCTTCAACCCTTGAATCAAACTCCATTGGCTTCACCTAGCCTCTTCTACATGGCCCTCAGCTGGCGAGATGGTGGTAATGGTGAGAGAGAGAGAGAGAGAGTTACACTGGAGTATAATCAAGTTCACAGGAGGGGTCATTACCCCCAGTGTGTGATAGCTGAAAAATGCTAAGCTGTTTGATTGCAGGGGTCTTAACAGTCAAATCTGATCCTCCCCTGGAATTCCCTCCCTAAGCTCCCCGCTCCTCTTTAGGGAATGCTGCACTATCCAAGGTGCTGGCTTTTGGATGGGACATTAAACCAAGGTTCTGTCTGCCTGCTCAGGTGGGCATAAAAGATCCCGCAGCACTGCTTGAAGAGGAGCAGGGGAGATCTCCCCTGTGTCCTGGCCAATGTTT
Organism: Cetorhinus maximus; assembly: GCF_964194155.1. Lineage (NCBI taxonomy): Eukaryota > Metazoa > Chordata > Chondrichthyes > Lamniformes > Cetorhinidae > Cetorhinus > Cetorhinus maximus. The sequence goes on along the minus strand of NC_135907.1, from coordinate 8,075,971 downwards.
ATCCCTCAATCAACATCATTAAAACAGATTATTGGCTATTTGTGGGAGCTTGTGGTGCACAAATTGACTGCCCTGTTTCCTACATTACATCAGTGACTACACTTCAAAAGTACTTCATTGGCTGTAAAGCTCTGGAAAATTAAGGTTGTGGAATGTGCTATAGAAATGCAATTCTTTTCCCTCTTCAACAAGGTTCTTCAAACCTAAATTCTCTGACCCATGTCTTCTTGTCACCCGTTCTGAAGGAGTTATATGGACTCAAAACGTTAACTCAGTTTCTCTTTCCACGGATGCTGCTAGACCTTCTGCGTTTTTCCTGCATTTTATTTCTTCTTGTCACCTCTTCTCTAATATCGCTGTGTGGTTCAGTATCAAATCATGTTTGTTGTCACTTCTGTGAAGCACCCTGTTTCGCGGAGGCTGAGCGTCAACTCGCAGACACTTCCTCCTACTCTCCCTGGACCATGACCCCACCACTGAACATCAAGCCATTGTTTCCAGGACTGTCACTGACCTCATCTCCTCTGGAGATCTTCCTTCCACAGCTTCCAACCTGATAGTTGCCCAAACTCGGACAGCCCGCTTCTACCTCCTACCCAAAATCCACAAACAGGACTGTCCTGATTATGTCAGCCTGTTCCTGCCCCACGGAACTCATTTCTCGCTATCTTGACTCCCTTCTCTCTCCCCTTGTCCAATCCCTTCCCACCTTCATCCGTGATTCCTCTGACACCTTACGTCACATCAACAATTTCAAGTTCCCTGGCCCCAACCGCTTCCTCTTCACCATGGACATCCAATCCCTCTACACCTCCATCCCCCATCGGGATGGTCTGAGGGCTCTCCGCTTCTTCCTCGAACAGAGGCCCGAACAATCCCCATCCACCACTACTCTCCTCCGTCTGGCTGAACTTGTTCTCACACTGAACAATTTCTCCTTTAACTCCTCTCACTTCCTCCAAATAAAAGGTGTGGCTATGGGTACCCGCATGGGCCCCAGCTATGCCTGTCTCTTTATGGGGTATGTGGAACATTCCTTGTTCCAGTCCTACTCCGGCCCCCTCAACTCTTTCTCCGGTACATGGATGATTACTTCAGTGCTGCTTCATGCTCTTGTCAGGACCTGGAAAAATTTATTAATTTTGCATCCAATCTCCACCCCTCCATTATTTTCACATGGTCCATCTCTGACACTTCCCTTCCCTTCCTTGACCTCTCTGGCTCAATTTCTGGTGATAGACTGTCCAGCAATATCCATTACAAGCCTACCGACTCCCACAGCTACCTCGACTACAACTCCTCACACCCCGCTTCCTGTAAGGGCTCCATCCCATTCTCTCAGTTCCTTCGCCTCCTTCGCATCTGTTCTGATGATGCCACTTTCAAAAACAGTTCCTCTGCCATGTCCTCCTTCTTCCTTAACCAAGGTTTTCCACCCACGGTGGTTGACAGGGCCCTCAACAGTGTCCGGCCCATCTCCCGCGCATCCGCCCTCATGCCTTCTCCTCCCTCCCAGAAACATGATAGGGTTCCCCTTGTCCTCACTTATCAGCCCTTAGCCTCCGCATTCAAAAGATCATCCTCCGCCATTTCCGCCAACTCCAGCATGATGCCACCACCAAACACATCTTCCCTTCACCCCCATTGGCGGCATTCCGTAGGGATCGTTCCCTCCGTGACACCCTGGTCCACTCCTCCATCACCCCCTACTCCTCAACCCCCTCCCACGGCACCTTCCCATGCAACCGCAGAAGATGCAACACCTGCCCCTTCACTTCCTCTCTCCTCACCGTCCAAGGGCCCAAACACTCCTTTCAAGTGAAGCATTTCACTTGCATTTCCCCAAACTTAGTCCCTTCCATTCGTTGCTCCCAATGCGGTTTCCTTTACATTGGAGAGACCAAACGCAGACTGGGTGACCGCTTTGCAGAACACCTTCGGTCTGTCCGCAAGCATTACCCAGACCTCCCTGTCGCTTGCCATTTCAACACTCCACCCTGCTCTCATGCCTGTCCTTGGCTTGCTGCATTGTTCCAGTGAAGCTCAACGCAAACTGGAGGAACAGCACCTCATCTCCCGACTAGGCACTTTACGGCCTTCCGGACTGAATATTGAGTTCAACAATTTTAGATCATGAACTCTCTCCTCCATACCCACCCCCTTTCCGTTTCTTCCCCCTCCTTTTTGTTTTTTCCAATAATTTATATAAATTTTTCTTTTCCCACCTATTTCCATTATTTTTTAATGTATTTCCACCCATTGTTTATCTCTACCTTTTAGCCTTTTTAGTATTCCTTCCCCCACTAGAGCTATCTGTACCTTGTTTGCCCTGCTTTCTACTCTTAATTAGCACATTCCTTTAGATAATATCACCACCTTCAACACCTCTGTCCTTTCGTCTGTGACATATTTTGGTTATCTCCACCTATTACTGGCTTCTTGTTCCAACAATGCCCCCCCCTTTAAACCAGCTTATATTTCACCCCTTTCCTATTTTTACTTAGTTTTGTTGAAGGGTCATGAGGACTCGAAACGTCAACTGTGCTCTTCTCCGCCAATGCTGCCAGACCTGCTGAGTTTTTCCAGGTATTTCTGTTTCTGTTTTTGTTTTGGATTTCCAGCATCCGCAGTTCTTTGCTTTTATATTTTAAGCACCCTGGGATGTTTTATTAAGGCACTATATAAATGTAAGTTGTTGATCTTGGCTTTCAGTCAAGCCAGGGATTGAATTTCTCTTGCTAACACAGAGGTGCAGAGCCCAAGGCCCATAGGGGTCCATCCTCATCTAAGCTTAGATCAGATAACTCAGACTGGAGAATCAAGTTCTCGCAATGCCTCAATACCTATGAGAGAGGGGGAAATGGAGAGGACAGGACATGAACAAAAAGGAATGTTCAATTTGCTGTGAAAATTTATTTATAATAATCTGTTACATTGGTGGTAAGATTTAACATTTTAAATAGTTGACGTCAGAATTTGGTTACAAAGGGAGCAGTGTGTGAATCACAGGTAAGAAGCTCAATTCGACAATGAATTTAAACATTCTAAACTCTCAGCCCCATCCCAACCCATGTTTATTTGCAGCAAAGGGAATCTTAAGATTGTGACAAAGATCTGTGACTCAGTATTGGGGAAGTATGCACCAGGAGAGGGGAATAATGGAACAATGCCAGGTGCTGTTGGAAAGGTGCTTGGGTGTCTGATACCAGCAAAATTCAGAGTATGGCATTTATCAGGTGCAAACTATGAGGAAGAGAAGCAACCAAACCCACACAAGAAAAGACACAGCATTTTAGAACAGAGGGCTAAATTCAAATACCAAAAACACAGCAGCTCCAGTCCACTTCAAGCCTCCCAAGAAGTTTTTCAAAAACTAACTTCTGGCCCTCCATTATTGGCTCATGAATCTCTCCTCAACCAAACTTAAACCAGAAGCCATCATTGAGCAGTTCCTCATGGTCAGACATTTGCTTGGAGCCCAGTGTTACCTACATGAAAATCACTTCACAAAAAGCACTGGTGATCAGGAGCTGTGGTCAGGCAGACCAAAGGTTTAGACCCACAATAGCACTTGCCACTCTAAACGGCCCATTTCTGTCTCAGATTCCATTGGTACAGACATTCAGTACAAGCTTAGTGACTGCCAGAAACCTATTGGGATCATGCAGTTGAGCTTGATCTTTCCCTCAGCCCACTTAAAGGTAAAAGCATTATTCAGCAGAGTAACCGACAAGTGATCAGGGCTCCAATCCTGGCCCATTTTCGACTTCCAACCCCCAACACTTCACCCCATCCTCTGACTCAGGTTGCTGAAGCCAGTTTTATGGGACCAATATTGTTCTGCTGGAGCTCAATCAACTCAGTCAAGATTGGTGATTAAAACCAAGTTCCTTTCCAACCTGTAAAATGCTTCAATGCTGATTATACCTTTAATGAGTTCCATCCAACTGGGTTCACAGTGATGGCCTCAGTCCCAACAACACTTCATGATTTTGTTTTTAACATGTTACGGTAAATGTCATTAGCTAAAGTTGCAGCAGACAGTACATTGATGTACCAGGTTTGATTGAACATTCATCATTTTGATTTCAGACTTGGGCAGAGAGCTCCCCTAACACCCGGCCATCAGCTTCCTGAAACATGACCAGTTTATTCAGCAGGAGATCTGAATCCTCATTCCAGCTAAAGTTTTATTTAAGAAATTGGTTATACTTCATTATTTTGGAGCACAGTATGCAGGAGATTACTCACATTGTGTGCAGTGTGGCAGGATGTCGATGTGATCCCTCACTGTGCTGTTAGCTCCAGCACAGAACCAACAGCAGAGGAAAACAACTGAAATCATCATATTGCTTTCCTATAAATTGCAGCTGCTATGAGGGACAAAGTGAGGACCAGCTGAGCAAAATGAAAAGGAAAACAATGGGACCAGGAGTTGAGTATGCTGATTCTATTTTAAGCACCATTTAAACTTAGATTTATATTATTTTCCTCATAATTTGTTTAGTCTTCACCTAGCTACTGCGTTTAAAAAAAATTCAGTAAGCCCCACCAAATCATGCAACACACCCAGTTTTGTTGCATTGGACATAATTCAGGGTTACATCTTGCTTTAATCTGCATTCACAATCTGATTTGACCAAAACTCAGAGTGCTTACTGATTGGGTAGGCACTGCTGGAAGAGTGACATACGCCAAGGACACAGCAGTTAAAGTAGAGCTTTATGTTTTCAGATCAAGCTGATTCTCTCCATCCCTCCCAGTGCATTGTTCACGCGGCCATTCTTCAAGGATGTGCTCAGACTGCAAGCCTCAGCAGGTTATTTAACCAAGGGTTACACCACAGGGAATCACCAGCTTTATCTGTATTCTCCTTAGCCCAGGGACACTGAGGCCTACTGCAGCTGTGGCCATGCCTAGAATCAGTGACTTCAGTAGAGGAAGGATTGAACTGGGGGCCAGGTGTGCCTGGTGGCCAAGCACTACACTTAGCAGTGCCCCCTGTAAACTAATTCATGGATCCATAATACAGACTGCAGCCAAATGGTACCCTATACAGGCACACTGTGCCAGGGTGGGAGGGTGCAACCTCTGCCTTACAATTCTCTCAGCCACGAATTACTCAAGTGGGTAACCTGCCAGAGCCACAATGGAGAAGGAAGGGGAAGGAAGCCATCTTCCCTTGCCAGGTTTTATTTCCCCTCTTACACGACAGGCAGAAGCACTGCCAGAAGACACAGCTTTTTGGGCACGTGAGGAAAGAGGATATAGAGAATAAATTCATTACAGTAGTCCATGAACCAAGACTTCAAATAAACAGCTTTTCTGCTGTCCTTAGAATCATAATTCTATTATTCTGTCTTCATTTTTGTTAAAATTCTAATTTCCTGTTCATTAAGGCAAAGTTCGGCAGAAGAGCTTACATGATTGATAACATGAACAGGACTCACTTTTAGCAACACAGGGGTGACTGCTTCCAACCCCAAATCAGACAAAAGGAAACAGCAGATTGAAAATTAAAATGGATGATTAACCGAAGAAACTTTTTGTGTCAGCATCCATTTCAAACCCTCTTTTCACAGGAGACTGAGATTAGAAGCACTGTTTTGCAAATATTCGGGTCACTGACTCTAATGTGAATTCATCCTGATGGCTGAGCTAGAATTTATTTTGTGATTTTTTTATTTGTAAAAATGGAAGATGTCATTTTTCTAACATCCCCTTGTACTTTGTCCCGCTGGCCTGATCCCAGCTACATGGCCTTTCAGTCACTGCTGATAATCCACATAGCCAGCCATCAGCACTTGACATTCTGTCCTTGCTCATCACCTGCAAATATTTCCTCTCCTGCTCAACAGCTTCTGGTCGGTGCTAGGTTGTTTAATGCAGATCAGATCACTGACCAATGGTGAATTCCTTATCTTCAGCTGTCTGGTGTAAGATGCTGTGCTAAGGCACAGTCAGACACAGAGCAGCATTGGGAAAGGATGGAGAACTTCTCAGAAAACACTTCGCGGACATACAGGAGATGCAGAAAAATGAGGATTGAGGGAGTTGGGGTAGTGAGGAAGGACAGAGGAGTGGAACTGAAGATTGTGCACTGGCTCCTGGAGATAAAGCACAGCAGATAGAACAGGATGGAGAGTAGGATGCGGTAGTGCTGGTGTAAACAAGGTTCTACTGGAGACTGCCACGCGGTAGCTGGAGTAGATTCTGTTGTGTTTGGTGTGCGATAGTGGTTAAAAATTTCAGAAGATGACAGGAGACAGCAGCCTCAGTTATGGCAAGATTTACTAGCTCTTGAATGTGGGTAGAGGCAGGAATCTCAGCCAGACAGGTGGTTAGTAGCAGCATCTCTGGCCTATTTTACAAAACGGGAAACATGTTGTTGGAAAAAGGAGGATCACACGACAGTCACACAGCCATCCCATAAAACCTTTACAGGCCATCAGTCCAGTCACCATCAAATCAACTCCTTGATGAAGACTTCCAGGTCATCTTCACTTTTAACACCTACGAATTTCCCCACGACATCCCCATCCTTCATAGCAATTACAGTCGGGACCACAGTCACCTGCAAATCAATGGGGAAAACACAGCAATCTTCCATTTTCATTTATGTAGCTGGAACTTTAAAAGTAAATCTGTGTAAATATTAAATCACAGTGCAGCTGTTTATTGGAAATCAGTGGCTCAGAAGCAGATATCAACTTGGTGGGAAATGATTAAATCACACAGCAGAGGAGGCCATTCTGTCCAGTGTTCCTGTGCCAGCTGTTTGAAAGAGCTATCCAATTAGTCCCATTCTCTACTGCTCTTTCCCCATAGCCCTGCAATTTCTCCCCCACCCCCCACTTCAATATTTATTCAAATCTCAGTTACTACTGAACCTGCTTCTGCCACCCTTTCAGGCAGCACATTCCAGATCAGAACACCTTGCTGCATTAAAAAGTTCTCATCTCCCTTCTGGTTCTTTTGTCAATTACCTTAAATCTCTGTCTTCTGGTTACTGACTCTCCTGCCAGGAAACTATTTCACCTTATTTCCTCTATCAAAACCCTTCAAGATTTTGACCACTCCTGTTCAATTTCCCCTTAACCTTCTGTGCTCCAAGGACAGTAATCGCAAAATCTTTGGTCTCCCTGTGTAACTGAAGTAGATGAAAGGGGAACACAGCTAGTCCAGTGCTGGAAATGGTACAAGAAGAGACTCAATTATATGGCATCTCAGCACCATTTCAAAATGCTTCACATACAATGACTTGCGTTTAAGTTCAGGAGTAGACATTTTGTGAACAGTATGATGCTGATCACAATGATGTGGTAAACCACTGCTCAATCAATTTTGATGTTGGGTTGGGGAAAGAACGTTTACCAGGGGATTACCACTCCCATCTCTACCAATAGCGCTGCACATGTATCAGCTGAACCACCTGAACAGAAGGAAGGGGCTCCCTTAATAACATCTCACTTGAAAAGCAGCTCCTGTGATAATGCAGCACTCCAGATGACATCCTTGGATAAGGCAATAACCTGTGGACCTCTGAATCCACAGGGATCAGTGCTACTAACTTGAGCCAAACTGCCACCAAAGTCACACAGATAATGGAAAAGGGCACTAGTGAGGCTTTCCCACGTTCTAATTCCAGTTGCACTGTGCCAAATGGCTCTCCTAGCTTCCAGCACACTGTCCTACAGTATGCACAAAGCTCAGTGTCTCCAAGGAATACTCACCCGTGGCTCCTCCAGAGATAGCGGGGAGAGAATCAAACATTTCAGCCTGCAATCTTCCAGTCAAAACACTATGTTCTGGCCCCATGAGGTTGGGGGGAAGAAGAAACACAAGTTGTATGCAGCTGTAACATGTTCCAGGAACAGGAGCACCACACAAATTACATGGGCTTAATTCTTTCATCCCCCATTAACTATAATTTTGTGGTCTGATCTGATAACCTCGATTTAATCTGAAGTCCTACAGTTACCATATATTTTGGAATACAAAATCTGTCTATTATCTGGAATGAACTGTCTGAAAGGGTGTTGGAAGCATATTCAATAGTAACTTTTAAAAAGGGATTTGGATTTAGAAAAGAAATTCCAAAGGTATGGGAACGAACAGGGAAGTGGGATTAGGATAACTTTCAAAGGGACACTTGACCAAATGGCTTCCTTCTGTGCTGTATGATTCCACTTTATACCCTTTTCATCTCTACAAGTCTCATCACTTCTGCAGCTCCTGCTGTAGAGCATCCAGGAATTGTGCCTGGACTTTCTGTGATGCTCTTTGATGAAGCCTCAGAGGCCCCCAATTTCATTCCCCCCGCCATCACCAAACATCTGGGTGGCTGAACTCCCCACATGTGGCCTCTGGACATGAATGCAGCAGGGTGAAGAAAATAAAACCAGCATTCTCCAATCATGGACTCTGCACTGTACCTCAACTCCCTGGAATTCAGTTCAGGTCAAACATCTGCTCCCTCCCCTACCAGATTTACTGCGCATTCCATTCAGGAATGCAAGGGAGATAAATCGACAGACTGGACTGAACCCAAATTAAACAGGTCTGTTTAGCTGCTCCTGGGTGAGTCAGTGAGCTTCAGTCAGGGCAGCTAACTGTGAAAGCACAGATGCTGTGGCTTCAGGTTAGGTAAGGTTTAATTAGCATAGGAAGCACAGTATAAAAATCCCCGTACAAAATGGGGCAGAAAATGTTCAGACGTGAATTGCACGACAGGTTCCTTTCTCTGGCTCGATCATGCGTGAAATGCTAAATTGGGTCCAATTCAGATTGGAATTCAAACTTGTATGACGCACAGAGTTAACGCCTAAATATTTCTACAATCAACTAATTCTACATAGTGATAAAAACTGGATCAATGTCATAACCTAAGTCCTCAGAACAGGAGGACTCTGGACTGCACTACACAAGGTAGATTAGCTCATAATGTTTCACTTTCACCTCTGTTTATCTTCCCTAAATATTCTCCGCCTTCAGAAGCACGTAATCCAAAAAGAGAAGCTGAGTTTCAGCCTCCAAATCCTCACTCCAAAAGGAAGGCCAACAGTGATGATTGAGTTTGCCACTCACACAGGACTTACACACACTTAAGATAGTCCAAATAAGAAACTGAACATGGTCCTAGCAGGCCTCCCATCTTCCACCCTCCATAACCCTGAGCTCATCCAAAACTCATGTCTTGCTCATGTCCTAACTTGCAGTAATTCCTGTTCACCTATCAATCCTGTGCTCGCTCAACTACATTGGATTCTGGTTAGGCAATGCCTTAATTTTAAAATTCTCATCAATGTTTCCAAATCCCTTCATGACCTCACCGTTCTCTATCTCTGTAATATCCACCAGCCCTACAACCCTCCAAGATCTCTGCTCTCCTCTCATACTGGCCACTTGCTTGTATTTATTTGTACTATCGTGGAGCTAAGACCTCACTATTATTATATATATAAAAAAATCAGCATAGCTAATTTATAAAATCTTTAAAACTGGACAAAGACTTTACAATATCTGAAGCCATTGCTATGACTGAAACACTAGGAACTTCGTGGCATTCAGAACAGTCACAGTATCGTTATCCCTGAAGAGGCGCTAACAGCCCTGTGCTTGCAGAGACCAAATTCCAAAGGAATTACACAAAGCCATTTAGATTTCTAAGATCAGACCCAGCCAATGGAGACTACACGTCTGATAGGACAAAGGACCCTGAAACTTCCTTTGAAATTACTAATGGTTGAAACATTAAAACATTAACCATTTCAAGAATCTAGACAAAAGGAATATACATCCTTTGTCCAAACCAGAGTGGAAAAGTGGGAGTCATATCACATGACCGTCCCCCTCCAACCCTGCTGGGAGAAAGCTTTGTGGAGCTGCAAAAACAGTCTGCCATCTTCCAGCAGCCGAGCAACAGCAGAACCAGAGCTCTGTTCAAGTTGAAATTGCCTGTTCCAGCAACCCCCAACCCCATCTACACTATTTCTAACCTCTGAACTTCTGTACCAGCACCTACAAGATTAAATCATCTCTATGTACCTATCCCATCGTGGAAGTCATCTCTACTGGAAAAGTGGATTATCCAGCATCTGTTTTCAACCTGCTGATTCTGTGAAAGAATACACCATTGGACTTTGATTCTGGACTGATGTGAAACAATAGTTCTTATTTTGTCTGTGGTCTTTGCCCTGTACCTCTTTCTGTTCTCTATCCCACCTTTATTGTATGAATGAAAAGGAGGCCACGTTGTGACTCTCCTCACACACGTTTGAGTGTGCGCAAATAAATTGATCCTTTTAGTTCATCCTATCTCGAGTTTGCTGTGGGGTTAATAATAGAGAATTGGATCATACCAAAACTGAGAGGAGGTTGGGAAAATATACACATATAAAAAGGAAAATCAAAAAACACCTTTCTGTTTACGGACGGGTAGTGGGAGGAGAAATCAGGGCTGTTTAAATTAAACCCCACCCTGTTCGTAACAACATGCTTAACAATAGGTAACTATGCCAGAGACAAACAGATTTACCCATTGAATCCAGGTCAGATATAGATGCCATTCTAACAAGAAACTGCTGAACATCTACCGGCTCCACAAAGATGGTGCGGAGGAAGAGGGGTGGTGGGTGGCAGGAACAGTATTTACCCTTTAGTAAATCAAGGAAACAATGCTGGGTTTTCACAAGGAGCTTTAAATCCTGTAAACTTATTGTTTTTATTCTGCTGTTTAAAGTTCAGGGTATATTTGACAAGTAAAGCTAAGCAAGTGTGGAGGTTGGGATGAGTTTCTTAAATAAGTCCTTTTGTCCAGCATTAAGTAATATGATCACATGCCCATACCTTGTACTCGATGGCGAGGTCTGTCTGATCATCTATGTCTACTTTTGCCATTACGACCTTTCCCTCCTGTTTCGCCACCATCTTCTCAAGTCTCGGACCAAGAATGCGACAGGGGGCGCACCAACTGATGGAACAAACAGAGACAGTGAAGGTGGCTGCATTAACAAGGACAAAAAATATTACTTTAACATCAGTCCTCTCGAGAGCCCATTCGCATTTGATACACTGTCCCCAGGAACTTCTAGTACCTCACCCTATGTGGTCATTCATCACTGGATCTGATACACCAAGTACTGGCGGAATATTCCACTTTGCCCTTGAATTGATCCTGTCCTTGACCTGTATCTACAGACTCACGCACCTGTATCACAGACCACTGAACAGTGATCAGATTTTGGGACGCTTTCCTGCTCCATCCCAGAGACAAAGGCCAAAAGCCTCACAGTCAGCCCAGCAGAGATCAGCTAACCTTGTGGATATAAGTGTTTAAATCTGGGCCTGCCCTGGACTATACAACTCAGTATGATAATAGGCAGTGCATTTGACGATTGAGTCCAACAATCTCCAGAAACCTGAGTATTATAAGACAGGTGTCGAGCCAAATATAATGATCTTTGTGATGATCAAATATGATGTTCTTACCCTTCTCCTGTTCTTGCAACACAACCCCCTCCAAGAAATAAGATTTTAGAGCTTCTCTCCACATCTCAGTGACATCAACTGTGGACACTTTCCAAACACTAGGGCCTCACCTGTACCTCAGTGTCAGTATAAGCTCTTAGTTAAAACTCTGCAAGCTGTTTACACCCACAAGTTTCACTGAAATCCATCTATTAGATTTTGAGATACATTGTTTATAGACAAACAGACTAACAATCAAGTGAAAACATTACCTCCGCCCACCTTCAGTGGCAGAGGTAACAAGAGACAGAGAGAAAAATCAATCAGCATGTCAGGAGACGGGAATACTTCAGGTATCAGAGCTGAGGACTAAACTTTGACAAAGCTGGATACATTAACCGCCTCTCTGTCCATGCTGCATTTCTAGCATTTTTCACCTCCAGAGTTTTCAGAGCAGGTTGTTGGATGTGGATTGGCCTGAAGCCTTCTCAGTGAAATAGAAGTTCTTAATAAAAAGCTTTTTTTCTTCAGCATGGTAGTTAGAGAGCATCAGCCAGGCAGGGAAAAGCCTCAAGGAGGTGTTGTATAATTGTAATAACGTTGGGTTACCACAGCGTGGCTGAGGTAGGCGCTATACTGAGTGCCATCTTCACTCGTTTTATTTATTTCCATTCCCTCCCCTTTTTTCTCTAATGATGTCAGCTCTCTTGCCTCGGGGTCAAAAAGTCGCAGGTTCAACAGCCACTCAAGAGACATGTACACAGGAAATCTGGGTTGACACTCTGGTGAGGTACTGAAGGAGTACTGCACTGTCAGAGGTGCTGTCTTTCAGATGGGATGTTAAACTATGGCACCTTCTGTTCTCTGAGGTGGATGTAATAGGTCTCATGGTGCAATTCGAGGAAGAGCAAGGGATTTCCCCCTGATGTCCTGGGCAATATTTATCCATCAACCAATAGCAATAAACCGATAAGTCATTATCACATTGGTCTTTGTGCTCTTGCTGTGCACAAATTGCGTTTCTTAGAACAGTGACTACACATTAAGAAGTATTTCATTGGCTGTAAAGTGCTTTGGAATGTTGTGTGAGTGTGCTGTAATGACTCTAAATGTTAGTCTTTTTCTTTCCCTTTTGCCTCACACTTACATCAAGGATGTCATTTAGAAAAAATGGCAAACCAAAGTGACTGAAATGTACTGCCTAAAAGGGCAGTGGAAACAGATTCAATTGTATCACTTAAAAGGAAATTGGATACATATTTAAAAAGAAAATATCTGGAGGGCTATGCGGAAAGAGCAGAGGAATTGAACTATTGGAAAGCTCTTTCAAAGAGCCAGCACGGGCACAATGGGCCAAATGACCTCATATGCTGTATAACTCAACCAAATATAGATATACACAGCACATTTTCAGTGTGACCGACCAGGAGTGAGTAACAAGACGGGACTTTCTCTCTATTTTTCCCTCCCCATCTCCCCCTCCTATCACACGTGATGCAATTGATTCTTCGTGGCAGTGCTGATTCTTGCTGGGTAACAATTCCGAAGACATTGCCAGCCCTTGGCAGTATCCCCAATAAGTCATCCTTCATATAACAGGCCAAGAAATTAAATGGCTATTCGAGCATGGGAAACTTCACAGCTGAACACACTGGTATCATTGTGCTGTAGGAAAAGCAATCAGGGGCTGGGGTCCTGATGAATTCTGCTCCCTCCATTCAGGGACAACCCAGAGCTATGGGTGCTGATTGTACAGCCCTCAACGATATTGTGTTAATTGAACAGAGGCAAGGTACAGCTCTGCAATTAGTTATGCTGGTACTGAGTACATCTTCGGTGTATCCTTGATCAGGCTACAGTCTGTTTTCATGTAATGCTGTACACAAAATCATTTATAGAAGTCAGAGAGTAATAAACCAACAGCTTTTATCAATCTTCGACGCCATTTATTCAACAACTTTTACTACACATAGGAAGGTCTTAAAAACTGGAAGCCAGGTTAAAACAGTTAACCTTTGAACTGCCAGAAGTGGTAAAGTTCCTGTTTCCATGGACTGGCCAGTTCAGTGAATTCCAACTCACATACAATTGTGATGAAACAATTACAGTAACACAGCTACAGCAGTATTGAGAACTGATCTACATTGGCACCACATTGGATACCACGTGATCAGGCACAACGTACAGATTAAAACGAATAATCTAATTTATTTATAAGTAGAATAATATATGGATACGTAGCAAGAAGCTAAGAATACTGATATCAACATACATACAAACATACAAATTTGGAGCACTCGGCCCCTCAAGCCTGCTCCGCCATTCAATAAAATCATGACCAATCTGATTGTAACCTCAACCCCACATTCCTACCTACTCCCGATAACCTTTCACCCCCTTGTTAATCAAGAATCTATCTAGTTCTGCCTTAAAAATATCCAAAGACTCTGCTTCCACTGCCTTTTGAGGAAGAGAGTTCTCACAAGCCTCAGAGAAAAAATTTCTCATCTCTGATTTAAATAAGCGGCCCTTTATTTTTAAACAGTAACCCCCTATTTCTAGATTCTCCCACAAGAGGAAACATCCTCTCCACATCCACCCTGTCAAAACCGCTCAGGAGATTAAAGGTTTCGATCAAGTTGTCTCTTACGCTTCTAAACTCCAATGGATACAAGCCTAACCTGTCCAACCTTTCCTCATAAGATGGCCTACCCATTCCTGGTATTAGTCTAGTAAACCTTCTCTGAACTGCTTCTAATGCATTTACATCTTTCCTTATATAAGGAAACCAGTACTGTACACAGTACTCCAGATGTGGTCTCACCAGTGCCCTGTACAACTGAAGCATAACCTCCCTAATTTTGTAATCAATTCCCCTCAATAAAAGATAACATTCTACTAGTTTTCCTAATTACTTGCTGTACCTGCGTACTAATCTTTTGTGATTCATGCATTAGGACATCCAAATCCCCCTCAATCTCAGAGCTCTGCAGTCTCTAACCATTTAGATAATAAGCTTTTTTATTCTTCCTGCCAAAATGGCAATTTCATATTTGTCCAAATTATATTCCATTTGCCAGATCTTTGCCCATTCATTTAACCTATGTCCCTTTGTAGCCTCCTTATGCCCTCTTCACAATTTACTTTCCTACCTATCTTTGTGTCATCAGCATTGTAAAAAGTTGAGGCCCCAGCACTGATCCCCGTGGCACACCACTCGTCACATCCTGCCAACCAGAAAAAAGACCCATTTATGCCAATTCTCTGCTTCCTGTTAGCTAGCCAATCCTCTATTCATGCCAATATGTTACCCCCTACACCATGAGCTTTTATTTTCCACAATAACTTTTGATGTAGCACCTTATCAAATGCCTCCTGGAAATCTAAGCACAGTACATCCACCAGTTCCCCTTTATCCACAGCACATGTGACGCCTTCAAAGAACTCCAATAAATTGGGTAAACATGATTTCCCTTTCACAAAACCACGTTGACTCTGCCTGACTGCCTTGAGTTTGATGGGGTTGAGATGTATGCCAGCCATGATCTGAATTGGGAGAATAGGCTCAAGGGGCTGAATAGCCTCCAATTCACATGTTTTGTAAACTGACAGTGATGGTTTACTGATGCTCATGGAACTGGTGGACAGATCCAGATGGCTATGTGTATTTGTCACCCCTTCAGAGACACAGGATTCTTTGAAAGGCGCAATGATCCAAAGCCAAAGTTTTGAAATCTTATTTACCTCCTATCTGAAGTTAAACAAAAAACAACCCGCAATCCCTCAGCCAAATCCCTAAAGTCCACACATGTGCCCAATGGTCACAAGTTTTCCTCCCACTTCACCTTAAATGCAAAGACACAAAGTCCAATTTCAACAGTTCCATTGCAGTCCCAGCTCAAGCCGGAGATGAAAGTTGCAGTTCTCTGGTCAACACAATTTACAGACCCTGGCACATAGTGCACATTTATAAGTCAGCTCAAATCGTGTGGCTTCTCAACAAAACTGCTGCAAATTTACAAAATGGTGACACTGGCACTGTACATTTTTGGACTTTTCACACATTGTGAAGGGTTTTTTGCAGCAGACTCACACTTCTGTGAATGGACTAGGTTAGTCAGCCTCATCAGTGCATATCTTTTTGAATGCAACAGTAATGAATACGCAGGAGTGTGGTCAGTTGGCGCCATCACATTCGACTGCGACATGTCCACAAGTAAATTGGGTCAATATTCTCTGGAGTTAGAAGAATGAGAGGTGATCTCATTAAAACCTACAAAATTCTGAAGGGCTTGATAGGGTGGACACAGAGAGATTGTTTCCATTGGTTGGGGAATCTAGAACACGGGGATACAGTCTCAGGATAAGGGGTCGATCATTTAGGACTGAGATGAGGAGAAATTTCTTCACTCAAAGGGTTGTGAATCTTTGGAATTCTCTACCCCAAAGGGTTGTGGATGCTCCACTGTTGAATATATTTAAGGCTGGGATAGACAGATATTTGGTCTCTCAGGGAATTAAAGGATATGAGGAGTGGGCGGGAAATTGGAGTTGAAGCCCAAGGTCAGTCATGATCGTATTGAATGGTGGAGCAGGCTCGAGTGAAAGATTGGGCGTGCATTTATATAACGCCTTTTACAACCTCAGGAAAGCCCAAGCATTTTACAATTAATCACGTACCATTGAAGTATAGTCACGGTTGTAATATAGGAAATATAGCAGCCAATTTGTGCAGAGCAAGATCACACAAACAGCAATGTGATAATGAGCAGACAATCCTTTGTGACATTTGGCGAGGGATAAAAATATTGGCCAAGAGAGCAGGGAGAAAGCCGCTTCTCTTTGCAGTAGCACTGTAGGGTCTTTTATTTTTACCTGAGAAAGTATATAGGATATCGATTTAACGTCTCCTCTGAAAGACAGTATATCCAACAGTGCAGCACTCCCTCAGCACTACATTGGAGTGTCAGCCTTGACTTTGTGATCAAGTATCTGGAGTATGCCTCGAACCCAAAACTCAGAACCAACAATGGGCTAGCCACTGAGCTCATCATTTTTTTTTTTTATAGACAGCAAAACCTTTCCACCTCAATGTGTTTTTGTAGCCAACTCGCTAGGATTGTATGAAAATGTAGCTTAACTCACTTTCTACATGGAGCGCAGAACAAATATAACTCAGTAGTGAAGGCCACAGAAACTAATAATCTATATGAATATACAATATGGGGCAGGGAGGAATATAGGAAAAAGACTAGGCCTAACCATCTTCAGCAGCTTCAATGATCCTCCCTTCATAAGGTCAGAAGTGGCGATGTTCGTGGATGACTGCGCAATGTTCAATACCTTTTGCAACTCCTCAGTTATTGAAGCAGTCCATGTCCATATGCAGCAACACCTGGACATTTTCTTCATCAGGCTTTGGCTGATAAGTGGCAAGTAACATTTTGTGCCACACAAGTGTCAGGCAGTGACCATCTCCAACAAGAGAGAATCTAACCAGCCCTCATGACAGTCAACAGCATTACCATCACTGAATCTCCCACTATTAACATCTTGGGGTTACCATTGATCAGAAACCTAACTAGACCAGCCATATAAATACTGTGGCTACAACAGCAGGTCAGAGGCTGGGAATTCTGCAGCGAGTAACGTCTCCTGACTCCCCAAAGCCTCTCATCGACAAGGCACAAGTCAGGACTGTGATGGAATGCTCCCCATCAACAATATTCAGGAAGCTCAACACCATCCAGGATAAAGCAGCCGGTGTAACTGAAATCCCAACCTTAAACATTCATTCCCTCCACCACTGGCACACAGTTGCAACAGTGTGTACCATTTACAAGATGTGTTGGAGCAACTCGTCAATGGTCCCTCAACAGCACCTTTCAAACCCATGACCTCTACCACCTAGAAGGACAAGAGCAGCAGAAGCATGGGAACACTACCACAAAGTTCCCCTCCAAGCCACACATCATCCTGTCAACATTCCTTCACTGTTTTTGGGTCAAATTCCTGAAACTTACCACCTGCCTCTGGCATGTGTTGGAAGCATTTGTAGGTAGATATTCAACATGATTGGTCACATCATGAATGAATCTTCCTTAGCCATCAAGTCCTAGGGCAGGACTCAAACCCAAAGCTTCTGGCTTAAACAGGGGGTGGTGGGATACTACCCACAGCACCAGAAGACCTTTCTTAAACAGCTGAGTGACATGCTGTTTTCCAATCTAAAGGAACGGTTCCTATGGATTGGATTCAATCCTTGAACGGGGTGGTAAAGTGGCTCAAGCAGGTTTTCCATTAGCCTCTGAATACAACCCAAGAGAGCGTCTCCATTCTCTGCTGGTGAGGTTCTGCAATGATATGAACTTCGACAGAACCTCCCATGACGCCACCACTTAGAAGGACAAGGGCAGTAGGCACATGGGAACACCACGACCTCCAAGTTTCCCTCCAGTCACACACCATCCTTGACATGGACATATAACGCCATTTTCTTCATCAGTGCTGGGTCAAAATCCTGGAACTCCATCCCTAAAGGCACTGAGCAAGACCCTTCACTACACGGACTTGCCTGGCAAATCCACAGTTTAAGCCACTTCAACTGCTGTGAAAGATGGAGTTTGTGCACTTTGGTGTGCAGTTTAGAGAGCCTTATTTTGCTTCTAACCCACATCATGACGGATCTGGGATTGCACAACATTGACAGCTGAAAAATGTTTTGCTCCCCAGCATAAGCACCTCTTATCTTGATAAACACTAAAACTTGACAAAACAAGCAGTCGAAGGTTCAGTATTTCCTTTGTTTCTCTTCACAGGAGATTCAAACTTCCTCTTTATTCCACTGGAACAATGCAGCTCAATATATTCCACATACATTAACGAAAACAGGTAAAAACTATCAAAATCTCTCCAAGATATTGTACTTCCTTTTTTCACCAACACAAAGCTCGAGACTGAGGGAAGTTTAAAGAAAACACCACTTCCCTCTCTTCGGAGGGCACTGACTCATACCACAATATTCAGCAGGCAGCAGCAGAACCCCAATACCTCAGCAAGGTGGCTATTCAACACAAATCGACTTGAATAGCAAGTACTGGCAGGACATCCCTGTGGTCTCAAGAACTAGTTACCGAGACTTAGAAAATTAAGCAATGGCCATTGGATGTTGTCCTAGACATTCTTGCGAGAAGACTGATCGCAAAGGCCATGCATTCCTCTACTGGTGTCAACTGTGGCTCAAAGCGTAGCACTCTCCTCATTGAGTAAGGTCATGGGTTCAAGTACCCCTCCAGGTATTTGTGCACATAGTCCAGGCTGACACTTCCAGTCAAGTCCTGAGGGAGAGGGACACTGCTGAAAGTGCCGTCTTTTAGATAAGACATGGGAATGGGAGCATAGTGGTAACATTACTGGACTAGAAATCCAGAGACCTGCTCCGGATACAAATTCAAATGCCATCATAGCAGCTGGGGGAATTAACAGCAATTACATAAATAAAATTTAGAACAAAAAGCTAGCGTCGGTAATGAAACTACCATTTTGTCGTAAAAACCCATCTAGTTCACCAATATCTCAGAGGGAAGGAAATTTGCTGCCCTTATCCAGTCTGGGTCTATATGTGACTCCAGACCCACGGCAATGTGGTTGACTCTTAACTGCCATCTGGAATGGCTTAGCAAGCCACCCAGTTGTATCGAATCTTTACAGAGAAGACGAAGAAAAATAAAATTGGATAGACCATCTGACACTGACCTAGATATTGGATACGACAAAGACACCTTCGGCCCAAATGACTCTGAAAAATCCCCCTCATTAACATCTGGGGACTGGTGCCAAGATTAGGAGAGCTGTCCCACGGACTAGTCAAGCACAGAATCATACTTTAGATCACCATATCTGTCCTCCCCAATCTGCAGGGCAGATCCATTAGAGATGGTGGCATATTAGTATAAAGTCAGTCAACATTGGCTCTAGACCCTATGAAGTTTTATGGCATCAGGTCAAATAGGAGCAAAGAAACCTCCTGCTGAGTATCACCTACCACCCTCCTCCAACTGATAAATCAGTACTCCAGCATTCTGAACATCATTTGGGAAAAGCACCTACAGTGGCAAGGGCGCAGAATGTACTCTGGGTGAGTGGGGGGGCTTCAATGTCCATAACCAAGAGTGGCTTGGTAGCACCACTACTGACCGAGTTGGTTAAGTTCTGAAGGGCATATCTGCCAGATAGGTCTGCAGCAGGTGGTGAGAGAATGAGCAAGATGGAAAAACCAAATTAGCATCATCCTCACTAATTTACAGGTCGCAGATGCAGTTGTCCATGACATTACTGGCAGGAGAGACCACCCTACAGTCCTTTGAAGATAAAGTCTCATCTTCACACCAAGGATACGCTCTATGATGTTGTGTGCCACTACCACCATGCTAAATGGAATAGACTCAGAACTAACCTCGAAGCTTACATTTGGGCATCCATGAGGCGCTGTGGGCCATCAGCGGCAGCAGAATTGTATTCAACCACAATCTGTAACCTCATGGCCTGGCATATTCCCCTCTCTACCATTACCATCAAGCTGGAGGATCAACGCTGGGTCAATTAGATGTCAGAGAGCCTGCAAGGAGCATCACTAGCCATACCTATAAATGAGATTTCAACCTGGTGAATCTACAACACAGGACTACATGCATGCTAAACAGAAGCAGCATACTATTGACAATCAATGGATCAGATCAGAGCTCTGCAGTGCCGCCACACCAATCATAAATGGTGCTGGACAATTAAACAACTAATAGGCAGAAGCAGCTCCACATACATTCTCATCCTGAATGATGGCGATCATCATAGGTGTCAGTCTTCAGCCAATTCGATTCAATCTACGTGATATCAAGGAACTGTTGAATTCACTGCATAAAGCAAAGGCTATGGTCAACATCCTGGCTGTAATGCTGAAGACTTGCGCTTCAGAACTAACCACGTCCTTAGCCAAGCTGTTCCAGTACAGCTACAACTCTGGCATCTAAACAACAATGTGAAAAATTGTCTAATTATATCCTGTCCACAAAAAGCACAACAAATCCAATCCAGCCAATACCACCCTATCAATCTACTCTTGATCATCAGCAAGTGATGGAAGGTGTCGTCAACAGTGCAATGAAGCGACATTTACACAGCAATAACCTGCTCACTGATGCTCAGTTTGGGTTCCACCAGAGCAACTCAGCTCCAGACCTCATTAAAGCCTCGGTTCAAACATGGGCAAAAGAGCTGACTTCCAGGGGTGAGGTGAAAATGACTGCCCTTGACACCAAGTCACTTGTCAACAGGTAATCAATGGGAATCAGGGGGAACACTCTCCACTGGCTGGAGTCGCATACCTAGCTCAAAGGAAGATGGTTGTGGTTGTTGGAGGTCATTCATCTTAGCCCCAGGACATTCCCAGAAGAGAGTTCCTCAAGGCAGTTTTCTGGGCCCAACCATCTTCAGCTACTTCAATGATCTTCCTTCCAACATAAAGTCAGAAGTGGGTATGTGCAATCATCAATGAATAATCTTCAGTACCATTCATAACGCCTCAGATAATGAAGTAGTCTGCCCATATGCAGGATGACCTGGACAACATTCAGGCTTGGGCTAATAAGTGGCAAATAACATCCATGCCACACAAATGCCAAGCAATGGCCATCTCCCACAGGAGGGACCTTCCTGCGTGCAAATTAGCAGCTGTGTCTTCTACGTTACAACAGTGACTACACTTCATTAACTGTGAAGCACTTTGGAATGTTCTGGAGGTTGTGAAAGGTGCTACATAAATGCAAGTCCTCTCTTTCTTTTCAGGGATGGAATTTTTAGAACCAGCAAAGTCAGGGGAGTCACCAGAGAGGTCACTGTCCCTCAAATAACATTACAACCAAGTTTCTTATGAGACCCTGAAGACACAACAGGGTGTCCTTCATTTATTCTCAATAATAACCTGGGTCTTACCTTCAATTGATAGTTTTAGTTCAGAGTCACACACACTAGCACACCTCAGCAACCACTCCCACTGCACTGTGCAGCACGCTGGATAATCCCACAGTTTGTTGACACAGCTTTGGTCAATTTGATTATGAAGATAACATTTCAAGGCAAACGTATTTCAGTCCAATCACTCTTCTTTGAATCGAGAAAGGGGAATTGAGTGGGTTAGAGGCACACCGAGGTTGGAAAGAGACCAGCAGTGGAATTAAGGAGTAAAGTCAAGCAGCTGCATTTAGGAGATTCCAAGCTCGGGTTTAAAAGCGCACACAATTGTTGAGGCAAAGGGAAGGCTGAGGGAGGGAAAGACTTCTTCATTGTTACAGTTCTATCAAAGAATGAGCCAGAATGAGAGAGATGTCCCAGAGGAAAGTATGCAGGAGAGCTTCTTTGCAGCATAGAAGAGCAAAAGGTGAGAGCCAGTGTTGGCATTGTCATTTTCAGAAAACTTTCCATTTATGTAACACCTCATCGCAGTTCTGAAACACTATATCCAGTTGTATGTGTGTGCGTGAAAAGCCAGGACCAGGTTCAGCTGTGTTACTTCTACAGTCAAATAGTCTGCCAGCATTCACTGAATTCACATGGGGAAACAGTCAGTTTAAGCACAGGGCATTTGGGGTTGAAGGGGTGGTGGTGGGGGAAGTGGCAAGAGAAAAGACATGTGGCTGTAATTACTTCCTCACTGAACAGATGCAAGAGAACATCACCATCAGCTGCAACTTCCCCTCCAAGTCTCACACCATCCTGATTTGGAAACACATTGCTGTTTCCTTCATCGATGTTGGGTCGACATCCTGGAACTCCCTACCTAATAGCACACTGTGCAGGAGCACCTTTATCACATGGACTCAGCATTTCACCACCAACTTCTCAAGGGCAATCAGAGATGGGCAATACACACTGGCCTTGCAAGCGATGCCCATATCTGTGAAAAATAAAAAAAATTGAACTGCACTTTTCTATGCCCCTCAGTTATAGTTCTGCAGCCCCTGATTTGGATTTCAACATGGAGCCTGTTTCCAGGCTGTGCTGTGAAGCTACAATGCTACTAAGTTTAGGGAGGGAATTGATAGCACCTGGGAAGTACGGTTTGTGAAAACACGCCCCGGTCCATCGAGTATCAGGGTTCAAATTCCAGCTTCAGCAGCTGCAGCGACTCTTCTTTCTTTCTCTGTCTCTTCATTGCCAAAGTTCAAATGAGTTCAGAGATGCTCCCCACGGCATTGCGAGAGGTACAAGGCCACGACATGAATCAACCAAACTCATTACAAATGAGTACTCAATTCACAGTCTGTAGAAGCACTATAATGGGAGTGGGAAATGGGAACATGGGAATGCACAACCAATGTATTACTTTTGAAGTACACTCACTTATATAAGAAAACACAGCAACACTGTGCACAGTCAAAGCACAATGATGGTACTGAGATGTATTAATGTTTGGCTGTTATGACTCTGAGAGCTCCCTGCTTCTTTGAAATGAGCCATGAAAATCTGAAGAGGCAGAAAGTAGACATGATTTACTTCCACAGTTGTTTCTCGGTCCACCTCCCTGACATCATTCTCCTATGGTGTCATTGCTACCCGTCTCCACACCAAAAAAACTTGCATTTATTACGTAGTGCCTTTCATGCCCTCAGGACATCCTGAAAAGCTTTACAGCCAATTAGGTACATTGAAGTATTATCCTTGTTGTAATGTTTGCACATAGCAACAAGATATTCTGTTTTAGTGATCTTGGTTGAGGATTAAACAGTGGTCATATGGGCCTCAACTCATTCAAAGGGCAGCCCCTCCAATTACCTCAGTACTGCGCTGCAGTGTCAAGTGCTTAAATTTCCGAAGTGGGGCTTGAACCCACAACCTTCTGACGCAGAGGCAACAGCGCTACTAATTGAACTATGGCAGGCACCACAGTGCAGTCAAAAAAGCTTTCCAAAAAGGTACCTTCGCCCTGCATGGTCATCCCTGGAGCATTCTGGAGCTCCATCCAAGATTCCATTCATTAATTTCAAACGACTACCTGTCAGCAACATCAGTGACAAGCACAAAGTCAGCTTTCTTGGTGATGATAGCCAACTATAGACCACCAACACCATGGAGCCCTGGGCTCTTGTCATTTCAGTTTATCCTGAGTGGCTGTCACACAGTAACCATCTCTGAATTGCCTGCACAAGATTTCAAGCAAGTGAAGATGGACCAATTTGGACAGCAGAGTGCACTTAAGAGGAAGCTGGATAAGTATATTAGGGAGAAAGGAATAGAAAGATATAACTGAGAGGCTGAGATGAGATGGTTGGGGGAGGATTGTAAACACCAACCAAATGAAGTGAGCGGTCTGTTTCTTTGTTGTAAAAGCTTTGTAATTCTATGTAAATGGCTGCCTGGATGAATTGCAACATCTTACAATTCTCTGCATCACATTTTAGGAGGGGCACCAAGGCCTTGGATAGGATGCAGAGGAGATTTAAGAGAATGGTACCAGGGATGAGGGACTTCAGTTATGTGGAGAAACTAAAGAAGTTGGAGTTGTTCTCTTTAAGAGGTGGTTATGGAAAGGTTTAACAGGAATGTTCAAAAACATTAAAGGTTTTTATGAGAGTAACAATGGGCTAAAAGGTTTCTTTCTATGCTAAGATTCTGATCGAGAACTCCAGCAGCAAAACTGAAACCACCCTGCACAGCTCTCACCAGCATCCGCTTCTCCTGTCAATTCCATTCACCTCCCTGACTGGACCCAGCAGCACACTACCTCCAGGCCCTGCTTAAACAAAGCTGAGCTTTCACTCCACCCATCCACTCCACTCCCTCACTGCCTGCATTTAAGACTTGGAATCCTGGCCTCAGAAAAGGAGCCAAAAGGCCAATCAAATCACTCCCACTGACACTTCACCTAAGATCCATTAACCCAGCAAAGACCAAAGATCCATTCCTGGTTGGCATGATTGATTAATTATAACATGTGCTGCACCTTTAAACCACTGGGGAGGTGTCAGCTGTGGCTCAGTTCATAGCACCGTCGCCTTTGAATCAGAGGGTTGTGGGTTCATGTCCCACTCCCGGAAACCAAGAACTGTGATTGTACTCGAAAAGAGTTGCAATCTGTGACTGTTGATAACTCGAAAGAGTTTAAACCACTGGGAAGCTAAACAAATTCATTCAAGGGGAAATAACATTGCTGGCAGAAGGCAACACGAGGCATTAACTCGTAGCTTTCCCTGATGTCACAGCAGGTTTTTTCAGTAATTAGCTAACGTTATGAAGCAGGAAGGCCCCAGGACCGACACCCACAAATCTCAGTCAAGGAGTTAGCACATTTCTAAGGTGGATCAGATGGGAATAATCCCTGGTTTTCACTCCCAGTCACCAGGAAGCCTTGTTTACATGTGGATTTAAGGATGTAAAGTGAGGGTAGAATTGAGCTCAGTTGCAATGCCCCCTCTGTAGCCGGTTACCACTCAGGCAATGGCCACTTGGACAATTAGTGCCCAAAATGCACTGGCGAAAACCCAACAATGGCTAAAACAAAAAGCATCAACTCACCTTGCATGGAAATCCACCAAGACTGGCTTCTTGCTGTTGATGACTCGATCAGTGAAATCTAGCTGGTTCTGTACATTGAAGGAGACACTGCAAGCTGGAGATTCACAATACCTTCTGACGGTGGGAGGACCTGCTTGGTGTTGGGTGGAAGGCCCAGTGCCGTGCCAGGAGAGGGAGCTCAGGCTTGACAGGAATGCTGAGGACTGAGATCGCACTGGGGCAGTGGTCTTCCTAAGGGTCAAGGGCACAAGCCTCCTCAGCAAAAGCCTCTGAGCCATCTGTAAAAACAGGCTGTTAGCGTTAGGACGTGTAAACAATTTCAAATGTGAATGAATTACTGCAGTAGCCTTCAGTTACCACACTTATAAACTTAAGAACAAGTGAAGGCCATTCAACCCAGAGAATTTTTGAATAGATCATGGCTTATGGCATCTGCATCACACAACCACTGAACTAAATTTAACTGTCCCTGCAACAAGGAATGTTCCATTCCGACCAGGAATATTCCCAGATCACTCCCCATGCCGGGTGCCAGGTTAGCTCTCAGACTGGATAGCAGTATGAATGGGCAGGTAGCTCCAGGTTAGTTTGTTTCACATCTTCACACATTCCTTTGGGGAATAGTTGGGAAGTGTCAGATGGGTTAGCAGGCTGATTATCAGCTTGTTGAACCAAGTCATGAACCTTCCATCCATGGCCAACAAGTCCTGGCGTAGGACTTGAACCGGGAGCCTCTGGCTCAGAGGCAGCAGCGCTACCAACTGAACCACGTGACCTCCATCAGATTGGGGAGGCAACAATCAGCTACCCAGAATCTGTGTGTGGATACCAAGCGAGGACATGGATGGGCTTAACTGTGTCGCTCATGTAGCTGAATAATTTGCCTCTCCTGAACAGCAGACATGTGGATGAAATAATCAAGGGCGCCTGGCATGTAACAGGCTGGAGGGGCTGAATGGCCTACCCTTGTTTGTGTTTATGGAACTGTCCCCTAACAAACAGTCAATGTCATCCCACCCAAAGTCACAGCTGGCACAATGTAGAACCTTCAATGCCTCTACAAGTAAAATTGGCAGAATCAGCAGAGACCACAGGCTTCTCTACTCCGTAGGATTTAGTACAGGGCAGGGAATTTATGATTAAGCCACAGAGATGCAGAAAATAACAATAAAATTGTGCTTTAACGGCCTCTGCAGATACATGTCATGCATTCCAGTTATACCAATGGAATCTCTACTGTACTGAGTGGGTAAGGAACATCCTAATGGTGGAGGGGAATGAATAAAGCGGATCACATGGATTTGTCCTAGCAGTCACCTAAAACCCAACGATCCATTACCTGTTCACACTCTGGTATATGGTGCAAGTCAAGGTGAGCAGGGAAGATAGGTGCAAACAATTTTAAACACACAGAACACAAATTATAGGACTGGTGTTATGCCCAGACATGCAGTAGTTTACAGAGTGAGCAGCCACCCTCACTCTGAGCAACATTCTTGTAAACCTCCTCTGCACTCTCTCCAGAGCTATTACAGGAAGGACGTAATAGCTCTGGAGAGAGTGCAGAGGAGGTTTACAAGAATGTTGCCAGGGTTAGAAAAGTGTAGCTACGAGGAGAGATTGGATAGGTTGGGATTATTTTCCTTAGAACAAAGAAGGCTGAGAGGTGAGTTGATTGAGGTGTACAAAATTGTGAGGGGAATAGATAGAGTGGACAGGATAAAATTGTTTCCCTGGGTGGAGAATTCTTGAACCGGGGACATAGATTCAAGTTAAGTGGCAGAAGGTGTAGGGGGGACGTGAGGAAGAACTTTTTTACACAGAGGGTAGTGGGTGTCTGGAATTCGCTGCCCAAGTTGGTGGTAGAGGCAGAAACTCTAAACTCTTTTAAAAAGTACCTGGATCTGCACCTTAAGTGCTGTAAGCTGCAGGGCTATGGGCCGGGTGCAGGAATTGGGATTAGAAAGGGCACCTGGGTGTCCTCGGGCTGGCATGAACAAGATGGGCTGAATGGCCTCCTTCTATGCTGTAACTTTTCTATGGTTCTATGAGCAGTCTATTATCAGGCAATACACAGATCCACCAAATAAATGACGATGCCGCAGATCAAGGTTGAAGGTATTTACTTGAATGGGCTGAGAACACAATACAACTGAATTAACACTCCGTTTGCCTCTCACTACAATGTATTATCCAATTTCCCTCTTCGCGCATCCACTGCTAAAGTTGGGGATTCTCAGAAGTGCAGAAGCCCAATATTATCTTACCCTTTTCCAAATGTTTGCATGCAAGCCTGTCGCACTGGCTATAATGAAATATGGTAAGCAATTATTGTGAAACAAGTTACATCTTCAGCAGAAATCCAAACAGTCACTGGACTTCAATGAAGGAGCAAGTACCAATTTGATTTCCTGCCTCCCACCCCCCAAAACCCCACCTCTCCTGGTTAGCTGTCATGCTCCACGATGATAGTTGACAAAAGGCTAGAGATCAATTTTATAAATTCCTACATTGCATGTTCATCAGACATTATCAGGCAATTTTTAGATTTCTCTTCAACCCAGCTCCCGGGATTGCCACCCCCTCTCCCCAGATTTCTCGCTCTCCGGATTTGTTTATCTCTTACTCCCCGAGGGCAGTTAAGAGTCAACCACATTACTGTGGATCTGGAGTCACTTGTAGGCCAGACCAGATAAGACTGGCAGATATTTTTCCTTCCCTAAAGTACATTAGTAAAGGACATGGAACAACCAATAATAGTTTAATAGATTGGCTTTCAATTCCACGTTTATTAATTGAATCTAAATTCCATCTACTGCCATGGTGGGATTTGAACCAGTGTCTGCAGTACGGTTGCCAACTGTGATTAAATGTATTCCTGGAGGTTTCATCACATGACTTGCTCCCATGCTTCAGCCATTAGTCAGCCAACTATGTCTTTCTACACCAATTGGAAAGCAAAAAGACTCATTACCCAATTGGATGATGCTTGACTATCAACCAAACAGCCGTTTTATCTCCCATTGTCAATACTTTTTATCTGGTAAAGAGAAATGTTCAATGGAAATGAAAAACAAAACCAATATTTTTAATGTCCCTATGATTTTTTCTGCAGGGTTGTACACAGCAGTGCCCTGAAGTTTGATCTTCAATTCTTGGAGACTCCAGGCCAATCCTGGTGGGTTGGCAACCCTAACCTCGGGGCATAAGGTCGAATCTCTGGATTACTAATCCAGTGACTTTACCGCTACACCATCTTCTGCCCTAAAGTATCTGTTCCCCTTTATCTCTCTCACCTTCCCTCTCCCCGGGTTTTTCTCTGTCAATCCCTCTCTGTCTCGGTTTTTATATCTTTCTTCTTCCTCACCTTTGCTTCCACACGCTGCCAAAGCCACTTCCGGATTAATCCGGCGTCACTTCCTGGAAACGGTTTCCCAGACGCCTTAGCGGTTTTGGGACCGGAACAGAGACTCCTTCTCCTTTTGCAGCGGAGGGGGGAACAGCGCGAAGGTTGGTTTGTGTGGGGCCGGGTGGAGAGGGAACGCTGAAATTAGACAAAAAGACCAGAGTGTGTGCGCGCTGCGGGCGCCATCTTTGTAAAGGAATTGGGCGGGGCTAACCTGTAGTCATGTGGGTGGGTTCAGGCCCCGCCCAGTTGCTTGGTTTCAGATGCTGCAGGTTCCTCTTGTCCCTGGGTGCATTGAGTTAGAGGAACTAGACAACAACTTACATTGACGCCTTTAACAGGGTTAGATGTGGTATAGTGGTAATGTCACTGAACTAGTAGTCCAGAGGCAAAAGCAGAAAATGCTGGAAAAACTTAGCAGGTGTAGCAGCATCTGTGGAGAGAGAAATAAGAGTTAATGTTTTGTGTCTGTATGACTTTTCTTTAAAGCCTTGTTCCAGATTTCCAGCATCCTCAGTATTTTGTTTTTATTATATTAGTCCAGAGGCCCAGGTTAATGTTCTGGAGGCATGGGTTCAAATCCCACCATGGCAATTAATTAACACATCTGGAATATAAAGTTAGTCTCAGTAATGGTGCTCATGAAGCTATCATTGATTGTTGTAAAGACCCATCTAGTTCACTAATATCTTTCTTTAAGGGATGAAATCTTCTGCCTTTACCCTGGTCTGGCCTACATGTGACTCCAAATCCACAACAATGTGGTTGACTATCAACTATCCTCTGAAATGTTCAGTTCAAGGATGTTCAATTAAGGATGTCACCCATATCCTGTGAAAGAATAAAAAAACTACAAAGGCATTAGCAAAATCATAAGGTGGGAAGGGCTGTTGTAAATTATCAATCAAATTTGCTGCCTGACTTTCCCCTCCTCTGTTCCACATCTTGAAATTGTCCCAATAGCTGTTTCCTTATACAAAGTAATGTCTCTGATTAAAGCAGCGCTGTCATATTCAACAGGGATCTCTGTATTGAGTTGGCTGGTCATAATTTGGATGGTAATATGGATGCCATGTTGGCTTTGATGCCCTATTAAATTGGCATTTTTATCCACTCCTGATTACCATCCAATGACCTGTGTTGGGTGCGTGTCAATAATTGGGTGACAAGACTGCCCTCTGTTATGATGCTTCCTCTATTATGGCTGAATAGTCTGGCAATGCGAACTTTCTGGGAATATGCAGGAAGAATGTGGATTTGGCTGGGGCACTGGGCAGATGCTCACTTTCAGGAAAACCAGGAAGAAAATCTCTTCCTAGTAACACCGTCAACCCGGAAACAGAGAGTGGGAATAAATGGGTCTTTTTCCGGATGGCAGGCAATGACTAGTGGTGCACCGCAGGGATCAGTGCTTGGACCCCAGCTATTCACGATATATATAAATGACTTGGATGAGGAAACCAAATGCAATATTTCCAAGTTTGCTGATGACACAAAACTGGGTGGGGTTGTGAGGAGGATGCAAGGAGGCTTCAGGGCAATTTAGACAAGTTGTGTGTGTGGGCAAAAACATGGCAGATGCAATATAATGTAGATAAATGTGAAGGTATATGCTTCGGTGTGAAAAACAGAAAAACAGTATTATTTAAATGGTGATATATTGGGAAATGTGGATGTACAAAGGGATCTGGGTGTCCTTGTACACCAGTCAATAAAGTAAATAGGCAGGTGCAGCAAGCAATTAGGAAGGAAAATGGTATGTTGGCCTTCATTGCAAGAGGATTTGAGTTCAGAAGTAGGGATGTCTTACTGCAGTTATACAAGACATTGGTGAGACCACACCTGAAGTATTGCATGCAGTTTTGGTCTTCCTACCTAAGAAAGGATATACTTGCCGTAGATGGAGTGCAGCGAAGGTTCACTAGGCTGATACCAAGGATGGCAGGACCGTCGTATGAGGAGAGACTGGTTTGACTGGGCCTGTATTCACTAGAGATTAGAAGAGCGAAAGGAGATCAGATTGAAACGTATAAAATTCTAACAGGGTTAGACAGACTGGTTGCAGGGCGGATGTTTCCCCTACTTGGGCAGTCTAAAACCAGGGGCCACGGTCTCAGGATATGGGGCAGGCCATTTAGGACTGAGATGAGGAAAAATTTCTTCAGAGGGTGGTCAGCCTGTGGAATTCTGTGGAGGCTGTGGAGGCCGGGTCACTGTATATTCAAGAAAGTAATTGATTATTTTTTTGGATATTAGGGACACCAAGGGTTATGGAGAGAAAGCAGAAATATGGCGTTGAGATAGAAGATCAGCCATGATCATATTGCATGGCGGAGCAGGCTCGAAGGGCCGAATGGCCTACTCCTAGTTTCTATGTTTCTACTTCAGCCAGGTATAGCATGTTGTAAAGAAAATATCTTTTTATTTCTGTTGGACTGTGGACTAAAATTACAATGGTGCAGTTTGAAAGACATATCTACTGGAACAGTGTGAGGGATATATCCGAGCTGTTAGAGCAAGACTGACATGGTGCTGCTGGAGAGTGACTCGTTTCTGACTGAACTGACCCGGCTTTTCCAGAAATGTCGAACCTCTGGAAGTATTTACCTCACCGTGAAGAAATATGATGGTAGGACGAAGCCAGTTCCATGGAAGGGAAACCCCGATACTTTTGACCCTGCTGACAATAAGTGTCTACTGAGGGCAACTGACGGGAAGAAGAAGATTAGCACAGTGATTAGCTCCATGGAAGTGTCCTGGAACAAAGTGTGCTATGAAAGACAGGACGGTGCCGAGGAGGAGTCCGGTCTAATGGGGAACTGCTTGGCAACAATGTTTTAATTTGCTCCTGACCAGGTGACCAGGGTTTGTGTGAGAGCAGTGCAGCAGAATACCTCCTAGCCTGAAAGGAGAAAGACCTAAAACCTCTCTCTCCTGTGTGTGTAAGATTCCAGTAATTCTACAAGAATAGCTAGCTGGCTTTTTCTCCTCATATCTCTATAATCTGCTCTCTCTCTGAAAACCCCTGTCAAGAAGCAAAGGGGAAAATCACTGTTAGCGACATTGAAAGGCAAGTGCTCAACCAGTGAACTAAAGACTGATAGTGCTCGAAGACCACCTTGTGTCATCAACAAAGAACTGAAAGGAATTTGGAAGACATTGATCAAAATCAATCCATCAAATCCTGTACTCTGGAATTGGTGTTATTGAACTGTTTTATCCCACCCTTGAAATCCATATTTTTGTGTGTCTTATGTGTCTTGTATGTGTGTGTATGGGGATTTAAGAAGGGGTAGAGTTTAAGTTCTAGAGTTAGAAATTAGCAGTTCATATTTCTTTCTTTTGCCACTGGTTAAAGACAATTTGTTCAATAAACAGTTGTTTACTTATTAAGTTTACAAATCTGGTGTTTGTATTCTGTTAATCTAAACTAAACAATTAGGTGGGTTGATCAAACTTTTTTCACATTTGTCGCGGCTCAGGGTGCAGTGGGGCTTGATATTGCAGCGCACTATCCCCAGTGAGTTGTGACAATGTGGTTCAGGCAAGGAAAGCACACGAATAAATTGATAAATATGTAAATATATTAAGATCTATATGTAAAGTATGTGTAAATGAAATTGAATCTAAACATTTGCGTTACGGGCATTTCGTCCTGAGAGTCAGTATGTGTCATTGTGAGCTGCACTCAGGAGTAAGAAGGCACACACAAATTTGATTTTGTTCCAGTTATCCTACACAGACCTGTCAGGCTCCAGGGAATGTTTCTGCCCTCTCTCACAAGTGTTTAAAAGCATTTATTGGATCTCCCATGTGCTCCATGCCTCACTTTCTGAGCTGCATCTTTTTTTTTTCAGTGTACCAAGCCATGAAATCCACTCTTCCAACCTGCCACATCTCTCAACATCTTACCTTTGCTCCCAACTCTAACAACGTTGCTCAAATAGTACTTTATATGCAAGTGCCAGGAAGCTTCTGTTGGTATGTATATAGAATTGCAAAAGAATGAAAGAAGTTGCTCTTATATAGCACCTTTTATGATCTCAGGACATCCCAAAGTATTTTACAGCCAATGAAGTGCTTTTTATTGACATGCAGTTGGTGTTGTAATGTAGGAAAAGTTACAGCTAATTTATACACAGCAAGATCCCACAAACAGGAGTGCAGCACGTGCCAGCTATGGCTTTTTGGTTGTATTCTTCCCTCTGAGTCAGAAGGTTTTGGGTTCAAAGCCTACTCCAGAGACTTTAGTGCATAATGTAGGATGACACTCCAGTACTAAAGGAATGCTGTACAGTTAAATGAGACATTAAACCGAGGCTGCATCTTCCTTCCCAAGTGAATGTGAAATATGGATAAATGTTGGGCAGAGATCAGGAAGAATTGCCCAACTCATCCACGAAACAGCGATATGGGACCTTTTGCATCCACCTGAGAGGGCAGATGGGGCCTTGTTTTAATGTCTCATTTAGGAGACAGCACCTCTGACAGTGTAGTGCTCCCTCAGCATTGCTCGAGGATCAGCCTAGATTTTTGAGCATAGGTTCCTGGAATAAAACTTGGACCTACGACTTCTGACTCAGAGACGAGAGTGCTACCATATCTGACATCTATCACATTGTTGTTTGTGGGTCTTAGAGGCGAGATTGCTACTCACTCAGCCAGCGTTGACATTCATAAGAAGATTCTTTGGCCACTTAATTGCCTGATGTGAATTACTTGAGCTTGGGTCAGGACAGAGGCAGGCTGCTATTGGCCTCAATGTACATGGACAAAGATAAGGAGTAAAATATGGCAGGTTTCCCACTGCTGATTGATATCTGGTTTAGTTACTGACAAATGCAAGTGTGTGAACACTGAGAGGGGACAGGAAAGGTTTTGTTATTACTGCAATGCCAAATAGCTGAACATCCAACATGCCAACACTTGTATCTAGCTCACGCCTGAAGAAAGGCAATTTTGACAAGGTAGTCAAGAGACAGTGCCTGTGGAACTCTGTGTCAGTGTGGGGACAGAACAGCAAAGGAAGAAAATTTGAATGGTAATACAGAACACAGGCAGAGGCTGAGCAACAGATTAACCTGCCCAGTCTCTGAATTAGGGAATAGGAGAAAATATGCGATTCAGGAGAAGGGTAAAAATAAATTGCAAAATGGCAGAACACAGAAACTTCAAATCTGGCTTCAGTCATGTACCACAAAAAATTGCACTCAGGTACTACATGAGGTGATTTACAGCCGTAGTT
Organism: Cetorhinus maximus; assembly: GCF_964194155.1. NCBI lineage: Eukaryota > Metazoa > Chordata > Chondrichthyes > Lamniformes > Cetorhinidae > Cetorhinus > Cetorhinus maximus. Next base: position 8,042,285 of record NC_135907.1, on the reverse strand, counting down.
TTAAGGCAGATTTAAATGTCAGTCATAACCCTGGTCACACTCTCACTTCTTAGTCAGAAGATTATGGGTTCAAGTGTCATTCCAGAAGTTTGAGCACATAATTTAAGCTGACACTTGCAGTGCAGTACTTAAGGAGTGCTGTTACTAACTGTTGGTTAGTGCCACACTTCGGAGGAAACATTAAACTAAGGCCAGGTCTGGCCACTTGGGTAGATGTAAAAGATCCCACGGCACTATTTCAAAGCAGAACAGGGGAGTTCTCCCCGGTATTCTGAATTTATCCCTCAGTCTACATCACTAAAGTTTACAGTACAGAAATATACCACTCGACCCAACTGGTTTGTTCCATGAATCTCCTCAGTTACATCTAACCCAATCAGCATATCCTTCTATTGCGTTATTCCTCATGTGCTTAACTATCTTCCCCTTAAATGCCCCTATGCTATTCATTGTGGTAATGGGTTCCACATTATAACCAATCTCTGAGTAAACAAGTTTTTCATGAGTTCTTTATTGGATTTATTCGTCACTATCTTATATGCATTACTCTTAGTTTTAGAATCCCCCATAAGTGGAAATATTTTCTTTCCATTTGCCATATTGAATCCCTTCATTATTTTAAAAACTTCTACTAGGCCATCCCTCAATCTCTTTTTTAGAGAACAGAGCTCCAGCGTGTTCAGCTTTTCCTGACACTTATAACCTCTCAGTTCTGCTATCATCCTTGTAAACCTTTTCTTCTCCTTCACCAGTGCCTCTACAACATTTGTGTGATATGGAGACCAAGAACCATGTGTTATAACCAAGAAAGCCAAATGGTGAAGGATAGAACTGGAGCCAATCTTTATGCACTGTTACAAGCATTTATTTACAGAGATAGACATTACAAACACCGTCTCATTCATCAACCATAGTTTCAGTCTGTTCCTTTTTAGACACCTTCATAAGCATTTATTTACACAGTTACAGATTACAAGCAAGTACCTCCTAGCCCAACAACCACAGTTTAAATAATTCTCTTGATTCAACCAGAAGGTTGTCAATAAAGAGGAACTAAGAGCCATTTTTGAAAGGGCCACTAAAGTGTCACAAAATTTAAAAACTTTAAAAGGAGATTTAGTGAATAAAGTTAAAGTGGCATTCCCAGGGTGATGATGCATTCCAGAATTCTCCTGATGCCCACTAGTCAAAGAAGGCCTCAAGCATATCTGCAGACACAGTGTGCTCCCTCTCCAAGGAAATCCAGTATATTGTTGCTGAATGACTCTCTCAACTGCCCACCACCTGGGCCAGGCTCAGAAACAATCCCATGTGGAGCTCCTCTGATCTGCCTGCTCCTGTCTGCACCGGGTGGCCAAAGATCAGGCATGAAAGACTGAAGTGCAACCAAAAATTGAGGAGCAGCCCTTTCAGATAGTGAAAGAGGGGCTGCAACCTTACACACTCTACATTAATATGAAACACGGACTCCTCCAGGCTACAGAAATTAGAGACAGCCCAGGGGTCCATGTAACACCTTCCATTGCCAAATCTCCGCGAGACAAAGGTAGGATTACCGCAAAGTCCACCGGGGGTCCTAGCATCCGCCAGGTGTCAGGATGGAACGTCACTGCATGTCTGGATGGCTGAGGGTGAGAAAGTGGAGAGTGTGCAAGAGCAGCTTGTACAGGAATCCCATCTGCTCAGAGTGGAATGGCAGAGGGGATTTCCAAGAGATGACTCAGGTTGTGGGGCCAAAGCACCCCAGGGAGATTTCAGAGTCTGGCATCAATGAGACATTCTATCCAAATGGGGTTCGGCTTGGATGGGAGTGTTCCACATTCCTGAGCCACCTTGACACCAAATATAGTCAGGGCCAAGCACCATATTTTTAAGGTTCTCTACGGCTTTGGCCACAAGCTGAATGCTACCCAGGGACACACGCTGTGCCAGCTCTTCTGGTGACATCCAGCCCGCTTCACTACCATCCAGTATGTCCCCGACTCTAGTCATCGTGGCAGCCTGTGCTCTTTCCTCCACCAGCCACATAAACCCGTACGGATGAAGGTGCGGGTTCCTAAGCAGCGATCCCCAGACAATAGGCACCACTCCTGATGGGAGAGAACTCTGGCTTGAGGCAACCACATTCCAGACCCTGATCAGTTCCTAGTAAAAAACAGGCAGCTCCACCCGCACCCCCAACCCCCCCCTCCCCCCCCCAACCACCATCCCCTGCACCCCCAGGGTAATAAACAGTAGCTGCATGTCATTGAGGCCCTGCAGCTGCTGGAAGAAATACGTCCATCTGGGAAGAGGCTAGATGTACAGGTATCTCTGTGGGGTCTGAAAGTGGAAAGTCGCTACTTTGCACCTGACCGCTCTCCCTATGGGAGAGACCCAGCACCATGGCAGAGATCCAGTACATCCTTTTGTCCCAGAAGACATCGACAGGCTTACTTTGTATCTTGGTGACAAACAGTGGGAGGGATCAAAGTGACCAACTGGTATCACAGCATAGTGACCACCAGTTGTTATATGACCTGTACTCAGCCCCTGTAGGACAGCACTCAGAGCAGTCCTAACCAGCACCCTAGGCAAATGGTGACCTTGGCCTCCAACTTTTGCCAGTTTACTGGCCAGGCTTCCTCAGTAGGATAGACTCACAGGTAGAGAATGTTGGTGGTGCTCCAGACAAAAGGCCTAAACTCCTCCAGGCTGACCTTCGGCAGGTTCTTTCACAAAACTCTGCCAGCATCCCCACTGGACAGTTCGTCTGGATCTGAGACCTGGAATCCATCCTCAACCAGCTTCACCAGGAGCTGCCTAGGGACTCCCTGCCTTTTTTCCAGTGAGCAGTAAGGGGAAGCCATGGTCCAGGTCCTGGAGAAATTGGATCCGTGATCTCACGACTGTGACTTGGGACCCAATGAACCTTACCCATGTCCCACCATAGCCTTAAAGAGGGGAAATCTCCCTGCTCCCTTCTTCAATTGGGCCAGAATCGATGGAACGAGTCCCAGAATTGCTCGTCCTACAGCAGCAGGCTGTTAAAATGCCAAAAACATGGACCCCCATCCACAAGTGGGACAGAAGAGAACAGACCAGGCTGTGGTCTGAGCACAGCTCTGGCTGCCAGAGCACAGGAGAAGTATACCTGAGAAATCTAAAGGGAGCTAATTCTGGACCCCCCTCTTTCAGATTTCATAAAAGTGAAAGCACTACATTCAAGATGGCGATTTCGCCAGGCGTCCACCAAGATGTCAACCAGTTCCCTCAATGATCCCATTGCCATCTGGTGGTGTAGGTTACTGGAGGTCCCTCACCTCAGGGATATAGTTGGAGTCTCCCCAAAGATGACACACTCACCAGCATCAATAGAGCCAAGAAGAGAGGACACTTCTTCAAAGAGACGCATTTGCTGCATGCCGGCCAGGAGACCGTATACATTCACTAAGTGAAGTAGCACAACCCCCAGCCAGATAGTGAGATGAATCAAGCACCTGAGCACAGACTCCTTGACCACCAAGATCTGCAGCTAAAAATGTGGGACCAGGAAGATAGCCACCCCACCTGAAGAGGAGGCAAAGTGGCTCATGTAGACCCCTACTTGTCATTCCAAGAGTCAAGTAGCCTTGTCTCCTGAAACTGTCTGTGTTTCCTGCAGGAAGCATTCCACCTACTCCCTCTGCTTAAGGATCAAGAAGTTGAGAAACCTACGATGTACCTCTCTGCTGCCGTTGGTGTTGAGGCTGGCTATGGTTGTCTTCATGGCTGGAGTATAGTGCAACCATTGCCTACACCTTACTGTGGGAAGTGAACGGAGTCACTTGTGGTGGACGCCTCGAGTCAGCACAGCTCAAGTTGGCTCATGTCCTTGCTCAAACACACTCATTTGAGTAGAGTGGATAGAACTGACGAGCAGCACCAGCTCTGACCATTGGTCAGCTGGATCTTTTCATGACAACTCAAACTATTGGCCAGGAATTCCCAGAGTTCCACAAGAGGGATGAAGGGAGATCCAGGGAGCATGAGGCCACTCTAGCGATGGACTCTAAATCATCCCTGGTGGCCTCCACCAAAAACTGTCCTCCTCTGGGTCACTGGAGGGTCAGCCAGAGGCCCTACCTCTGTCATTATCCCACCCTCAGGATCAGCGGCAGAGGGATCCTGAAATAAAACAGAAAATGCTGGAAAAACAAAGCAAGTCTGGCAGTTAAGAGTCAACCATATTGCTGTGGGTCTGGAATCACATATAAGCCAGACCAGGTTTCCTTCCCTAAAGGCTATTAGTGAAGCAGATGGGATTTTATGACAATCAGCAGTAGTTTCATGGTCACCATTACTGAGACTAGCTTTCAATTCCAGATTTAATCAATTGAATTTAAATTCCACAAGCTGCCACGGTGGGATTTGAGCCCATGTCCCCAGATTATTAGCCTGGGCCTCTGAATTACTAGTCCAGTGACATTAACACCACACCACCATCTCCCCATCAGTATGACTCCCCTTCTTGTTCACTTACCAATGACCACACTCCCAATGTTAGATGTGTGTGCACAGGTGTTAGGAGAAGGCGTCAGCAGGCTTGGCTCTGATGCCATTTGTGGTCAAAACCAGCTGCTGGCAGTCAATGCTCATACATGGTGAATGCCCAGTGGACTGAGGTACAGGGAGAAGGCATCACCCATGGATCCAGAACCCCTGTCCCTCACTGCATCAGCACCTTTAGGAAAGGAAGGGGGAAAAAACCTAGAGGAAAAGATGAGAGTGCAAAATCTGTTGTGTACATGAAAAGCTGTTTTGCGTTAACGTTGCTGGTTATCTGGGGACAAGTGTGACTGGAAGGAGATATGCAAAAAGGTTAAAATGCAAAATAGGTTTTATTCTTGGCACATGTTTAATATAGACTATGATTGTAAACACTTATCAGAAAGCAAGCAATATTGCAAAGTAAAGATTAGCTAATCAGGCGATGTCTATGCATAGTTTATTTTTTGTGTTTAAGTATTTACTGTGACTACAGGCAAAAAATTGACTCCCCTAGTGCCTGATGACACCCTAATTAAATATTTGTACTTGACCTGGCACACCTATGCCATTTACTGGCATCAGCCAGCACCTTAATTACAGAACAAAAACAGAATTACCTGGAAAAACTCAGCAGGTCTGGCAGCATCGGTGGAGAAGAAAAGAGTCGACGTTTCGAGTCCACATGACCCTTCTTCAGAACCTTAATTACAGCATGGCTGAGGAATTGAAAGATACTGGGTCTGTGTTTATTTATTGATCTTATCCAAGGGGTTGGTCATAATGTCCTTTGGTTAGGGAGGGTTGGGGATGAATGTTGATTATATTTATTTGATTGGATCAGCTTTGGTAATTTCCTCTCCCCCCAACAGTCATGTAGTATGCTGACCTTTGTTGTGGATGTGAGGCTTAAATGGCAAGTGTGGTCAGTGCCTGTTCCTGACCATAACCAATATGAACTCAGCAATATAGGAACTGCGTGTTCAGCTTTCCACAATGACATCATTCAAGGTGTGGTCAGACATTTATACAAGCCTCCATAATAGACCTGTATGGTGGATCATATTTCAGTTTGGCAAGAATTAGGTCACCTTGCAGGTTAGTGTACCTTGTATATAATGATAAACTTGCAGACAGTGATTGACAGAAGATAGCACCATATTGTTTGCTGTAAGGGACAGTTTTAATGGCTTAGGTAGTGAAATTCTTTTTTATTCACTACTTGTCCCACACCCTGAGCAGTGACGCATAATAAGTTATGGTTTTGTATAACAGCTCTCTGATTACCTGGCCCTTCCACCATTCTAGTTGAGCACAGGTAGAGGCAGGTACTGCAGAGCATGGAGAGTGGGGAGACTTCATTTTAAAAAGAGCATGGAGAGTGGGGAGACTTCATTTATAAAGAGCATAGAGAACAGGGAAGCTTAATTTTAAAAAGAGCGCAGAGAGCGGGGAGACTTCATTTATAAAGAGCACAGAGAGCTGGGATACTTCATTTATAAAGGGCATGGAGGGCAGGGAGCCTTCATTTTAAAAAAGAGTGCTGGGAGCAGGGTAACTTCATTTTAAAAACAGGGAGACTTCACAAAGAGAGGTGCGAGAGGGAGAGAGCAGCAAGACTTCATAAAAAGCTTGAGAGGTAGAGGAGACAACGATTGGTAACTGACAGGTGAATAAACACTTTATTTAAAGTTTAAGGTATGTTCAGTGGAGACAGGCCATGTGGAATGTGTATCCTGTGGGATGTGGGAAGTCATGAAGGCACAAAGTACCCTCGATAACTACATCTGCAGGAAGTGTCACCAGCTACTGAAACTTGAGCTGCAGGTTGCAGAACTTGAGCAGCGGCTAGAGTCACTGTGGTGCATCCGCAAGGCTGAGGATTACGTGGATAGCACATTTAGAGAGGTGGTCACACCACAGCTAAGAAGTACACAGGCAGGGAGGGAATGGGTAACTGCCAGAGTATCTAAAAGAAACAGGTAGTTAGTGCAGGAATCCACCAAGGCTATCTCATTCTCTAACCTCTTTTCCATTTTGAATACTGGTGAGTGAACTGGTTCATCAGAGGACTGTAGCAAGAGCCAGGTTCATGGCACCACGGGTTGCTCAGCTGCACAGGAGGGGAGGTGGAAGAGTGGAAGTGCTATAGTGGTAGGGGATTCCATAGTTAGAGGAGCAGGCAGGTATTTCTGTGGCCATAGATGTGACTCCAGGATAGTATGTTGCTTCCCTGGTACCAGGTTCACCTGGCTGCAGGACATTCTTTTGGGGGAGGGTGAGCAGCCAGAGGTTGTGGTCCACATTGGGACCAATGACATAGGCAGGAAAAGGGATGAGGTCCTGAAAGCAGATTTTAGGGAGTTAGGAAGGAAATTGAAAAGCAGAACCTCAAGAGCAGTAATCTCAGGATTACTCCCAGTGCCACCTGCTAGTGAGCATAAGAATAGCAAGATTGAGCAGTTCTATATATGGCCAGAGAAACAGAGTAAGAGGGAGGGTTTTTGATTTCTGAGGCATTGGGACCAGTTCTGGGGCAGGTGGGACCTGTACAAGAAGGATGAGTTGCACCTTAACAGGACTGGGACTAATGTCCTCACAGGGAGGTTTGCTAGTGCTATTGGGGAGGGTTTAAATTAGATTTGCAGGGGCATGGGAACCTGAAGGGAAATTCAGAGAGGAGAGGAGAAAAACTGGCAGTTAACTGATAAGGAGGATATATCAGAGAGTAGTATCAATGTAAACAGAATACTTGGAGAGTTTGATAGAACTAGAGTAGGTATAGTAAGTCATTAGATGGGGTCAGAGCAAGGGGGAAAGTTAAAAAGCCTAAATCAGGATTAATGTACATGTATATGAATGGATGGAGCGTGGTTAATTAGATTGGTGAACAACAGGCACAGGTTGACAAATGGAACTATAATATTATTGCTATAATAGAGACCTGGCTCAAAGAAGGGCAAGACTGGGTGTTAAATATTCCTGGGTACATGGTATTTAGTAAAGACAGGCAAGGAAGGAAAGGGGGGATTGCGTGGAGAGTGGCAGTATTGATTAAGGATGGTATTACAGTACTGGAGAGAGAGAATGTTCCAGATAGGTCAAGGACAAAGGTACAATAACATTGATCGGTGTAGTAAATAGACTGCCAACTAGCGGAAGGGATGCAGAGAAAGAAATTTGCAAAGAAATTACAGAGAGGTGCAAGAATTATAAAACCATTATAATGGGGCACTTCAATTATCCAAATATAGACTGGGATAGCAATAGTGCAAAGGGACAAGAAGAGTGAGAGTTCCTGGAGTGTGTTCAAGATAATTTTCTGCAGCAGTATGTTCTGGGTTCAACGAGAGGGCAGGCACTGTTGGACCTGGTTCTGGGGAATGAGTTGGCCTAAGTGGATCAAATATCAGTGGGAGAGCATTTAGGGGACCGTGACCATTGTATCATAAGGTTTAGGGTGGCCATGGAGAAGGACAAGGAGCAATTCAGAGCAGGGATAATTAATTGGGGAAAGCCAACTTCAATAGGGTGAGAGTGCATCTGAGTCCAGTGAGTTGGAATCAAATATTGTCGGAAAAGATGGCTGAACAATGGGCTACTTTCAAAGAGTTAATATTGCAAACGATGTCAAAGTATATCCCCTCGAAGGGGAATGGTAGGACAAATAAATATAGAACATTCTGGATGATGAGAGAAATAGAGGTGAAGATGAAAAGGAAGAAGTACGTATAAGACAGATATCAGGAAGAAAATACAATGGAGAATCAGGCTGAAAAAGAAGGACCAGAGGGGAAGTGAAAAAGCTAATTAGAAAATCAAGGAGGGAGCATGAAAAGAGACCAGCAGCTAACATAAAAGGGAATCCCAAGGTCTTCTATAAGCATGTAAATAATAAAAGGATGGTAAAAGAAAGGATAGGGCCAATTAGGGATAAAAGAGGAGACTTGCATGTGGAGGCAGGAGAAGAAGCGGAGGTGTTAAATGAGTACTTTGCATCTGTTTTTACAAAGGAAGAGAATGCTACCCAGGCTGAGGTGAGAGAGGAGGTAACTGGTACACTCAAGGAATTTACAATTGAGAAGGAGGAGGTATTAGAAAGGTTATCTTTATTTAAAATTGATAAGATACCAAAACCAGATGAGATGCATCCGAGGATACTGAAGGAGCTGAGAGTGGAAATTTCACAGGCATTGGACAAAATCTTCCAGTCTTCCTTAGACACAGGGGTGGTGCTAGAGGACTGGAGAATTACAAATGTTACATCCTTGTTCAAAAAGGGGTGCAAGGATAATGTCGGCAACTACAGACCAGTTAGTTTGACTTCAGTGGTAGCGAAACCTTTGGAAACTATAGTTTGGGACAAAGTCAATAGTCAGTTAGACAGGTGTGGGATAATTAAGGAAAGCCAGCATGGATTCACTAAGGGAAAATCATGTTTAACTAACTTGCTGGAGTCTTTTGAGGAAGTAACAGAAAAGGTTGATAAGGGCAATGCTGTTGATGTGGTCTATATTGACTTTCAAATGCATTTGATATCGTGCCACACAATAGGCTTGTGAGTAAAATTCTAGCTCATGGAATAAAAGGAAAAGTAGGCACTTGGATAAGAAATTGGCTGAGTGACAGGAAACAGAGAGTAGTGATAAATGGTTGCTTTTCAGATTGGAGGAAGGCCTGTAGTGGAGTTCCCCAGGGGTCAGTGTTGGGAGCCTTGCTCTTCTTGATATATATTAATGATCTAGACTGGTAGTGTGTAGGACATGATTTCAAAATTTGCAGATGATACGAAGATTGGAAGCGTTGTCAACTGTGATGAGGATAGTGTTGAACTTTAAAAGGACATAGACATATTGGTGGATGGGCAGACAAATGGCAGATGAAGTTCAATGCAGATAAGTGTGAGGTGATTCATTTTGGCAGGAAGAATGTGGAGAGACAATACAAAATAAAGGGAGAAACTCTAAAGGAGGTGCAGGAACAAAGGGACCTCGTGTATATGTACATAAGTCATTGAAGGTGGCAGGACATGTTGAGAGAGCAGTTAATAAAGCATATGGTATCCTAGGTTTTATTAATAGAAGCACTGAGTACAAGAGTAAGGAGGTCATGTTAAACTTGTATTAGACCCTAGTTAAGCCTCATCTGGAGTACTGCGTCCAGTTCTGGGCGCCATACTTGAAGAAGGTTGTGAAGGCATTGGAGAGAGTACAGAGGAGATTCACAAGAATGATTCCAAGGATAAAAAAACTGTAGTTATGAGGATAGATTGGAGAAGTTGGGTCAATTTTCCTTGGAGGAAAGAAGGCTGAAAGGAGACTTGATAGAGGTATTCAAGATTCTGAGGGGTATGGACAGTGTAAATAGTGAGAAACTGTTCCCACTTAAGAGTACATCAAGAACTAGAGGGCACAGATTAAAAATAATGGGCAAAAGGAGTAGAAGTGATGTGAGGAAAATTTTTTTCACCTAAAGGATGGTTGGAGTCTGGAATGAACTTCTTGAAAGAGGCAAGTGCGATCAAAGTATTCAGAAGGGAATTGGATTGATCTCTGAAAAGAAAGAATGTGCAAAGTTACAGGAATAAGGCAGGGGAGTGGGATTAGGTAGAATGCTCTTTCAGCGAGCCAGTGCAGACTTGATGGACCAAATGGCCTCTTCTGCACTGTAAAGATTCTGTGTCTGTGTCTGTGTGTGTGTGTATCTGTGTCTATGTGTGGGTGAAGTATTGCAGCTGAACTTCAATTCTGGTTACTTTTCAGTGTGTATGTTAGCAGGCTAATCATCATGGAAAGGATCACTTGCCATAACTTGGCATCAATCATACATTTTCTAACATTGGATATTGATTAATAATGGGAACTCTGGTTAATAATTTCCCTATCATCAGCCCAGATGTTCAAAGGTCAATTATATATGCCCTATTACTACTCAACTGAGATTAACAATTCACTCTTCCCTTCAGCTAAATATTTTAAACATCTTAAAATATTTCATAAGGCAGGGGTGATTCATATATCAATGAGAGATTGGAAAAAACCATCTGGGGAAATGAGCAAAGGTGAGATCAAAGAGGATAGTTTTGAGGAAGCTTTTAAAGGTGGGGAAACTTGTAGCAATGTAGAGTTATGAGAAGAGAACTCTAGACAGCACACTGATGGTTGGAGGTTGTAACACTGATGGTGGAATAAAGTTAAGAAAGGTATGCAGATCTTCAGACTAATTTTCCAGAGTGGGTTGAGGGAGCCAGCATGTAAGGCTGGAGGCGGTTGCAGCAGAGGATGGGGTTAAAGTCATGTAGGGATTTATAAAATAAGACCTTGAAGTCAATGGACTGGGGTATAGGAAACTGGTGAAAATCCATAAGGAAAAGAGTGACTGGTGAGTGAGATTTAATGTGAAATAGACGGTTTCTGGTTGAGTTGGAATTTATGGAGCTCGGAGGCTGGTGAGGAAATTGATGTAGAAGTTGAGCCCGATGGAACTGGTGGAAATAAGGCTTTCAACAATAGCAGGGATGAGGTAGGGATTGAAGTGGAGGATATCTTCGAAGTTGGTTGAGGCAATTCACAGTTGAATAGGGAACCTTGACTGTACTCTATCAGGTTTGGCTAGAATGAAGAACTGTGAAGAAGATATAGTAACGTATTATAACAGAAAATGGCTTTGGCCTAGCAATGCTTAGCTAACTCAGCACAGAACAAGGATGGAAGTAGTGAACTTCCTGGTTTAGTATATTCTTCTTTGAAATTGTCATTGACAATTTGGCTCAGTTGGTAACATATTGGATATTGAAATCAGAAGGTTGTGGGTTCAAGTTCCACTCTGTAATTTGATTAATTTGGTCTGACACTCCAGTGCAATGGTGAGGGAGTGTTGCATTGACACCAGTGCTGTCATTCAAATGAGACGTTAAACTGAGGTTCAGGTGGATATTAAAGTTTCTGTGAACCAGCTGAGAAGCAGGGAGTTAACCTGGCCAATTTTTCTCTCAATAAATATCATCCAAAAAAATTATTAACTAGTCATTCATCTCGCTGTTGTTTGCTGTGAACACAATGGCTGCTCCATTTGTTTATCTAACAGCACTCATTACATTTTAAGGCAATTTATTGTGTGGTCAGGTGCTTTGAGATGTAATTTATAAATTTGTACCTTTCTCTCAATTGATCAGTTATTCATTGAACAGTTGAGTCATAGTGATCAGGAAGGTCCCAGATCTGATCCTAGGCTCTGTGCTCAGTGAGCTGGCATGTGCTAAAGATGGGACAGTTTTCACCAGGGGAAAAACAGTCAGGGCTCCCACTGCTCATTCAGCAACCCCTGTTCCAATGCAATAAAAACAGAAAATGCTGGATCAGCAGGTCCAGCAGAATCTGTGGAGAGGATAGACAAGACAATGTTTCAGCTGTGGTCAGAACTGGGAAATGTCACAGATAAAGAGCATGTGAAAGGAACAGAACAAGGGAAAGGAGGATAACAGAAGTGATATTAACATGATAAATGTCCAGTAGTACTGCTGGAATACATGTGGAAATAGAGTTGCCAACCCTCCAGGGTTGGCCTGGAGTCTCCAGGAATTGAAGATCAATCCCCAAGACACTGCTGTGTGCAACCCTGGAGAAAATTCATTGGGACATTAAAAAAGACTTTTTATGTAATTTTCTTTGAACATTGATCTTTACCAGATATAAAAATATTGAAGATGGGAAAGAAAGGCCATTTGAGTCAAGCATCATCCAACTGGGTAATAAGTCTTTTTGCTTTCTAATTGATGTAGGAAGGCAGTGCATCACAAAAGTGGCCGACTAATGGCAGGAGCATGGGGCAAGTCATGAAACCCCCAGGAATAAATTTAATCACAGCTGGAAACCCTATGTGGAAAGTGGGCTCAGCTGAGATGCCCTGGCCCCTGCAGTTCAATAACCTGCCCGCAGTCATTGGAAAAATAAATAATGACCAGTCAGCTGAGGTGCCAGATCGAACCAGTGAGGGACAGAGAACTGGCAAGGGAAAGAAAAAATTGTGAAAAATTCAGAATTTAGAGAATTCCTCTTTCCTGAATTTTTTAAGTAAGTTTTGACCACATAGATCAAAAAAAGATACGTGTCTTTACAAATCCACCTCTTTGTACATTATCAAAGCCTCTTGCCTAATCCCATCAACAGGCCCTGTGTGTGTTTTCTTCCATTTATGGTCGAAAACTGTATGGTGTGCGAACTGGTGGGAGGGACTGTGGTTTCCTATTGCACTAACATTGTTCCCACTGACAACAATCATTTTAAGAATCAAAGTAACTAACCTCTGACACAACTCATTGGCAGGACTCTCCCAGACTGTTAAAGACATACTATGACACACTGACTGCATTCCTCACATTCCTATCCTGCTGCAGCTGGGAACCATAGCTTCTAAGCCCTCAGTTCATTGGTTGTGATCTCACCCTCAAAGTTCTTTCATTTATATATGTTTTTTCCTTTTTAGGGCAGGAAGCTGGGATGGATTGGGCCATACATTGTAAGGAAACTATCATAGGAATATGAATAGGCTTTCATTCATTTATATGTGTCAGTGGTATAAGCACTTTTGGGGCTGTAATGAGTAAGGGTGCTTTAATATGATCTTTAATTGTCGAAAGCACTAAAGGTTTAGAACCTCCCATTACTTCCACTTGATTTGGCAGTGTTAAGTATGGAAAGATGTCTGATAGGAAACAGGCAAAGGGTTTACAGACTATTTGTATGCATTTATTTAACAGGATAAATAGGCCAGAGGCGTGGCCTTGTTTTTCTTTATATAAGTATCACACTGAGGTTGGTGGCGTCCTGATCTCTGTTGCTCCCAATTACATCACAAAGTGAAGTGATACAACTGCACATGCACTGCGTTGTCAACAAATACAGCCTTTGGTGTGATGGGGGAACTAGCAAATACTGCTGTTCCGTAAGCTGGAGCATCAATGATGCAAGCTGGGTTGTTCGATTGGTAATTATATCTCATGCTCTCCATACACAATGTATTAAATGAAGGATTTAATACATTGACCCATCTAAGAAATAATTTTGCCCAATGACACCATATTAATGTTAAGATGAATTGAGGTTAAGATCCAAATTGTGACTTAAGTTTAGGTGTTCAGTGTTCTAATGCTGAATGTGATTGCTTTCAGGATAATATTTCTTTCATTGTTTGTCATCTGCGGCTCAGTTGGTTCCACTCTTGTCGCTGAGTCAAAAGGTTGAGGTTTCAAGTCCCACTTGCAGAGCACATAATCAAGGCTGATACTCTCAGTTTCCAAAATATCGAGGGCTATTCCTTGTAAATGCTACCTTCAGGGTGAAAATTTTGCAATGGAGCTCAGTTTAAGGGAGTAGGTATGTGACCGGGATGACAAAAATCTGTTCAAATAGCTTTTCTTTAGGATAACAAATAGCAAATAGAAACCCAGGGGGAAAGATCTCTTCTGCAAACATGAATATAAGAGAAAACAGTTACTATTTAACTCCTGAGCTGCTCACAAATATGATATGACAGTTTGATACAGATATGTCCCCATCCCCCAGTCTGAGTTGTCTTTAGTTGGGAACGTGTGAATGGTGTTACTGACTGGGCTCCATTCAGCTGAAGATTAAAAACTTAATTTTGCTCCTGGTTTATTGGTGAGGAAGACTGGTTATAATTCAGTGACAGCTCCCCAAGGGCAGAACACTCACTGTAGCAATATGTGCAGGCAAGTCTTGTCTGCAGTTTGTGCATAGCAAAGGCAAATTGATTTATGTGAATTGCATTGTCCTATAGCTGGCAGCTATATTAACAAGGTTAGAAATTCAGTGTCATTTGTATTAGAGTCATATTTTACAAAAAAACATGGTATGTGTCCTCCTGTCTGCAATTTCTGCAAGTTACATATGTGAAACCATGAACTGCAAATTCTTGAATGTTATCTCAGTTGTGGATTTCATGTAGAAATAAGAGCTCGACTTCAAACATGGTGCCTGCACATTGTATACACCAATGCAACCTAGCCCCAAGGCACACATTCATACACCTATATAAAAACAAAAAACTACTGCGGATGCTGGAAATCCAAAACAAAAACAGAATTACCTGGAAAAACTCAGCAGGTCTGGCAGCATTGGCAGAGAAGAAAAGAGTTGACGTTTCGAGTCCTCATGACCCTTCGGCAGAACTGAGTAAAGTAGTACACCTACCTGACAAACACTGCTCACCACATGCAGAGTACCCTGTGTACTCACGAGTTCTGAAGTGTCAGAGAAACAACAAGAAAATAATAAATCTTGAACTCCCTCCTCCATCCCCACCCCCTTTCCGTTTCTTCCCCCTCCCTTTTGTTTTTTCCAATAATTTATATAGATTTTTCTTTTCCCACCTATTTCCATTATTTTAAAATCTATACCTTTAATGCCCTGTTAGTCTTTCCACCCCACCCCCACTAGAGCTGTACCTTGAGTGTCCTGCCATCCATTCTTAATTAGCACATTCGTTTAGATAATATCACCACCTCTTTGTTCCTTTGTCTGTGACATCTTTTGATTATCTGCTCCTATCACTGCTTGCTTGTCCCTACAACCACCCCCCCCACCAACTTCTCTCCCCCCACCCCCCCACCTTAAACCAGTTTATATTTCACCCCTCTCCTAATATTACTCAGTTCTGTTGAAGGGTCATGAGGACTCGAAACGTCAACTCTTTTCTTCTCCACCGATGCTGCCATACCTGCTGAGTTTTTCTAGGTAATTCTGTTTTTGTTAAGAAAATAACAAGTCATTGTTTCAATTTAATGGCAGAGATGAAGATGAACCACCTATCCTCTCTGCATGAGTGCAGTAAACGAGAACACAAGTACTGCAGGAAATCTCTCCTGAAGGTGCAGGGTCGTGCTAGGATATGGTTGCAAATGTTCTACATTTTAGTTCTCCAGCATGTCATACTTGAGCCTAAGCAGACAGTATCGGCAGACTATTTATTCAATCATAAGAAGCATCAATTCAGACCCTAATCCTGTTGCCCGCTAATGTTGAGATGTGTATACTTGCCAGCAGGAGTCATTGGACAGTGACCCAAGTGTTGGTGACCTCTTAAAATGCTTTCATGTAATGGATTCTCTTCTAGCTCCCATACAGTTTTCTCCAGGATATGCCAAGAATTCACCTTTGGTCCCTTCGTCTTTCCCATTTACATGCTGTCCATCAGCAGCATTGTTTACAGACATGGATTCAGCTTGCAAATTTGTTGATGGTCTCTCCCTTGACCAGTGATTTTCTCCATGCCATCAGATCGTCTATCTCATGCTAAAGTTTTGAATAATCCAGAATATTCTACAAACATCTGGAAGATCAAACCACCTGATTATGTCCCTGCCACCATTCTGTCCCCCTCTCTGAGAGCTGATTCATCCAGTTCAACAAAGAGATGAGTTTGATGCTAAAACTCTTATTCATGTCTTCATTACCTATAGGTTCGATTTCTCCAATCCTCTCCTTGCTAGATTCCCAGCTGTCATCTATCATAAAATTCGAATCACCCAACTTTCACTGCCAGCATCCTATCCCACACTAGGCTCTGTTCACCTATTTCCTCCATTCCTCACTAAACTACATGGCCTCCCCATTTCCCAATGGTTTGAATTTAAAACTCTTGCCCTTATCTACGAATCCCTCCATGATTTTGCCTCACCCTACTTTTGGAACCTTATCCCCTTACCATGTCATCTGAACTTATATACATCCCTTCTGTGATCCAGCTGCACTGGAAGAGCTTTCAATTGCTTAGTCCTAATTCTGGAACCACCCCCCATCTTTCTACCCCTCTTCCCATCTTTAAAAGCCTTCTCAAAGCACAATTCTTCAACCAAGAATTCAGACACCTGTCTTAACCAACAACAACACATATTTATATAGCGCTTTTAACATAAAACATTCCGAGGCATTCACAAGAGCATTATAAAACAAAACACGATACTGAGCCACATAAGGAGATATTAGCTTGATAAAACTTGGTCAAAGTAGTAGGTTTTAAGGAGTGCCCTAAAGGAGGAAAGTGAAGTAAAGAGCTGGAGAGGTGGAGGGAGGGAATTCCAGAGCTTAGGGCCTAGGCAACTGAAGGCACGGCAACCAATGGTTAAGCAATTAAAATCGGGTATGCTCGAGGGGCCAGAGCCAAATGAGCACAGATATCTAAGAGGATTGTGGGGCTGGAGGAGATTAGGGAGGGGAAGGCCATGAAGGGATTTGAAACCAAGGTTGAGAGTTTTAAACTCAAGACAGAAGCCAATGTAGGTCAACGAGCACAAGGGTGACCCACCTGCAAAGCCCTGGCATTTGGTCCTCTTGTCCTTTATCATGTTAAAGATGCTGTACAATCAACAGTGCAAGCCCAGGCTGACTTTTATTGTACTTAGCTTTGAGATGCTGAAGAAAACTAAAGCAGCACGTTTTAGCCCCGCCTGAGATATGTTGATTCACCGTGAACTTGGATCTTCTGAATAGCATGCCTCTAGTTCCTGTGGCTGTGTCTTTACAAACAAAAATGATCACATATTCAGCCCCTGGTCAGTGTGGAATTACACAAGCTGAGACTGGTAGCTGTTGGGATGCAGTGAGTGGCATCAGTACATTGTACTTGAGGGACTGAAAACGAATTCAGCCTGGGCATCTTCTTCTAATCACTGAGTGACACTGATGTGATGACAGGTTTGGCAATGCTGACCCCCCCACGCTATCAGCACCCCCGCTCCCCATCCCTCGCACTCCAGTCAAATACCTCCCTCCATCATTCACTGTCCAAGCAATGACATGCTATTTGGGGAGGTATTAGAAAGGCTGCTGGCACTGTGGAATTGTACACCTGCAAGCAACAATGCCTTTGGAAGAAGTGAAAAGAGAATATTAATGGGTGAAAATCAGCAATTCAGCAGAAATTATATGATAAACCACAGAGACTGTAACTTGGAATTTTCCTGGAAGTTTTCCAGTAAACAGATCAATGGAACTCCTGGAGAAACTACATAAATACGGTTTTCCAGTGTTCCACCAACTTAATGACAGGAGATTGGGAAAATGCAGAGAAATTTAGGGTTAGTGAGGCTGGAGGATGAGAAACAGATTAAGATTTAGCACTTGAATGCCCTGAAAGAATGTTTTCACATGCACTTATTAGAATTCCATGCATTAGGTGGGAGGAGTGTGGAATTTGTTTGTTATCTAGTGCTCTGTTTGTTTAATGCTTTCATTTTTGATTTAATTTAGAGCTTACTTCCAAACTGTTAATCTTTAATGTTTGTATAATCCTTATAATTTTCTTCTCCCGTCTCCTTTGGAGGTAAAGATCCATGACTGTCACTCATCCTTCCTCACATGAGGCTTGATAGTGAATATCAGAAGGTTAAATGACTCCATATGGTATCAGAGCTGAAACAAGTTCTGCCTTATCTCATCTTTACTCACATTCACTTTCTAGTGTCAGTCACTGTATGATATCAGGCATGGGAATTTTGGTTGTTTTTCCTCTCCTAAGCCTAAGAGTTGAATCCAATTGTAACACCTGTACTTGCATCCTGACATGGTTTAATTAACGCAGTACATTTATGGTGTCAAACTGGTATATTCCTAGATAATGGCAAAATACTGCGGATGCTGGAAATCTGAAATAAAAGCAAAAAACGCTGGAAAAACTCAGCAGGTCTGACAGCATCTGTGGAGAGAAAGACAGAGTCAACGTTTCAAGTCGGTACGAACTCGAAACATTGACTCTGTCTTTCTCTCCACAGATGCTGTCAGACCTGCTGAGTTCTTCCAGCATTTTTTGTTTTTGTTGGTATGTTCCTGGTCTGTGTGACTCAGCTAAAGGAAGAACCTGTACTCATATTACTGCTACATTTGGATGAACATGGAGAGCCCTTGTGGGAGCTTGCTGTTTAATACACCCAGATACACTGGGCTGAATTTTATATGCCCCATCCCACCACCTTCCTGTCTATCCCCGAGCTCACCTCTAATATGGGGGTGGGGGGGGTGGGGGTGCCGTCGCCAAAATTGGCAGCCCGCTAGCCATATTTAAACATATAACCAAGGGTCGATTAAGCTTTTTTCAAGCCAATTGACCCTGAAAGTACACTGCCCGATTTTTTTACATGAAATGTTTAAGGAGCAGGAAGGAATGGGGGGCTGCTCTTCAGGGGCTGCCCTAGGTCGAACCTCCGCCCTTCCTTCCCACCCTCTCCCTCCCTTAAACCCAACCCCTCCCTCCCCTGTCCCGCTACCTAACCTACCCAAACCCTCCTGGCCCAAGACCCCGGACTTACCTGCTCCGGGTTTCAAGGGCCTTGATCTTTTTTTTCCTGTAGTCCTGGCAGCTGCCACTGACGTCTTCCTGGCATCGCCAGGACTGATGAAGCTGCCGGCCAATCAGGATTGACTGGCAGCTCCAGAGGGCAGGACTTCCGTCCTAATGAGGAGCGAAAGTCCCACTTGGCCCTCATTAAAGAGCTCCAATGTACTTTATGGCTACGGGGTGGGTCAGGTCGGTTCTACACCGATGTGGTTTCCGGGATGGGGGGGTGCGGTTTCATCCAACCCTGGATTATTCCGCCCAGTGAGCCTACAGCACCAAAACAGGCCATTTGTTTATGCTCCACATGAGTTTCCTTCAGCCCTTTTCATATAAACCAATCAGCATATCATTTTATTCGTTTGCCCCTTGTGTGCATATGTAGCTTCCCCTTAAATGTATCTATCCTATTCACCTCAACAGCTCCAAGTGTGATAGTGAATTCTGCACTCTGGGTAAAGAGGTTTCTCCTGAATTCACTACTGGAATTATTATTGACTATCTTATAGTTACTTCTGATATCTAAAAGTGAAAATGTTTTCTCTACACTCACCTTTACCCCTTCATTATTTTAAAGATCTCAATCAGATCGCTCTACAGCCTTCTCTTTTCTAGAGAAGAAAGTCCCAACCTCTTCAGCCATTCCTGATGGTTATAACCTCTCAGTTTTGTTATCATCCTTGTGAACCATAGAACCATAGAAAAGTTATGGTGCAGAAAGAGGCCATTCTGCCCATTGTGTCTACCCCAGCCAAAAAGAGAAAAAAGAAACTAGCCGCTCATTTTAATCCCACTTTCCAGCACCTCGTCCGTAGCCTTGCAGGTTACAGCACTTCAGATGCAGATCCAGATACCTATTAAATAAGTTGAACATTTCAGCCTCAACCACCAACTTAGGCAATGAATTCCAGATGCCCACCACCCTCATGGGTGAAAAAGGTTTTCCTCATGTCCCCTCTAATGCTTCTGCCAAACACCTTAAATCTTTGCCCCCAGGTAATTGACCCTCAACTAGGGGAAACAAGTCTTTCCTGTCTATCCTATCTAGGCCCCTCATAATTTTGTACACCTCAATTAGGTGACCCCTTAACCTCCTTTGTTCTAACAACCCTAGCCTATCCAATCTCTCCTCATAGCTTCAATTTTCAAGCCCTGGCAACATTCTTGTAAATCTGCTCTGCACTGACTCCAGAGCAATTATGTCCTTCCTGTAATGTGATGACCAGAACTGTACACAAAATTCCAGCTGTGGCCTAACCAACGTTTTATACAGTTCCATCATTACATCTCTGCTTTTGTATTCAATACCTCACTGAGTAAAGGAAAGCATTCCATATGCTTTCTTGACCACCTTGTCCACCTGTCCTGCCACCTTCAAGGACCTATGGACATGCACTCCAAGGTCTCTCACTTCCTCAACCCCTCTCAATAATTTCTCATTTATTATATATTCCCTTGCTTTGTTTGCCCTCACCAAATGCATTGCCTCACACTTTTCCTATTGAATTCCATTTGCCACTTCTCCGCCCACTCAACCAAACCATTGATATCATTCTGGAGGTGACAGCTATCCTCTTCACTATCAGCTACATGGCCAATTTTTGTGTCATCTGCAAATTTCCCAATCATGCCTTCCACATTTAAGTCTAAATCATGAATATATACAACAAAACAGCAAGGGCCTCAACACTGAGCCCTGTGGAGCACCACTGGAAACTGTTTTCCATTCGCAAAAACATCCATTGACCATTCCTATCACTGAGCCAATTTTAGATCCAACCTGCCAGCTTCCCCTGTATCCCATGAGATCTCACTTTCCTGACCAGTCTGCCATGTGGGACCCTGTCAAATGCCTTACTAAAGTCCATGTAGACAACATCCATTGCCCTACCATCATCAATCCTCCTTGTTACTTCCTCAAAAAATGTTATTAAGTTAGTAAGGTACGACCTTCCCCTAACAAAACCATACTGACTATCCCTGATCAATTCATGCCTTTCTAAATGACACTTTACCTTGTCTCTCAGAATTGTTTCCAATAATTTGCCCACCACCGAAGTCAGACTGACCAGCCTATAATTTTCTGTCCTATCACTTGCACCCTTTTTAAATAATGGTACAACTTTCACAAACCTCCAATCCTCTGGGACCTCGCCTGTATGTAGTGGATTGGAAAATGATCCTCAGAGCATCCACTGTTTCCTCCCCGGCTTCCTTCAACAGCCTGGGATCCAATCCATCTGGCCCTGGTGATTTATCCACCTTCAAGGATGCCAATCCCTCCAGTACCTACTCTCTCATTATGCTTATTGTATCCAATATTTCACACTCCTCCTCTTTAACTAGAATATCTGCACCATCCCTCTCCTTAGTGAAGACAGAGACAAAGTACTTATTCAGAACCCGGCCCACATCTTTTGCATCAAACCACAAGTTACCATGTACATCTCTGAAAGGCCCTACCTTTTCCTTAGTTATCCTCTTGCTCTTAATGTACTGGTAAAACATCTTAGGATTTTCTTTGCTTTTACCTGCCAATATCTTTTTGTATCCTCTCTTTGCTTTCCTAATTTCCATTTTACTTCACCCCTGTACTTTCTATACTCCTCTAGGCTTTCTACAGTATTAAGTCTTTTGTGACTGTCATGAGCTTTCCTTTTTTTGCTTTATCTTGGCCTATATGCTTCTAGATAACCAGGGAGCTCTAGGTTTGGCAGTACCACCCTTTTTCTTTGTGGGGACATGTCTACACTGTGCCTGTAGAATCTCGCCTTTGAATACCTCCCACTGATTTGACACAGTTTTTCCTTCTAATAGCTGTATCCAGTCCACTCTCTCCAGCTCACCTCTCAGTTTTGTAAAATTTGTCTTCCCCCAATTTAGAACTTTTACTCCTGTTCTATCTTTGTCCTTTTCCATAATGATGCTAAATCTAAATCTAACTATATTATGGTCACTATCTCCAAAATGGTTCCCCCGTTGCTACTTCATCCACTTGCCCAGCTTCATTTCCTAAGACTAAATCTAGAATTGTGTCCCCTCTCGTTGGGCTTGTTACGTGCTGGCTAAAAAAGTTATTTTGAATGCACTTAAAGAATCTTGCGCCCTCTGTGCCTTTCACACTGTTCGTATCCCAATTGATATTAGGGTAGTTAAAGTCCCCAATGATTACTGCCCTATTATTTTTGCACTCAGAAATTAGTTTACATATTTGTTCTTAAAACTCCCTTCCACTACTTGAGGGTCTATAGTACACTCCAAGCAGTGTGGCTGCCCTTTTTTTATTTCTGAGCTCAACTCATATGGCCTCATTTGATGCTTCATTTAGTATATCATCCCTCCTCACATCTGTAATTGTTTCTTTAACCAATAGTGCTACACCCCCACATTTTTTACACCCTCCCTATCCTGCCTGAAAACTCTATATCCAGGGATGTTGAGCTGTCATTTTTGCCCCTCCTTAAGCCAAGTTTCCGTTATAGCGATGATATTATGCTGCCATGTGTCTATCTGTGCCCTCAGCTCATTGGCTTTATTTACTATGCTCCCTGCATTTACATATATACCTTTTAACACTGCCAAATTCCTGTGCTGTACACTTTAACCTGTGCCGCTTCTGTCTTTCAGAGTCACTCACTAGTTCTCCAGCTCCTGTTCCTTGCTCTGAATTTGCCCTCAGCATCCCATACCCCTGCCAATCTAGTGTTAAACACATCGTAACAGCGCTAGCAAATCTCCCTGCGAGGATATTTGTCCCAGTCCTGTTCAGGTGTAGACCGTCTGGCTTGTACAGGTCCCAGAACCAATCCCAATGTCTGAGAAATCTGATGCCCTCCCTCCTACACCAGCTTTTCAGCCATGTGTTTATTCACTCAATCCTCCTATTTCTATACTTGCTTGCACATGGGACTGGGAGTAATCCTGAAATTACTGCTTTAGAGGTCTTGCTTTTCAATTTCCTTCCTACCTACTTAAAGCCTGCTTTCATCCCCTTTCTTAAGTCATTGGTACCAAAGTAGACCACAACCTCTGGCTGATCACCTTCCCCCAGAAGAATGTCCTGCAGCTACTCCATGACATCCTTAACCCTGGCTCCAGGGAGGCAACATACCATTCTGGAGTCAGGTCTACGGCCACAGAAACGCCTGTCTGTTCCCCTAACTAATGAATCCCCTATTACTATTGCTCTTCCCCTCTTCTTTCTCCCCTCCTGTACAGCAGAGCTGCCTGTGATGCCACAAACTTGGCTCTGACTGCACTCCTCTGAGAAACCAACGCCTTCACCGGTATCCGAAATGGAAAATCCAATTGGTGAGTGGGACCCCGGGGGACTCCTGCACTACCTGCCTACTTTTCTTGGACTGCCTGGCGGTCACCCATTCCCTTTCTATCTCCAGGCTCCTGAGCTGCAGTGTGACCACCCCTCTGAACATGCTATCCATGTAGCTCTGAGCCTTATGGATATGCCACAGTAACTCCAGCCACCAATCGAGTTCTGAAACCCAGAGCTCAAGGTTCTGCAGCTGGTGACACTTCCTGCTCCCAGGATTTTGACCCAGCAACAGTGAAGGAACAATGATATAGTTCCAAGCCAGCGTGGTGGGTAGCTTGGAGGGAAAGTTAAAGGTGGTGGTGTTCCCAGGTCTCTACTACCCTTGTCCTTCTAGGGTGGTGGAGGTCATAGATTTGAAAGGTGCTGTGAAGGGAGTCTTGGTGAGTTGCTGCAGTGCATCCAGTAGATGGTACACACTGCTGCCATTGTGCACTGGTGGTTGAGGGAGTGAAAGTTTATGGTGGTGGATGGGGTGCTGATCAAGCGGCTGCTTTGTCTTGGGTGATGTCAAGCTTCTTGAGAGTGGTTGGAGCTGCTTTCATCCAGACAAGTGAAAAGTGTTCCCTCACACTCCTGACTTTTGCTTTGTAGATAGACGACAGCCTTCGGGAATTTGGGGACATTACTTTGCTAATTACATTCCCATTCTGCAAGTTTATTGATGTTTTCTTGTATTTTATAGTGTTCTTCCTTTGTGTTAACTACAATCTGCCTCCCAATTTGGTGGCCTTCACAAAATTTGAAATTGTGCATCTGATTTCCAAGTCTAAATTGTGAATGTAAATTGTGAACAGTGGTCCCAGCAGCGATCTCACTTTCCATCTTCTGTCAGTTTATGGCTGGGATTTTCTCTGAAATCGGCAAAGTCCGATATCAGGTGGGAAATCGACGTTTGACCCTCCGACAGTGATGGCAGAATTTCACCCCATTTCGTGTGGAACATTGTGAAAAATCAGTGGCACAGGGTTTTACGTTGGATCGCTGGTGGGGCAGCCTCACATTCGCCTGCCCCACCATGACCTCAGAGCTTCAGTAATCTGGTCGCCATATTTAAAAGCCGCCCCTGCACAGAGCTAGCACTCTCCAAGGGAAAGGAAGCTGCTGGAAACTGATGGCTGCCAAAGCCAGGAAACATGCTGCCCTCAAATTTAGTGACGGCTCCCTCACGCACCTACTAAACGCAGTGGAGGCCCACTGTGATATCTTGTACTCCTGCTCTGGGCGAAGACCAGCAAGCAAGGTCACCAATCCAGCATTGGAGGCGGTGGCAGCAGTGGTCAGCGCCAATGCATTCCAAAAGTGGACAGCCACCCAGTGCCAAAAGAGGATGAATGATCTCCTCCATTCCGCCAGGTTAAGTCACTCTTCTCATCACTCTCAACTCACACACTCACAAACCCATCATACATCCACAGGGATCTCATTCACTGCCAGCTCAAGGGACATCACCACTCACTCTCTCACACATACTTCCTTCTGACCTGCGGATCGTGTCCTCATTTTGTCCATGGCACCACTGCACCTACACATGCCAGGCCTCCTCATCTAGCCTGACAGACGTCTTGCTTACACTCTCTCCATCTGTCTTCATGCAGGACAAGCTGGCACAGAACAAAAAGGGGAGGTCCCAGAATGGTGGACGAATGCCCGACCTCAAGGTGCTGACAGACTTTGAAAATAGAGCCACCCAGCTGGCTGGCGAGGATGTGGACCATTCGTGTGCTGATGGTGAGGTCGGCAGCACTCAGTCAAGTGAGGATCCAGCAATGCAACATCCATCAGACAAACATGTCTCCTGTTTCACAGGCCACTGCCATGCACTAATTATCTCTCCTTTCTTTCACAGGCACTTGTGGGAATCAGCCAAAGAGCCAGGTTCTTGACTCCAGCACCGAGGACACCACGAAAGAGGAATCCACAGATACCAACACTGAAGTCCCGTCACAGCTCTCACTCACACCCTCCACCAGCACAGGGACACACACCTCGGTGGGACCTAGTTTTAGAGTAGCCTCGGGGTCACAATCTAGTGAGCACTAGTGAGTCTGATCCACAGCAGGCGGAGGCAGGGACATCCCAGGGTGCCAGCACTCGGAGGACTGCTGTAGGCCAAGAATCTGCTGAGTCCAAGTCAGATGAAGAGCCTCTGGACTCGGTCATACCTCAGTTGTTG
Source organism: Cetorhinus maximus (assembly GCF_964194155.1). Taxonomy (NCBI): domain Eukaryota; kingdom Metazoa; phylum Chordata; class Chondrichthyes; order Lamniformes; family Cetorhinidae; genus Cetorhinus; species Cetorhinus maximus. The sequence continues at coordinate 8,016,924 of NC_135907.1, read as the reverse complement.
GAGCTGCAAAGACAAGCTCGGGAACATTGGGAAGGGATGTCTGCTGCACTCCTCAGATTGCAAGGCACGATGGAGGAATCCTTTCACCTTCAGACCGAGGTGATAGTGCCAGCATGCCAATGCGCCGAGGTTAGCACTGGTAGGGTCGTGGCCACCATGAAGACCTTGATCAAGGACATCGATCCAGGGCTGCTGCAGGAGATGCACTCTATCGCTGAGGCACTTGCAGGCATCCAACAGTATCAATGTGAGAGGGGGTGGGGCATCTCAAGCTCACTCCAGCTGCCCTTTCCTCCCAAGGACACAATTAGGAGCCCTCTCCAACCATGGCTAACAAAAGAAGTTAAAGATAATATTAGATCCAAAAAGGAGTCATATGTAGTTGCTAGGAAAGGTAGCAAGCCTGAGGATTGGGAGCAGTTTAGAATTCAGCAAAGGAGGACCAAGAGATTGATTAAGAGGGGAAAAATAGAATACGAGAGTAAACTTACAAGGAACATAAAAGCAGATTGTAAAAGCTTCTATAAGTACGTAAAAAGAAAAAGATTAGTGAAGACATAGGTCCCTTACAGTCTGAAACAGGAGAATTTATAATAGAGAACAAGGAAACGGCAGAGCAATTAAACAACTACTTTAGTTCTGTCTTCACGGAGGAAGGCACAAATGACTTCCCAGAAATGCTAGGGAACCAATGGTCTAGTGAGAAGGAGGAATTGAAGGAAATTAGCATTAGTAGGAAAATAGTGCCAGAGAAATTAATGGGACTGAAAGCTGATAAATCCCCAGGGCCTGATTATCTACATCTCAGGCTACGAAAGGAGGTGGCCACTTCAGCCAATTCGATTTACTCCATGTGATATCAAGAAATGGCTGAAGGCATTGGATACTGCAAAGGCTAGGGGAAATAATGGATGCCTTCATTGTCATCTTCCAAAATTCTGTAGATTCTGGAACAGTCCTGGCAGATTGGAGGGTAGCAAATGTAACCCCACTATTTAAAAAAGGGAGGGACAAAACAGTGAATTACAGATCGGTTAGCCTAGCATCAGTAATAGGGAAAATACTAGAGTCTATTATAAAGGATGTGATAACAGGAGACTTAGAAAATATCAACGGGATTGGATAAAATCAGCATGTCAACATGTCAACAAAGTCAACCTTGTATACCAATCACTGAAAGCAAGCATGCAAGTGCAGCAAGTAGTTAAGAAGGCAAAGAGAACTTGAGTACAGGAGCAAGGATGTCTTACAGCAGCTGTTACAGGGCCTTGGTGAGACCACACCTGGAGTATTGTGTACAGTTTTAGTCTCCTTACCTAAGAAAAGATATACTTGCCATAGAGGGAGTGCAATGAAGGTTTACCAGGCTGATTCCTGGGATGGCAGGATTGTCATATGAGGAGAGATTGGGCTGACTAGGCCCAATTCACTGGAGCTTAGAAGAATGAGAGGGGATCTCATTGAAATGTATAAAATTCTGACAGGGATGGATAGACTGGATGTAGGGATGATGTGGGCATGAGTTTTAATCACTTGTACATAATGTTGACCATTGTAAATACACTCCCAAGAGTGGGGGAGGTGGTGCCATAGGGGGAGGTGGTGCCATAGTGGTATTGTCACTGGACTGGTAATCTAAAGACCCCAGGGTAATGCTCCAGGGTCCCGGGTTCGAATCCCACCATGGTAGACGGTGGAATTTGAATTCGAATTCAATAAAAACTTGGAAATGATTGTTCACTAATAACCTTTAGGGAAGGAAATCTGCTGTTCTCACCTGGTCTGGCCTATATGTAACTCCAGATCTGCAGTAATGTGGTTGACTCTGAAATGGCAGTTGTATCGAACTGCTAAAAAGTCAATAAGAAGGAATGAAACCGGATGGACCACCGGGCACCAGAAGTGACAACAGCAAACTTTTACTTTGGCTTGTGCCAAAATTGGGAGAGTTTGTCTCACAGACTAGTCAAGCAACAGCCTGACATAGTCGTACTCACAGAATCTTAACTTATAGATCATGTCCCAAACACTGTCATCACCATCCCTGGGTATCCCACCAACAGGACAGACCAAGCAGAGGTGGCGGCACAATGGTATACAGTCGAGAGGGAGTTGCCCTGGGAGTCCTCAGCATCAACTCTGGCCCCCATTAAGTCTCATGGCATCAGGTGAAACAGGCAAGGAAACCTCTTGCTAATTACCATGTGTCACACCTCCCCTCAGCTGATGAATCAGTACTCCTCCATGTTGAACACACTACTGTATGGCAGGGGTGCAGAATGTACTCTGGGTGGGAGACTTCAATGTTCATCACCAAAAGTAGCTCAGTAGCACCACCACAGACCTAGCTGGCTGAGTCCTAAAGGACATAACTGCTAGACTGGGTCTGTGACAGGTGGTGAGGGAACCAACAAGAGGGAGAAACATACTTGACCTCATCCTCACCAACCTGCCTCTCGCAGATGCATCTGTCCATGACAGTATTGGTAGGAGTGACCAACATACAGTCCTTGTGGAGACGAAGTCCCATGTTCACATTGAGGATACCTTCCATCATGTTGTGTGACACTGCCACCGTGCTAAATGGGATAGATTTCAAACAGATCTAGCAACTCAAGACTGGGCATCCATGAGGCGCTGTGGGCCATCAGCAGCAGCAGCAGCATTGTACTCAACCACAATCTGTAACCTCATAGCCCAGCATATCCCCAATTCTACCATTACCACCAAGCCAGGGGATCAACCCTGGTTCGATGAAGAGTGCAGGAGGGCATGCCAGGAGCAGCACCAGGCATACCTAAAAATGAGGTGTCAACCTGGTGAAGCTACAACGCAGAACTACTTGCATGCCAAGCAGCATAAGCAGCAAGTGATAGACAGAGCTGAGCATTTCTACAACCAACAGATCAGATCTAAGCTCTGCAGTCCTGCCACAACCAGTCGTGAATGATGGTGGATGATTAAACAACTCACTGGAAGAGGAGGGTCCACAAATATCCCCATCCTCAATGATGCAGGAGCCCAGCACATCAGTGCAAAAGATAAGGCTAAAGCATTTGCTACAATCTTTAGCCAGAAGTGCCGAGTGGATGATCCATCTTGGCCTCCTCCAGAGGCCCTCAGCATCACAGATGCCAGTCTTCAGCCAATTAGATTTACTCCATGTGATATCAAGAAGTGGCTGAAGGCATTGGATACTGCAAAGGCTAGGGGCCCTGACAATATTCTGGCAATAGTACTGAAGATTTGTGCTTCAGAACTTGCCAAGTAGCCAAGCTGTTCCAGTACAGCTACAACGCTGGTATCGTGGAAAATTGAAGGTATGTCCTGTACACAAAAAACAAGACAAATCCAACTCGGCAATTACCGCTCCATCAGTCTACTCCTGATCATCGGTAAAGTGATGGAAGGGGACATCAACAGTGCTATCAAGTGGCACTTGCTTAGCAATAACCTGCTCACTGGTGCTCAGTTTGGGTTCCGCCAGGGTCACTTAGCCTCTGACCTCATTATAGCCTTAATTCAAACATGGAAAAAATAGCTGAACTGCAGAGGTAAGATGAGAATGACTGCCCTTGACATCAAGGCAGCATTTGACCAAGTGTGGCATCAAGGAGCCCTAGCAAAACTGGAGTCAATGGGAATCAGGGGAAAACTTTCCACTGGTTGGAGTGATACCCAGCACAAAGGAAGATGGCTGTGGTTGTTGCAGGTCACTCATCTCAGCTCCAGGACATCACTGCAGGAGTTCCTCAGGGTAGTGTTCTAGGCTCAACCATCTTCAGCTGCTTCATCAATGACCTTCCTACCATCATAAGACCAGAAGTAGGGATGTTCACTGATGATTGCACAATGTTCAGCACTATTCACAACTCCTCAGATACTGAAGCAGCCCATGTCCAAATGCGGCAAGACCTGGACAATATCCAGACTCAGGCTACAAGTGGCAAATAACATTCATGCTACACAAGTGCCAGGCAATGACCATCCCCAAGAAGAGAGAATATAACCATCACCCCTTGACATTCAATGACATTACCATCACTGAATTCCCCCTCTATCAACACCCTGGGGAGTTACCATTGACCAGAAACTGAACTGGACTAGCCATATAAATACTGTGGCTGCAAGAGCAGGTTAGAGACTAGGAATCCTGCGGCGAGAAACTCACTTCCTGACTCCCCACAGCCTGTCCACCATCACCAAGACACAAGATCCCAGGAGGATGATGACAAAATGCAATGAGGACACTCCTGTCTTGCAGCCAGCTAGCTATCCATTTTGCTACTTGCCCTCTGACTCCACATTGTCTGATGTTAGCCATGAGTCTACTATATACCTTATCAAAGCCTTTTGCAAATACAAATATATTACATCTACTGTATTACCCTTGTGTACACTCTCTATATACACTATTTTTTGTTTAGTCAAGGTTAGGGTCGCTGGCAAGGCCAACATTTATTGCCTATCCCATAATTGCTCTTGAGAAGGTGGTGGTAAGCTGCCTTCTTGAATCATTGCCGTCCATGTGGCATCGGTACAACCACAGTGCTGTAAGGGAGTTCCAGGATTTTGACCCAGTAACATATATTACTCTTGATTCTGAGTCAGCAGGTTGTGGATTCAGGTCCCACTCCAGAGACTTGAGCACATAATTCAGGCTGACACTTCAGTGCAGTGACGAATGAATGCAGACTGTTGGAAGTACTGAGTTTCAGACTTGATGTTAAACCAAGACCTCGTCTGCCCTCTCGGATAGATGTAAAACAAACAAAAGAGAAATCTGTTCTTTACCTCCTGATCATTGTTCTGAGCAAGTTTTATTACGTGTTGTCACTGCTTTACAAGAGTTGCACATTGAAAGCCAGCAGCATCAAAACAAGGAACGCAAAAGAAAAATGTAAATCACATTTTTCAATGTTGAATATTAGGTTACAGTTTGGAGAGAATAAACCAATGTCACAAGTGTCTGCTATCTGTTTGTGCAAAGCATCTTCTTGTGCTAACCACATCCTTCATACAAGTACTGTGGTCTGACCCAGCATTTTGCAAGTTGAGATAGAACATATGTCTTACCATAAATTTTTCAAGACAGAGGCCTTTACTCATTCCTCTCAAAAGCATAAGCTTTTTGGCAAGGAATCTTAGCTGATGAGAAATGTGCACTTAATAGAAAACAGCACCCGACTTTTGCTTCCCACATCTCCTTAGGAAATATTTTTTAAAAATCCAAACCAAGCGTATTTTATACATGAATTGTTCATGGGGAAGTTAATGGGGTAGGTTGAAGTTATTTCCTTTGTCATCATTTGGGTTTCAACACATCAGATTTAGCAACCTGCAACAAATTGGTGAAGCAATATGGCGTTATCGTTGTGCAGCACACTGGAATTTGAAAGCACATAAAGCCCCGGGGAATGGAAGGGACCTTCAGCTTTCAGATATCATTGTGGGGAGTCCCATGGTTGAGAGTGGGGAGGGAGAATCATCACTAGATTGCCATTCTGTTGGCTCAAATGTACAACACTGGCATGCCTGATAACTCACTTGGTAAGGGAAATGTGTTACTGAGCCATACAGATCAGAAGGTGTTAGGTTTGATTCCATGTCTGTTCTCAGCCTGGGTCGCAGTAAGCACAGTATAACTTGCTTAATGTTCTTCGGCTAGAGAGGGAAATTAAATAAGCCAGAGTTCAACCTGCTGGTCGTGATCCAGTGATACTGACTGGGTATGTATATACATGGACAGTGTAATAAGTCAGGGTTGGGGCAGGCTGTGTACTATCCATAGCTGACCAACCTGAAAGCATTTATTTGATTAGTCTCTTGGGTAAAGAGGCTGCTTGGGCAAAGTTCTGCAGGGTAACTCATGCCCATGGAACCCAATCATAGCTGAAGTCAATGCCTTCAGGGGAGGAAAGAAGAGATAATGAGCAAACTCCGACCCCAGAGATCTAGATTCAAGAAGCCAGCATGGGTGTCATGGTACCAAGATGGCAAATATATACAAATCCCTAACACAGTATCCCAGCCAATGTTGGAATCTGAATATGTCTCCAGCAAGGGGCCAAAAGAGCTGTACTTGAAGAAACTTCATTGGGGGGATTTTAACTCTCCCTGATTGGTAGAAAGGAGCAGAAGCAGTTAAAATGGATCCCACTGATTCCCCATTTTAACACCGTTGATTTCGGTGGTGATTAAAACTCCTGGTGGGAACCTCATTAATAAATACAAATCAGGGTCCCACCTTATACCTGGGACCCCAATAGTATTTTAAGCCTTTCCTGAGTGACTAACTCTCCAGGTAAAGCTGTTGGGAAGATAATGAGACTCTCTAAGATAAGTTAGAGAACTTTCCTTAGTAAGACCTGGAGTAGCTGGAGTGCCACCCTGACCCCCCATGGAAAGTCCGAATCTCTGCTTGTCTGCTCCCCCACCACCACCTCCAAGACACTCACACATCCTGAACTTATTTTGCTACTGGTAGCCTTGTTGAGGTGCCAGTGGTTGATCTCTGGTCCACCTAATTTTCGCCTCCCCTGGCTCCTCTGGCCTTCTGTTGCTTACTGCCTGAAGTGGGCGAGCTGTTAACCGGCAGCATTCAAATGTTAAGTAGTATCTCAAAAATTATCCACTTTCCTTTATATTTGACAAGCACCTTTATGTTAATAGTTGATCATGATTGTGCACAACTTAAAATTATCAGAAAGCAAAGCATGATTTAAAAAAAAAATTAAAGTTCAGGTTTAAAATAATCAGATTTTAAGTTACAGCCCAAAAGTAACATGAGAGATGCAGATTTGTTGCTGTATAAGGTAAATGTAGTGTGATTATAGCCAAGCCCTGCATGTTCAATGTACAGTCTTCACGCTTGCCCATGTTTATGTGGGAAAAGCAGGAGACAAATCAAATAATTCTTTCACTCAAATAGCAGTTAAATTTTGCTAGGCCTCCGACAAAGACTCTCATGAGGGATTAATATCCGTTTGTCTGGTTCCCACCAAAAGTTAATATTGGCTCTAGTAGGTCAAGCTGCTGAGGCTACCATATGTTATTTAATTTAAAATGATATGGGAGTGTTCCCTTATAGGTTAGTAATTAGATAAGTACATGAGGGAGCAAGGAATAGAAGGATAGGCAGGTAGGATTAGATGAAGTAGAGTGGGTGGAGGGTGAACCATAAACCCAATGGGCCAAATGGCCTATTGCTTTCCAAAAATATACTTTATTCCTAAAATTTATAAAAGTACATTACAAAACATTTTAACTTGAAAATTCCAGAAAGTGCAATAAAAATCAACTTGTCTTCATACAGCATGTTCCACTCTGAGATGCCCAAATACAATTGTCATATTCTTGGTAGCTATAATATACATTCCATGTCAGGCCTACAACCTGAGGGCAAAATGTTTCAAATTGAAATTACAGAAAGTGCAATAAAATTCAACTTGCCTCCATACAGTATATTCCTGTGCTGGACATTCTATGTAAAACAAAAAATACTGTAATGTGTGATACTGAGACACAGAGACTAGGAGCGGAATCATTCCAGATTTGCACAAAGTACGGTAGCAGGCGGGAAAAAAGTTGTTTTACCCGCCAGTCGCAATGGCAGGTTTTTTCATGCCGTATCATCCCATTCCTGCCTTATTAATTATGCAGCCACAGGAAACACGCCATCTTGTTGGCGGGTGCCCTCTGATTTTCCCACCACGCTGCTTCCTCACGCAGGGCACCATATTTAAACTGCAGCTGCATGCACACTTCTCAATGCTTGCAACTGCGGATGGCACCGGTGAAGACATGGCCCCAAAAGCCAAGAAGACTGCAGCCCCCCTAATTCAGTGACGCATCCCTGGGACGCCTTCTGGGCATTGTGAAGGTCCGCTGCGATGTCCTCTACCGCCACTCTGACGGCAGAAATCCCATCAGTCTCACCACTCCAGCTTGGGAGGTGGTGGCAGAGGTGGTCAGTGCTAATGCTGCACACAAGAGGTCGGCCCATCCAGTGTAGAAAATGGATGAATGATCTCAGGGTAAGACAACCATCTTATCACTTTGAACTCACACATTCACAAAGCCATCACATAACCACTGGATCTCACTCACTGCCAGCTCAAGGACATCACGACTCACCCTCTCACACACACCCTCACATCTCCATCTGACTTCATCTCCTCTGGAGACAGCCCTCACCATCTTGAGGCCTCTTGCACAGATTAACATGTGTCCCCACACACACTGCTTCCCCAGAACAGCCCTCACCCTGCAGCCTCTATCTTTGCCTGAGGCCACTTCTTCCCCCTCCCCAAGCAAGCCCTAGCCCTGCAGCCATTGAAAAGCCTCCCCTGCCTTACGGCTGGCCTGGTAGGTAGAGACCTGCCCACGAGCCCCTCTAAAAGTGATATGGTGCTCTCTGCAAAGCCTGGCGTTAATGACCGCGAGTGCTGCCTGAAGCAAGGTAGGCAAATAAACCTCGAAATCCCAAGCAAAGTGCAGCTCACCAGGTGCATTTTGCTTAAGTACAGTTGTGAAACATGTCGGTGTGATGCCCAGATGATCCAGCATGTAGGGATGATTCCGGCATGCAGGGCTTATAATGAGATGCTAAAATATTGAAATCGGTTCCCAATGTGCAGCGGCGGGAAATGCGGCCCGCCATTGATGGGTGGAGTGGACGATCGCAAACTGGTTTCACGACGGTGTGAAACCGATTTTTGGTCTTCTCACCATATTGACCCCCTCCCCCTGCCCACCTGCCAAGGTGCCCAATGCCAAAGGGGCCGGAAAATTCCAGCCTAGGAGTGCCATAGCTCTCATCCAGGACATTGTACCTGCTCTTTGTCGCTATTCAGGACTATTCCTGGAAAGGATGTTTCTTTGTGGACTTTGAGTTAAGAAAGCAATACGATTGGCTATGATCCCCTACGTAGGCACTTGGACCAGGATTTTTGGGTCGACTGCCGCCCGTAATTGACCCCTGACCGCGATTTCATGCCCCAGCTAACGGCCAGCCAACATGAAAGGCGCGCTGAAAGGTTCAGCGCCGCTAGGGTGGTGGTGGGAGGAGGGCGAGCGCTGAAGTCAGCACGGGCGCAGGCGTGGAAGGAAGGCACTCTGAAAGCAGAGAGCTGCCTCAAGGAACTGAAGAATTTAAATTCAATAAAAACAGATTTTAAAATCTGGAAAAAATGCCCACGCATCAGAATGAGATATGGATGCTGAAATTTGTGTCCAAACATTTTTATCTTTTTTTAAATTAATTTCGGAAACCTCATCCCGCCCTCGGATGAGGTTTCCTGAAAACTGCAAAGGCTGCCTGGCCAATTCACCTTCCTGCCAACCATAACGTTGGATGGGCAGTGAAAAATCCCAGTTAATTACGCCGTTAATGGGCTTAATAGACCTCTTAATTGTCAGCGGACGCACTGCCTACTCCCTACTTGCGTGCCTGCCGACTGAAATGGCACGCAAGTGCGCAATGACATTGGGATGCTCACCTGACATCATCGCGCACTATTTCACGTTCGAGCATGTCGGGCGCACGCCCGCATGCTGAGTAAAAAATTCTGCCCATGAAGCATATTCACTACAATACCAGTTGGAGGGAAATACAGAAGATCAAAAATCTGTTAAAAATAGTGAGTTGAATTCATCACTCACTATCGTGATATTAAATGCAGCTCAGCTAACTGGATGCTGGTGTGAACATTTACTGAGATATTGTCTGGATTAATGGTCCTGTCCCAGTTTGGTTCGTCCAGTGGATACACTATGTAAACAGGGATGTGTCAACCACAGGATCCAGGAGGGGTAAATTTATACTGAGCTAGCGGATCTCTAGTGGAGCCTGGGAACAATGTCATTGACCCTAGTGCCCTCAGCCTAGAAAGAGGCAAAAAATATGGTGTCCAGTCCTGATTGCTATCCTGTGATTCTGGCTGTAAAAATATGTCAATGTCAGGCGATAACAGGATGCGGCTCAGGTCATCTCCCTTTTTCCTCCCTTGTTCATTGTCCAGGGATCCATGTGAAGAATAGCCAGTTGTATGAGACATGAGAAGAATGCCAGGGCTTGTGTCTTCATCTGCAGTAGAGAAGGGCTAGGAAAGGATATCAGATGAGGAAAAATAATTTTAAGAAGTTTTGAATACTGGCAATGGAATGTGGATAACTGACAGCTGCAGTCTCTGTGTCTCTTCCTGTAAACCAAGCCACAAAAACAGTTTGCAAATCATTAGATTCATGTATGAGTCACTCAGTGGAATTTATAACTTAGCCTCCCAGGGCAAAATGGAGGTAATTTATAATCAAGCTCAGTTTTCATTAGTGAGAGTGCTGTTGGTAAAGTGATAGTAGCCTGACAGGAAGGCAGTGTTGGTGCTTCTGTTTATATAGACCAATGGTTGGCATTATGTGAAATCCACCAGTACAACTATAAAAATTAGTTAAAGGAAAAAGATGGTCTTTCCAAACTAGATATAGTGTTGGGTAACTCAAAAGGCAATCATCAAAATAGATCAATAATTGGTCAATCCGTACAGCACTATTGTATAGGAAAGCAAAAGAATGGAGTTCTCTGAAAAGGCTGCTTCACTGGGCCAAAGTGATAGTTTTATTTAATAAAATCTGTTGGCAAACTGTTTGGGTCTGGGCAGACAGAGTTGATAATAAGCACCACACATTTATTTTCTAGTCCTTACTCCTCTCTTACCATTGACTACAGAAAGCATCCCATCCAAGTCCTACCCTGTCCTTGACCAAAGTTCACACCTGCTTACTCTCTAGCAGAGGACACTAGATGGTGATCAGGAGTGGAAGAGTGTGAACCCAGCCTGATTTTTCCCTCTTTAGTTCAGAGACACTGAGGTTAATTGCAGTGTTTTCACTGCTATTCTTGGTTAAGATCAGAATCCCACCTGAGGTCTGGGATCAAACCTTGGAATTTCCCTGATTGTGTGGGCTGGATTTTCATGTTGTGCTTGGGAAACGTGAGTTGTGTGGGCTGGATTTTCACGTTGTGCTTGGGAAATGTGAGTTGGGCCATTTCCCAACTTCGGAAACCCGAACCTGTCACTTCTGCCCATACCCGCCATATTTCAATCTCCTGGAGAGGTGGCCGGGCAGAGTTTGAGTTTTCTGACTTCCGCGGCAGCAGTGGAGGAGTGCAGGTGCTGAGGCAGGCTGGTTAGAAAGCCCACCTCAGTTCACTGGGACATTGGCCCTGCTCTCCAACATAGTTCTTATGCTCCCTCATACTCCCATGCCCCTCATATTCCCCCTCATACCCCCATGTATACTCTATAGCCACTCACCCAGTATCCACTATATACAGTCCTCAGGCCCCATGTAATAGCAATAGGAATCCTTTGAAATGGACATTAAGTAGTACACCTCTAACAATCTAATAGAGCTGTCACTGAAAAATGCAACCATTCATATTAAAAACAATCCTGACCTGATGCAAAGAAGTAAACTCAAGTGTTCATTCAGTTGTAAAAACAAACAAACCTGTTTTCAATAACCACATCAAAGACAGATAATCAATTGATAGCCTCTTAAAATTGTCAATCAAACTGTGAATGCAACCCCCTGTTGAGATAAATGATGTTTTTGAAACTCAGCCAAATATTCATAATGGGCTCAGCTGTCAAAACAAACTCTTAGAAACAATGAAGCCTATTAAAACTGCAAAAACAGATGGCTCTGGTTTTTTTTCTAAACTACATCAGATGTCCTGTCAATCAAAGTAGTCCAGAACAGGTAGCTTTTATTTCTTGAAGTAAAAGCCTCAGACCCATATTTGTTTTCACGTTTAAAGTGCTGTGGACATTTAAATCAGTTTAGATCATGACTCTAGAATTCCCAAGCACTGTTTTCTTCAGATTTGAATGTATAATAGCATTTTTCTCAAGGGGAAAAGTACTCTTAATGTATCTCAACGTTTACATAATTCTCGTCAATGTAATGGTCAACTTATCTTTGCAGGACAGAGCCCTATAATCAATCACAACAGTAAAACACATCTAGCTTATAAGACAGCATCTAATAATGACATTTGAAGCTGTCAAATCACTCAGCACTTACCTGTCAGAAATTTCCCAACCCCTCAACAGGCTTCCCCAAGGTTCATGAATTTTCAAACAAGATTTCAGAAGCCTTCTAAAACCTGCCCAACCTGATGCAAATACCAAGAGACAGGAAATACAAATTTACCCTAGGGCTATCAATGGCAACCCCGAAGTCAGAAGACATGCATGTGAGGTCGCGCTTTTCCAATGGAAAATTCAAAATTGCAGTTCATCAGACTCATTTTTTTGACAAACCCACAACCATTCCTGACTTTTTTGGGACATGAAAATCCAGCCCTGTGTCTCAGCACCACAGGCATTAGAAGAACTCTTCAATGGGTCCTTGTAAAACGAAGTCTCATGATTTGGGTTCTTTTTAATCTTTAAATTGTGAAAAAAGAATTTGTATATTTATTTATCATTTTGGTTTTTTTCCAAATTGTTTCCAAATAATGAGTTGTGAATTGTGGGAGTCGATAGCTTTGTGATGTGATTTTCGATCCACTGGGAGTGAAAGCAGAAGCAGGATTAGGAATGTATAAACATCATATCAGTAATCAGCAATGAACAGTCATCTGAGGCTTCCATTCCATCTGTCTGGGCTGCATTCCCAGAGTTGCAGAGCTGAAAAAAGCAAAATCCTAAAAATTGCACCATTTAGTACAACTTCTGCTGAGATCTAGTGACCAGAAATGAAATATAAATTGTCAGGACACCTTGATGTTGTAAGTATGGCCTTATCAACTTTCTGTTTAATAGTAGCTGTGACACTGGGCTAGATTCTCTGGCAGGCATTGAAACCCCAACCTTGAGCCCATTTGAAGGTACTGAGCCCTCCCATCTCAGCAATGAGCCCCCAGGTGCAACCTTCTGGGAGGCGGCCTCCTATTAAAGACGGCAGGCTGGCTCCAGAAGTGCAGGCCCAATCAGAAAGCTCATAGCAATGTCAAACCAGCAGATCCACCATGAGAGATGAGCGCCAGACACCTCAGCATGAAGCCATGAAATAAAGAGGCCCAAAGCTGGCAAGGACACCCCTCCACAGGACGAGTCACAGACTGGGCTGCGGCCTTTCATTCCTGTGGCCCTTTAATTGGGGTATGAAGCCTCCTGGACCGATGGTCCCCTGGCCTGCCACTAGGAAGCTGTGTAGACTGAGCTCTCCACACACTCAACAGGGAACCACTCTGATGTCGATAAAATACTGGGGCTGGTGTAAAATGGCCCCTAGGGTCAATAAGTTGAATTAATTAAGAGCCCAGTTCTGTGCAGCAGACTGGCTCCCCCGGCTGCCTCAAACCCTATCTGTACAGAGATAGGAAACTCCGGCCCAATGTGTCCGTCAGTAACTGCAATTTGTTTTTCTCACTTTTTTCCCCTTTTTCCCTGAAGCTGCGGCTTCTCGCTGGAATATCATCCACAGGGGATGGCAGCATTCTGGTACCTCAGTGAAATGGCCATTCTTCATAAGCAAGTCTGGACATTGTGTGGGAGACATCACATCTCAGTGCAATGTTATCCTCATGGAATTGTACTTTCCAGCTTGTGTCACTGGTCAACAATCAGAAATGGGAAAACCGGTTGATTTTCCTCTCATGGGTCAGGTGTGCTGAGGATGTCTGTAATGTCTCTACCACCAACCTGATTGAGATCAGCTAACTCATACAAACCAGAAATCGAACCTAGGACCCCACTGGTCTTTATGACTCAGTTACTTCTTGGTTTACCAACTGAGCCATCAAGGGAGCTCAATATTATTTTCTCTCATCTTCAGAGAGATATTGGTTGGTGTTCAGGGAGATTTTTGGGTGTCCTTATACAAGAAACGCAGAAAGTTAGCATGTGGATACAGCAAGAAATTAGAAAGGCAAATGGCATGTTGGCCTTTATTGCAAGGGGCTGGAGTACAAGAATAAAGAACTCTTACTGCAATTGTACAGGGTTTTGGTAAGACCACACCTAGAGTACACTGTCCAGCTTTGGTCTCCATACATTAGAAAGGGTATACTTGCCTGGGTGCAGCAAGGATTCACAGATTGATTTCTGGGATGAGAGGGTTGTCATGAAGAGAGATAGAGTAGAATGGACCTACACTCTCTGGCGTTTAGAAGAATGAGAGGTAATCTCACTGAAACATGTAAAATTCTAAGAGGGCTTGACAGGATCAATGCTGACACTGCTTCCCCTGGATGGAGAGTCTAGAAGCAGAAAGCATAGTTTTGGGATAAAGGGATTGATAATTTAAGACTGAGATGAATGAATGTCTTCACACAGAGGGTTGTGAATCTTTGGAATTCTCTACCCCAGAGGACAATGGATGCTCGGTCATTGAGTATATTCAAGACTGAGATAGATTTTTAGGGGAATCAAGGGATTAGGGATCAGGTGAAAAGGGAAACTGAGATCAAAGACTAGAATGATCTTTGTGAATAGCGGAGCAGGCTTGAGGGGCTGTATGATCTATTCATATTCCCAGTTCTTAAGCCCTGTTTACAATTACACTTGCATGTCTGCCTTGATCTCTGCGTTTGGACTTGAGCCCCAAAAATTACTGACTCAGAGGCAAAAATTCTACCAATTAAACATGATTAGGAGCAGGAATACTAGCTGTTTTACCCCCCTCTATAACAATAGAGGCACTGAACTGCTGCCCAGCTGAGAGCAGCTATGACCATAGATTGGGAATCAATGCTATAATAGGTGTTCCAGTATAGCTACAACACTGGCATCTACCTGGCAATGTGGAAAGGTACCCAGGTATGTCCTGTACAAAAAAAACAGGACAAATCCAACCTGGCCGATTATCATCCCATCAGTCTACTCTCGATCATCAGTAAAGTGATGGAAGGGGTCATCAACAGTGCTATCAAACGGCACTTGCTTAGCAATAACCTGTTCACTGACACCTAGTTTGGGTTCCGCCAGGGTCACTCAGCTCCTGACCTCATTACAGCCTTGGTTCAAACATGGACAAAAGAGCTGAACTCCAGAGGTGAAGAGAGAGTGACTGCCCTTGACATCAAGGCTGCATTTGACCGAGTGTGGCATCAAGGAGCCCTAGCAAAACTGGAGTCAATGGAAATTAGGGGGAAAACCATCCACTGGTTAGAGTCATCCTTAGCACAAAGGAAGATGGTTGTGGTTGTTGGAGGTCAATCATCTCAGTACAAGGACATCTCTGCAGGAGTTCCTCAGGGTGGTGTCCTAGGCCCAACCATCTTGAGCTGCTTCATCAATGACCTTCGTTCCATTATAAGGTCAGAAGTGGGGATGTTCGCTGATGATTGCACAATGCTCCACACCATTTGCGACTCCTCAGATACTGAATCAGTCCATGTCCAAATGCAGCAAGACCCGGACAATATTCAGGCTTGGGCTGACAAGTGGCAAGTAACATTTGTGCCACATAAGTGCCAGGCAATGGCCATCTCCAACAAGAAAGAATCTAATCACCCCTTGACATTCAATGACATTACTATCACTGAATCCCCCACTATCAACATCCTGGGAGTTACCAATGATCAGAAACTGAACTGGACTAGCCATATAAATACTGTGGCTACAGGAGCAGGTCAGAGGCTAGGAATCCTGAAGTGTGTAACTCACTTCCTGACCCCCAAAGCCTGTCCACCTTCTACAAGGGCACAAGTCAGGAGTGTGATGGAATACTCTCCGCTGAGTGCAGCTCCAACAACACTGAAGAAGCTTGACACTATCTAGGACAAAGCAGCCTGCTTGATTGGCACCCCATTCACAAACATTCGCTCTCTCCACCGCCGATGCACAGTGGCAGCAGTGTGTACCATCTACAAGATGCACTGCAGGAATCCATCAAGGCTCCTTAGACAGCACCTTCCAAACTCACGGCCATTGCCATCTAGAAGGACAAGGGCAGCAGATGCATGGGAACACCACCACATGGAAGTTCCCTTCCAAGCCACACACCATCCTGACTTGGAAATATATCGCCACTCTTTCATTGTTGCTGGATCAAAATCCTGGAACTCCCTCCCTAACAGCACTGTGGTTGTACCTACACCACATGGACTGCAGCGGTTCAAGAAGGCAGCTCACCACCACCTTCTCATACGAACATACAAAATAGGAGCAGGTAAGCTATTCAGCCCTTCCAGCCTGCTCCTCCAGTCAATAAGATCATGGCTGATCTGTGTTTTGAATTCCACATTCCCATTAACCCCAGATAACTTTTGATTCCCTTGCCTAACAAGAATATATCTACCTCCCCCTTAAAAATATTCAATGACCTGCCTCCGCCACCTTCGAAGGCAGAGATTTCCAAAGTCACACACCCTGAGAGAAGAAAAATTTCCTCATCTCTGTCCTAAAAGGGAAACCCCTAATTTTAAAACAATGCCCCCTAGGTCTGGACTCACCCACCAGAGGAAACATCCCTTCCATGTCCACCTTGTCAATACTGTTCAGGATCTTATATACTTCAATCAAGTCACCTCTCACTCTTCTAAACTCCAGTAGAAACAAGCCAAGTCTAACCTTTCCTCACAAGACAACCCACTCATTCCAGGCATCAATCTAGAAAACCTCCTCTGAACTGACTCCAACACATTTACATCCTTCCTTAAATAAGGAAACCAAAACTGCACACAATATTTGAGATGTGGTCTCACCAATGCTCTTCTTAACTGAAACATAACATTCTTACTTTTATGTTCAATTCCTCTCGTAATAAAGGGCAATTAGGGATGGGCAATAAATGCTGGCCTGGCCAGCGACACCCACATCCCATGAGTACATAAAGAAAGGTGATCTGTTTATCTTCTAAATCCTTGCACAAGCTAATTTTAACGTTCATATAATAAGCAGGCTTTAAATTTTAAAAACATATGACAAGTGGAAAGACCCAATAAAGAACTATATCTGCAATGTGAGTCACTTATATAACCTACTGAGTACTGACATGCAAAACTATAAAAGAGGAAGTTAATCCCTCAATCTGTTCAGTAACCAATCTGAAATCTGCTGGACAAAGGGGTGTGAGGAAGAAACTGCAGCATCTCCCATTGGAGCACAGAAAATCAGGTGCCTCTTAGTAGTTAGCCAAAGGAAACAGGGAATAGATCTGGGAGCAGATTATTAAAACTACCTGTCATCAAGTTTCAGCAGTTGAGATTTGTTCATTCAGGGCATGTAGCCAAATTAATTATATTCAAACCTAGTTTCAGTATATGTACACTTTCCAGTAATGATGGATGGACAATGTTTAGGAGCTGAAACATCAGCTGGGATTTTCCACTCCCGAACATGACAAGTGTGTTTGATGGTGGGATTGCAGAATCTCGCGAGAAGTTTCTAGACGTGTTTCCAGGACATAAATCCAGGACGCAATTGTCCCCTCCCACTGTTGATGGTGAGCCACATTTCCCGCCATCGAACGTTGGGAATTTAATTTGAATAAATTTGCATCTCATTATTGTGGCCACACGTCAGAATCATCCTTCCACTTCAAATTTAAATTGCACTTTGGTGTGATTTCACAACAGCGTGATTTACAATTGCTTTTAAAAGGCGTGCACTTGGCGACCTCAATTTCAAGGGGAACTCGGAGGTGAGTGCACACAACTTTGTGCAGCACTCACGATGATCCCAGTGGCTCCATGGATTTGGGGGGGTACAGGCAAATCTCTGCAGTGGCTTCTTCGTGGCTGGCTTGTGGTGCAAGGGCAACAGAGCCGGGGAGAAGGAAGGGAAAGGAACCTCGGGGCAAGGGAAACAGTGCCGGGGGAGGGGTCATGGCAGCAGTGACTGAAGTTTGAGCACAAACACATTGGTGGGGGGCGGGGAGAAAACCACGGGCTAATGGCATAACACACAAAAGTTGAGCACTCTGCCGCAGCTGATGGCGTTTAGCTTGAACTCAATTGACATGCTTGGAGTCAACCTAGTCAAGCAAGTGTGCCCAGTCAAGCAGCACTAATTCCTCACAATGCCAATGATTGCTCCTCTACTGCTAACTCGAATGAATGCTTTGGTGCTGCAGAACCATTGTGTGACTGGGGAAGCCTGAGGATCCTGTTGGGAAAGGTGGTCATCGAACACTGAAGGAGGGGTGTGCTCCTCGTCCCTTGTATTATGTTTCAGTTGACGTTGAAAAGTCACCCTCATGATACAAGCAAACCGTGAAGTCTTGGAGTCCAGGTGAGGAAAATGCCTGCGCCTGAGATGAGAGTTCATCTGCCGCCACTTGGTCATGTGGTATGGGGCTGTGCTGGATGTGGGCACGGTGAGCCATCATGCACATTAAACACTGGGCTTCCAAATGTGGCCTGAACTCTCTGGCATGAGTTAAGGGGCCTTGGGAAGCAGCTGCGGGCGATGACTTGACCAAGAGTGGTCATTAGGAGACAATTGCTGACCCTTGCATCTTTCTTTTTGACACTGCAGTGAGGAGTCCATCAGGAACATGGAATCTGGTGATCTTGCTGTCTGCCCGATTGCTTATAGGCAGAAGAATGCGACAGAGGTGCCTGGCTTGCCAAAGGAAGGAGCAGAGCCCTGAAGATCAAGAGGTGGCATGGCCTCCTCTGCATGCAGAGGATGAACCCCACAGAGCCGTCGTTCGTAGGCGCATCACTGAACCCAGGGTCTACAAATGGAGCATGTACTACTTGCAGATGAGCGAGAATGCCTGCTCACGTCAAGGGAACTGGTCATGCATATATGCCATCTTATGCAGGATTTGGCACCAAGGAGACTCAGAGAGCATCCACTGCCAGTTAAAGTTACCGCCACGCTCAATTTCTATGGCAGTGGCTCCTTCCAGCACTCCACTGGGGAATTTTGTGACATCTCGAACGGCCACACTCACAAATATATCCAGGAGATCACGATGCCCTTTTTGACAAGGCACACAATTTGTCAATTTCAACAGGATTAGGCAAGCCAGGAGGACTGCTAGAATTTGCTGAGATTTCCAGATTCCCACAGGTGCAGCGTGCCATCAACTGCACTCATGTGGCTCTTAAATGTCCCTGGCAACAAGCAGTCCAGTAAGTGAACCGCAAAGGCTTCCACTCTCTCAATGTTCAGCTGGTCTGCCACCATAACAAACGGATCGTGCAGGTGTGTGCAAGATACCTCGGAAGCGTCCATTTGTATTTGTACATTCTCAGCAGGTCTCAGATCCCTGAAATCTTCCAGGGACCACACACGGTGCAGGGTTGGCTCCTCGGGAACAAGGGTTACCCACAAAAGATGTGGCTGATGACGTCCGTGTGGCAGCCTCAGACTCCTGGTGAGAGAAGTTACAATGAGACTCATGCTGCAACCTGGAGCTTAGTGGAGCACACCATAGGGATCCTGAAAATGAGGTTCTGGTGCCTGGAAAGATCTGGTGGAGCGCTGCAGTATATTCCCCAGAGGGTGTCGTGTATCATAGTGGCTTGTTGCATGCTACACAACCTGGCAATGCAAAGTGGGGAAGACCTGAATGATGAAGAGATGCAAGAGCTGCATGTCTCCTCTGCTGAGGAGGACGTCGAAGCCAATGAGGGTCATGACGTCCTGGAAGGCAACGGTACAGGGGATGAGGCCATTGCACTGGCTAGACAAAGCAGGCGTAGTCGTGAGGCCCTCATTGAAGCAAGATTCCAGAAGGATTATGACGAGATGCAGTAAGGCCACTCTTGAGATCTTCACATTGCATCTGGGAAGGTCTGACACCTGTCTGGCTGAGGGCAGCGCACATATGCTCTGCGAAGAGGCTCATATCATCGAGACACTTCTGAGAAACAGCAGCCACATGGACTTTAAGACAACTTGACCCCTTGGCAGGCTTCATCACCTGTTCCCTTCAGCACCACACCTTCACCTGTCAGGAATGGTGTCAAGATGGGGGGGCAGCCCCATCTCAAAGATACTGAGAGCACACAGAGAGCATCACAGAACCCAGTGACGCCTGGGTACAAGATTCTTGCAGCAAACGCAAGCCATATGGGGTGCACGCATCACTAATCTGGACTGTGTCTTTGAAGCTGGACAATCACTGTGCTCAAAAGGTTACACTCTGCACAGGGGAGAGGCCCTGGACTGTGACAGTAGCCTTTATTTTGTGCAGGAAGCAAGGTTTCCAATCTGATTGACATGATCACTACTCAACATAACAAGGAGCCATAGACAAGGAGATATTCTTGGGAGTGTATTTACAGTGGTCAATATTAAGTACAAGCGACTAATACCCTTTCCCACGTGGTGCAACTAAATCTTCTTGCCTTTCTAACCCTGCTGCTATATCTTGCCACCCAGGCATCCACAGCAGAGGTCGAGGTGGCCTGCTGACTGCTACACCCTGTTGTCTGTGATGAGCTTGGTGGGCTCCTCCGAAGGGGTGAGATGTGGAGGGCCACGGCCTCCTTTCAGGGTCTTGCCATGTGGCAGTGGCATCCTCCTTGGCCTGTGGAGCTGCAGCTGCTGGAGGTCACAGGAAGAGGGGATTCGGATAGGCCAGACACTCCCAGAGTCACCTGGGTGGATGGCTCCGGGGTGTGCACCTGCTGATCCTTCTACCTAAGGATGCCCGAGGGCCCCTGGCTGACTCCTTGAGAGGAAGGGGCAGCTGGAATGAGCTCAAGATGCCCCACCCCCCTCTCACGTTGACACCGATGGATGCCTGCAAGTGGAGTGCAGCTCCTGCAGCAGTGCAGGACCAATGTCCTGGATCAAGGTCTCCATGGCAGCCACCATCCTGCCAGTGTTGACCTTGGTGCATTGCATGCCGGCGCTATCATCTCAGATTGAAGGTGGACAGAATCCTCCAATGTGCCTTGTAATCTGAGGAGTGCAGTGGACATCCCTTCCTGATGTTCCTGAGCTTGCCTTTGCAGCTTCAGCAACTGAGGTATGACCGAGTCCAGAGGCTCCTCATTTGACTTGGACTCAGATTTCTGGTCTCTAGCAGTCCTCCAAGTGCCAGAAACCTGGGATGTCCCTGCCTCTATCTGTTGTGGATCAGACAGTGCAATGTGCTCACCAGATTGTGACCCCGAAGCTCATCTAGAACTAGGTCTGAGGTCTGTGTCTCCGTGCTGGTGGAGGGTGCGGGTGAGCATTGTGATGGGTCTTCAATGTTGGTGTCTGCAGATTCCTTTTCTGTGGTGTCCTCGGGGCTGGAGTTAAGGGCCTGGCTCATGGACCCTCTTGGCTGCTTCCCAGATGTGCCTGCGAAAGCAAGGGGAGATAATGGCAGGGGACTGTGGAACAGGGGACCTCACTCACAGCATGATTGTCTGATGGATGTTGCACTGCTGGATCCTCACTTGGTTGAGTGCTATTGACCTCACCATCAGTGCAGGGACGGTCCAGATTGTCGCTGGCTCAACTTTCAAAGTCTGCGAGGACCTTGATGTCGGGTATTCCTCTGCTAGTCTGCGACCACTTCCTTTTGTTGTGTGCCAGCTTGTCCTGCATGAATACAGATGGAGAGAGTGTAAGCAGGATGCCTGCCAGGAGAGATGAGAAGGATGCCTGGAATGTGTAGGTGCTGAATGGTGGTGTCATGGATGGGATGAGGATACGATCCACAGGGCAGATGAAGATGTGTGTGAGAGAATGAACGGTGACGTCCCTTGAATCGGCAGCGAGTGAGATCCTTGTAGATATGTGATGGGTTTGTGAGTGTGTGAGTTGAGAGTGATGAGAAGAGTGACTTATATTACGAAAGTATAATAATTTTCATAATATTATTCTGGTTTATTGTAAGGTAGGTTTATGGGTGTGAGTGTAGATAGTTCCGTCTGTGTGATTTAATTACATTTGGAGTCAAGTAGACTGCAAGCTTAAAATCATCAAAAGAAACTATGTGTAGAAATGTACTTGAAATGCTAATGAGTAAACCTGGATGCTGTCTTGCCATGTAAGGTGTGAAGGGAATATGCATTTTTAGATGAGTGAAGGGATTGTTTGGATTTCAAAGGGATATTAGTCTGTTTACGACTAGCCAGATAAGCAAGACTAAGGAGTGTGTTTATTTTTCCCAAAGGTTACTGACGATATTGGCAACATGAAAGTTTTTATATTATGGGAAAGGTACAGTTCCAAAGACATATGGAACAATGGAATTTATATTTTAAAGAGAGAGAAATATATATAAAGGAGAATGAAAGGCTATGTGGTGAGGGCCATGTAAGATCTAACAGGAGTATATGAAACAGCCTTGAAGAAACCTCCAGCCATTTGCGTGTAAGTCTGTTGCATCCAGTAACTAAAGTTGGAGAAAGCCATTTGGAATTCCATTGTCAAGTGGGTACTATGTTAACTTGCTGGATATTTTTTAAAATCTAAAATCTATTTTGGACTGTTGCCATAAAGGGTGTGTATAACTGGGAGTCAGGTTAATTAGGAATTTTAGGAGTTGTTATGGTATTAAGTAATTGTAGTCTTATGTATGTGCTTGAAATCTTTTATTTTGTTAATAAATATTTTAATTTAATTTTTAAAATCTCAAAAGGTCTTGGTGGACTCATTTCTTCTGAATTCAGTGCACACATCTTCTTGTAATAAATACAAATTGCAAAACCATTGTAATAGCATGGCCAAGTTTCCCTTGTGGATTTGGTCTGCCTGGCACACATCATCTGCCATGTCATAGCATGGAATTTTGGCCTGTATTGCTAGGGGGCTGGAGTTTAAAAATAGGAAAGTCTTGTTACAACTGTACAGGGTGTTGGTGAGGCCGCACCTGGAGTACTGTGTACAGTTGTGGTCCCTGTATTTAAGAAAGGATATACTGCCATTGGAGGCAGTTCAAAAGAGATTCACTAGGCTGATTCCTGGGATGAAGGGGTTGACTTATCAAGAACGGCTAAACAAGTTAGGCTTTTATTCATTAGAGTTTAGAAGAATGAGAAGTGATCTTATTGAAATGTACAAGATTCTGAGGGGGCTTGACAGGGTAGATGTGGGGGAATCTTGAACTAGGGGACATAGTTACAGAATAAGGTGACAGTCATTTAAGACTGAGATGCGAAGGAGTTTCTACTCTCAGAGGGTAATGAATGTCTGGTATTCTCTACCCCAGGGAGTTGTGCAGGCTAAATCATTGAAAGTATTTAAAGAGGAGGTAGATAGATTTTTGAAGGGAGTTGGGGGCTATGAGGAGCTGGCACGAAAGAGGAGGCCTGGGGCAGATCAGCCATGATCTTATTGAATGGCAGGGCATGCTTGAGGGGCCAAATGGTCTATTCCTGCTCCTATTTCTTATGTTGCCTTGGCAGAACAGAGGAGATAATTTATCCTCTTTCAGCACTGGGTGGCTGTCCTTTTTTGCAGGGCTTTGGCACTGACCACCGCTGCCACCGCCTCCCATGCTGGATTGGTGACCTCGTTTGCTGATCTTTGCCCAGAGCAGGGGTAGAGGACATTGTGGTGGGGCCCTACTGTGTCCAGTAGGCGCTTGAGGGGGGTGTCGTTAAATTTGGGGGCAGCATGTTTCCTCCCTTTGGCAGCCATGGCTTTCCAGCAGCTTCCGATCCTTTAGAGAGTGCACACTCTGTGCAGGGGTGCTCTTTAAATATGGCACCCGGATTACTGAAGGCCTGAGGTCACGTGGGGTGGGCGAATCAAAGGCCGCCCTGTCAATGATCCAACGTGAAACCCGTGCCTCTGCATTTTTGCAATAAAGTGCCATGCAATATGGTGGAAAAAGCCGCCATTGCCATCAGCGGGTCAAATGCCGTTTTCCCTGCCCAATATTGGACTTTGCTAATTTCTGGGATGATTCTGTACACTGACTGCTTATTTTGTCCCTAGCCCAGAGATGGTGATGACAACCATTGTGCTTTTGCTGCCTTCCCTGCCTAAGATCAGTTAACCTGACACTGACAAAGAATCAAACCCTTTACATGCTCTGTATGACTCAACTTTGCAATTGGGGAGTTCCAATGTATCAATTTATCAGAAAGTTACTGAATGATTAGACATTTGTGTAATACCCAATACCCAACTGACCCAGCTTATCTGAGTATATTTCTCAACCCTCCTTGTGAAGTGGAACTGTCAAATTCCAGTATTAATTTTCAGTGAATTTACAGGCAACTTAATGAACCAGCAAACAGTTTTCCTTATCTCACACTTACCCCAGCGAAATGTGGAAACACTACATGCCAAATTTTAAAATGCACAGAAACAAAAATCTTTCTGACAGCCTTGGTAAAGCAGTGATTGGAGGCCAGGTGATTCTGAAGAGATGATCATCCATGCTTATTATAATGCTTAATTTGTTCATATGAAACTCCTTTGTTCAGTATTTAACCAGGGGTGGTAATCCATTTATTTTGAACAGGTTTATGCACAGCCTGGTTTCATGCCTTGGTTGGTTGCCTTCATATCATTCCTGACAGTTGAAAGTATCCTGCTCTATCGTCATTTCTGGGCCTCCCCATCCTCACAATCCTCATGATCATCCTCACGCAGCACCTAACATCCAGTTTCAATGCAGCTGGGGACTGGAACTGAGTCTGGGGAGGCCCAGAAATGGTGATAGAGCAGAATACTTTCAACTATCAGGAACAATATGAGGGCAAACAATCATGGCATGAAACCGGGCTGTACATAAACCTGTTCAAAATAAATGGATTACCACACCTGGTTAAATACTGAACAAAGGAGTTTCATATGAACAAATGAAGCATTATAATAAGCAATACTATGAGAACAGGGTAATTCCAAGGCTGTGACATTTATCAACATGAATTACACAGCTCACCCCTGTGCTACTGGCCTACGTTGACTTCTGGTCTAGCAACTTATTGATTTTAAAATTCTCATTCTTCTTTTCAAATCCCTCTGACAGCCTCTCCTATCCCCATCTCAGTAACCTCATCCAGCATGATAATCCTCCACTCCTTTGGCCTCTTGAGTATCTCTGATTTTAACTGCTCCACCTTTGGTAGCCCTTTCAGCTGTCTATGTCCTTCGCTCTGATAACCTCTCCACCTTTCTACCCCTCTTTCCCATTTTGGACACTCCTTAAAACCTCTTTGACTTAGCTTTTTTAAATTCATTTACGGGATGTGGGTATTGCTGGCTAGGCCAGCATTTATTGCCGATCCCTAATTACCCTTGAGAAGGTGGTGGTAAGCTGCCTTCTTGGACTGCTGCAGTCCCTGTGGTCTAGGTGCACCCACAGTGCTTTTAGGGAGGGAGTTCCAGGATTTTTAACCTAGCGACAGTGAAGGGAACGCATGATACATGTGCGGTTGCCAACAGTTGCTTGCAGCAGGGGTGACGGCAGTAAGCTGAGAGGAGTGGGGTGGGGGTTTAGGTGGAGAACATAAAGGAAGGTAAGGGAAGTCCAACAACAAAATTACTCTGGCCGGACAGATTGTTTCCACGAAGAATGGGATGGGATTGAAGGGAGGGATGAGGATGGCAAGAGCAGAATGGCATGGAAGGGGTGGATGAGATGATGGAATTGGTTAAGGGTGGCAAACTGGAGGGGAGACAATTATCTAATACAACTTATTTTTTGAAAGCTATTCTTTGTGTTTATAAAGATGAAGATTCACTATATTTGAGTGAAAAAGTTTTAGAAAAGATGTCAGGTAAACTAAAAGAATACATTTCAACGTCGATTCTATACATGAAGAAGGTGATAACAATCTATACTCTCCAGAGTTTCCACACAGTCTAACTCTAATGGGCATGCCACCACACAAACATCGACTCAAGGAAGGAGGAGTTATAACATCACTACAAAACTTGAATCCTAAACAAGAGGCAGGATTTTTCAGATGGCGATGTTTCCTGCTCCTCCACCCAAAGAGTCAGTGGGGATACCGGCTGTCCGCAGCCATTTTATGCTTGGTAAGGCATTAATTGACTCAGGTGGAAGTTCCACCTTAAGAGTGCTGCTGGCCAATCTGAACATGGTGCCATGTTCGAGTGATGGCCACTGCTGATACTACAGCCAGTCCCTCAAGAAGAGGAGGTTATGGAAGCTGGACTGAAGGTAAGTCCAGGGTATCAGGTGGGTCTGGCTGGCAGGCCCCAAAAAGGGGGTTAAGGGAGTGTGGGGGTGGGTGCTGGGTTTGAGAGGGAGGTGGGTTAAAGGGAGCAATATAACATTGGGGGGTGGGCGGATGCCTTCGATGGGCAACGGGACCCCCAAAGGAAGTACCCCTCCCTTGCCTGTCACTAGCCCAAACAGCTGAAGTTGCTGGGTTACCCACATGGTGTGGGCCGCCCCCTGCTGCAGGTAAAATAGTGGTGGGAGCCTTAAGGGCCTCAAGAGGTCCAAGGGTGAGCGGGCTGCTCAACACCAGTGGGGGAGCTGTAAAATCCCACCCAAGGACTTTGTTATGGAACAAGATTAATGCTTAGGAGGCTTTGATGATAGATGCTGAAAATATAACAGACAGATTTCAAGGAAGTAGAGGGTGGAATCTTCCCCTCTCTCCCCTCTCGGCGGGATTTGTGGCGGGCAGGGGATGAAGATATGGCGAGATGTAA
The DNA here is from genome assembly GCF_964194155.1 of Cetorhinus maximus. Lineage (NCBI taxonomy): Eukaryota > Metazoa > Chordata > Chondrichthyes > Lamniformes > Cetorhinidae > Cetorhinus > Cetorhinus maximus. The sequence continues at coordinate 7,990,372 of NC_135907.1, read as the reverse complement.
AAAATCGGTTTCTCGACATCGGGAAATGAGGTTGGGATCTTCCTCTCCCAACATTCATGGGAGGTTGGTGATGTGTCAACTCTCCCGCTGAAGCTCTACGGGAACCCATTTTCATCTCATGCATGCTCATTAAAACCCCAACAGACCGGAATCATGTGCTCCCTTCAAATCTTCTGCCCCATCAGCAGGAATTTATGCCATTCAGTTACTCGACTTCACAAACATGGCAGGCACCCGACAAAAGACTTTCAAGACTTACCAGCCAGTTGACGCTGCCTCCACTACTGGAGAGGACCACAGGAGTTGATGCGCGTGGAAGACATGAAGGGAGGGGGAGTGGAAGAAACTAAGGTGGAGGACTCAAAGTGGGTGTCGGTGGAGTGAGGGGGGAAGGAAGGCATAAAGGGGAAGTAGAGGAGTGAGCAAAGAAGGGGGGGTGGGGACAGAGTGTTTCAAAGATAAGGGTCAGTTGAGTCAATGTTGGAATCCAGTGGGGGAGAACTGAGGGCGCTGGTGGTAGTAAAGGACAATCACTGTGAAAGGGGGAAGTGGGATGTGGTAGGGTGGTAGGGTCAAGATTCATGTGTGGTGGGTGTAGTTTTCATCGGCGGAGGTTATTGAGGGCTACAAGAATGGTGGCATGGATTATGAGAGTGGGCAGGATCAGGGTGGGCATTGGCATGGTGACTGTTGTGGGCTCAGCAGGATGGGAAGGCATATCCAGGTTGACAGTGATAGGGTCCAGGGTGATGGGGGGGAAGTTCAAGGGTTACTGAGGGTGGAGTAAAGGTGACAATGGGGGTGGGGAGGGGGGGGAAGCAATGATGATGGGGGAGAAGTTGGTGGGTGACAGAAGGAGGGTAAAATGTGATGGAAATGGTCTCAAAAGTTACACGCACCATCCTGAGACACAGGCAGTTCACCAGGAAGGCAACGCCTTCGATGTCCAACTATAAAACATTGACATGGGAGGAGGGTCTTCTTGGGTGGGTGGAGCTGAAGGTCAGCACAACTTGACAACTAATGGGAAACCCTAATAATCATATGGAGACTGTATAAGAGCTTTGTGCTTTTGAAACCCTCATTGTCTTGTGAAGCGCACATGGCACAGGTCTGACCCAGAGGGTTCTCATTACATTGACATCCCAACAAGATGTAGAGCTGCTGTTCACTCTGATCCATTTGCCATCGGCTCCATTCACAGTTAAGGAAGAAGGGGGGGAGGGAGGTGGATACCTACAAGAGGCATGCAGATGAATTGTAGCCAACTCATGACTGCAAATTTTCATCCACATGGGGTAATGGACCTGCCTGACAGGGGCTCGTGTGGTTAGTTTTTCTATCATGACAAGACAAAGGCCTCCCTATAGAATCTCAAGGGCAGTGGAGGCAAGTGGAATAGTGGAGTGGGAGGCTTCTCGCACATGGCTCTCATCACCCTTGTCAAAGAACGATGTCTCCATGTGCAGGCAATGTTAGGGGGAGGAACACCCATCCTTGGTCCCCCAGGATCACCTTTCCTGGAAGGAGTGGAGTGCATGCGACCATTACAACAACTAGCAGCAAGAGTGAATCCAGGAGATATCCAATCAGTGCAAGTGAACATATACTTAAAATTGCCCAAACTATATACAATGATTATATGCCCATGCCACCAGTGCTCATTCAAACTTAACTTTTCTAACTGTAAAAAACATATTTTTTTTTTGTTGGACTGTGGATTGGGATTGCAATGGCTGCAGTTTAAAAGACATGTCTGCTGGAACAGTGTGAGGGATATATAAAATGTTGCAGTCCTGGAACAGTGTGCCATGAAAAATAGGGTGGTGGCCGAAAGGAGTCCTGGACCAAGGGAGCTGCCTGACAACAGCATTTTAATTGGCTCCTGAGCAGGTGACCATGTTTGTGTGAGAGCAGTGCAGCAAGCTGAATAGCTCCTAGCCTGAAAGGAATGAGACCTAAAACCTCTTTCTCCTGTGTGTGGAAGATTCCAGTAATTCCACAACAATAGCTAGCTGTTTTTTTTTCTCCTAATATCTCTATAACTTGCTCTGTCTCTGAAAACCCCTGTCAAGAGGCAAAGGGGAAAATCACTGTTAGAGACATTGAAAGGCAAGTGCTCAACCAGTGAACTAAATACTGAAAGTGCTGGAAGACCACCTTGTGTCATCAACAAGAACGGAAAGGAATTTGGAAGACATCGATCAAAATCAACTCATTGAATCCCATACTCCGGATTGGTGCTATTGAACTGTTTTATCCCTCCCTTAAAATCCATGTCTTTTGCGTCTTGTGTGTGTGTTTGTGTGTATAGGAATTTAAGAAGGGGTAGAGTTTAAGTTATAGAGTTAGAAATTAGCAGTTCATATTGTTTTCTTTTGCCACTGGTTAACGACTGTTTGTTCAATGAACAGTTATTTACTTATTAAGTTTACAAACCTGGTGCTCGTATTCTGTTAACCTAAATTAAACAGTTAGGTTGAATTGGGGCAATCTGGTGGTTTGGTCAAACTTTTCACATTTGTTGCGGCTCGGAGAACAGTGGGGCTTGATATTACAGCACACTATCCCCAGTGAGACGTAACAAAGTTTGGGGGCTTGGGTCCAGGATATTTTGGGACAAAAGACAATGACAATTTGGGTGTAGGTGCAGTCTCCATAGCTTGAACAGCTGGAGCTAATGGGGTCACAGGCAAAGGGGATTGGGAGCGCCTGGACACCCTTGAAATCTCTGGGGTGGATGCCCATGGGGTGTCCGCCTGACGCTTTTCCTCCCTTTGGGTGCCTGATGGCCCCTCCCTGACTCCTTGAGGAGAGGGGGAATGTGGGGTGTGGTCAAGTGCCCTGTCCCCCTCTCGCCTAGCCACTGCTAAACACAGCCACGGCTACAGCAATGGTGTGCAGGCCCGAGCACATATCTGGCAGAAACTGCTGGACCTGGGTCTCCATGGCGTCCGCCATCCTACCCATGGAGACTTCCACGCGCTCACATGTCGGAGACATGACATCAGAGAGCACGCAGATTGCACTCTGTTGAGGGCCTCTGACACCTCTGACTGATGTTCCCAGGCATCTCTCTGAATCTCCAACCTATTTTCTATGGCTGCTTCCAGAGACTCATCATCTGACTCTGACATAGCAGGTGCCTGTTCTCCAGCAGTCCTCTGGGTGCCAGAGACTTTTGCTGTTGCTGCATCCTCCTGCATGTGTCTGTGAGGTGACCACAAATTGTGACCCTCTAAACTAGATATATGACCCACTGAGATGTGTGCCTCTGGGCTGGTGGAGGGTACAGGTGAAAGCTGCGACGGCTGTACAGGTGTGAAGTTTTGTCATCTTCCTCCAAGGTCTCCTTTGAGCTGGGGCTTATTTCTGTTGCAGAGGCTGGCCTCCCCCTCTTCCTGCTGGCACCTAGAATGGAGAAAAGGGAATGAATGACCACATAGGCTGGCTCAAATATTGCAAGATCAATCACTATGATTTTCTGAAGTTCTCAGAATAATGCTTGCTTCCTCACTAGTTTCTAGTGAGTCAAGGAGGGGCTGACCTTGCCATCCACACAGGCATGGTCTCGATACTCGTCTGCTGGCTCAGCAGCCTGCTGCTCAAATTGAGTGAGGGATCTGAGCTCAGACATCCCACCTCCCGTCTTCTCTCTCCCTCCTGTTGTGGGCTGCCTTCTCCTACATAAAGACATATAGATGTATGTGAGCATGTTTGGTGAAAGAGCAAGTTGTAGGCTACTAATTCTGTGGCTAATGACTTATCTCCTGACTCCTCAAAGCCAAACCAACATGTACAAGGCACAAGTCAGGAGTGTGATGGAATACTCTCTACTTGTCTGGATGAGTACAGCTCCAACAATATTCAAGAAGCTGGACACCATCCAGGACATTGCATCTGCTTGGGTGGCATCCCATCTACCACCTTTAACATTCACTCCCTCCACCACTGACGCAGTGGTAGCAGTATGTACCATCTGCAAGATGCACTGCAGCAAGTCACCAAAGCTCCTTCAACAGCACAGTCCAAACCCACAACCTCTACCAGCTAGAAGGACAAAGACAGCAGGCACATGGGAACAGCACCATCTGCACTTTGCCCTCTACTCTGTATCCTGTGGCTGTGCTTTCACTGTGGCTGGGTAAAAGTCCCACAGTTGCCTCCCTAACAGCACCCCACATGCACTGCAGCTGTTCAAGAAGGTGACACCCCACCACTCTCTCAAAGGCATTTAGGGATGGGCAACACAATTGCTGGCCTTGTCATTGATGCCCACGCCTCATGACAGAATCACAAAATAAGTGGTGATGTGATTTTGGAGTGAGGAGAAGGTTCACTCACCCTAGCGGAGTAGGAGAGATCATTCACCCATTTCCTGCACTGCAGGGAAGTCCTCTTTTGGACTCCACGGGCACTGACCACCCTGGCGATCTCCTTGCAGGCCGCTGTGGTTAGACAAGTGGGCCTCTTGCTGCCATCCCTTGGAAAGAGGACATCTTGCCTTTCCTCAGTGGCCTGGTGGAGATTCTCCAGGGAGGCATTGCTGAAGCATGGGGCCAGAATTTGCTGTCTTCTCATAGACATTTTTCTCCTGAAGTCCTGGTGCGATGAATGAATGGCTCTCCACTACCTTTTAAATATGGCATGACGGTGGGTCGCCTGCCCCACCACGAGTTAATGAGGAGGGCAGCGCACAATTTGATGTGTGTTCCTGCCTGCTCTACAGTGAAAGTCACTTCGACTTCCCACTCTCGCCACGGAACTTAGGGCTGGAGCGGAAGATTCTGCTTAGTGTGTTCATTTTTCAAACAATATTGAGCCCATCGGATGTAAACCTGCCGTTTCAACTCAGGAGGAAACATTTCTCAATTAGACTTTCATATTCTGTGACTATAAACAAGTCACAAGGCCAAACTCTTGACAAAATTTGTGTTTCTATTCCTAGGCCTGCTTTTACACATGGACAGCTTTATGTAGCTTTTTCCAGAGTGAGATGTTTCAACTCTGTTAAAGTCTTTGGTGAAAGAATAACTAGAACTCCTGAACTTAAAGAAGTACCGTTTCAGTAAACATTCTAATTTCATCGCAAATATTTTGCAGGTCCCTGCAATTAAGGATATATTAGGACAGGTAACCAAAAGCTTGGTCAAAGAGGGAGGTTTTAAGGAGCATTTTAAAGGAAGAGAGAGAGAGGTAGTGCGTCAAAGAGATTTAGGGAGGGAATTTGAGAGCCTAGGGTTCAGGCAGATGGTCCCATCACCATTGTGAATATATTAATTTGGGAGAGTCTCCAGAGGAAAACAAAACAGGTCTACAATAAGGCACTGAAGGGTTATTATCGCTTTTTCCCCTCTGGATGAAACTGCTCCTTCATAGCCGCACAAAATGTAAACATCTTTTATGCTGTTTCTGAGGTCTGTGTTTCCCAGAGGGGACTAAAGTTTTCAAACTGTAATTCTCAGGGGCTGCCTTTATATTTGCAGTAGTATGATGCCAGACAACATCATATGCCAAAATACCACATCAGTTTTTATTTATTCTTGGGCATCGCTGACAACTCCAGCATTTGTTATCCCTAATGACCCTTGAATTAAGTGACTTGTCACATTATTTCAGAGGGCAATTAAGAGTCAACCACATTGACCACACCAGGTAAGATGGTAGATTTCCTTCCCTAAAGGACTAGCTTTTCAATTCCAGATTATTAATTGAATTCAAATTCCACCAGGTACCATGGTGGTATTTGAACCTTTGCCTCCCGGAACATTAGCCTGGGCCTCTGGATTGCTAGTCTAATGATATTACCACAACACCACCATTCCTCCTGCAAAGATTCTGATCCATACAGCAAACTCTCTAACCCTAGCTGTGAAGTAACTTAGGAATTCTCTTGCGTTGGAGAATCAAAGGGAGGGATGCAACAGGAAAGAAGAAATACACAGTAACAAATAGATGGGTGAATTTCACTACTGAATACAACTTTTTCTGTCTGTGGCTGATTTGATCTTGTCTAATGTGGATCAATTGTGGTGCCTCACCCTTAGCTGAGATCAGGGAATTCACCCCAGATAAGGGATCAAACCAGTAAACCAGTACATGGCTCCTACAATGGCTCAGTTGCTGAAAGCAGTAAATAGGTGAGCCATGCACACAAGGAAGATCTTAGGTACGTGCTGAGTTTGCTAATCTCAGCTTGATGAATTAGTGCACAAATAGAGGTAAATGATTTAGATCTAATCGTCATTACAGAAACATGGTCACAAGGTGATCAAGGTTGGAAAATAAATATTCCAGGGTACACAATATTTTGGAAAGACATACAGAATGGCAAAGGAGGCGGGATAGCTCTTATTGTAAAGGATGACATAAGGACATTAGTGAGAAAGGATTTGGCCTCTGAAGATCAGGTAGTAGAAACCATATGGGTGGAAACTAGGAATAGCAAGAGTCAGAAAACACTGGTGGGAATAGTTTGCAGGCCCCCCTAACAGTAGTTATACTGTTGGGTAGAGAATTAAACAAGAAATTATTGTAGCCTGTAACAAAGGAAATGTAATAATTGTGGGGAACTTTAATCTTCATATAGACTGGGATAATCAAATTGGCAAGATTGGTATAGAAGATGAGTTTGTAGAATGTTTTTGTGACAGTTTGTTGGAGCAGTACGGAGTGGAACCAATTAGGGATAACGCAATCTTAGATCTAGTACTGTGTAATGAAGTAGGATTAAATAGTAATGTCATAGTAAAAGATTCACTGGAAAATAGTGATCATAATACCATTCAATTCCATTTTAAGTTTGAAAGTGACATATTCCAATTGCAAACAAAAATCTTAAACTTAAACAAAGCCAAGTATATAGGTACGAGGGGAGAACTGGCTAAGGTTAATTGTATAAATGGATTGAAAGGTATGGAGCTAAATGAACAGTGGGAAACATTTCAAAATGTTCAACAAAAATACATTCCGTTGACGAACAAAAACTCAGCAAGAAGGACCCATCTGTGACTCACTCAGGAAGTTAAGGATAGATTGGAAGAAGAGAAGAGGTTTACAATAGTAGCAAGTTTGAGTATTGGGAGTGTTTTAAAAGCCAGCAAAGGGCCACCAAAAAGTTGATAAAAAGGGAATAAATAGAATGAGAGTAAACTAGCCAGAAATATAAAATCACAGAATCACAGAATTTTAACGGCACAGAAGGAGGCCATTCGGCCCACCTTGTCTGCACCAGCTCACCAAATGAGCATTATGACCTAGTGCCATTGCCCTGCCTTTTCCCTAGAACCCCTGCACATTGTTTCTATTAAAATAGTCATCTAATGCCCTCTTGAATGCCTCGATTGAACCTGCCTCCACCACGCTTCCAGGCAGTGCATTCCAGACCCGAGCCACTTGTTGTGTGAAAAAGTTTTTTCTCACATCACATTTGCTTCTTTTGCAAATCACTTTAAATCTGTGCCTTCTTGTTCTGGATCCTTTTGCAAGTGGGAACAGCTTCTTCCTATCAACTCTGTCCAGCCCCCTCAGAGTTTGAACATCTCTTCTTAGCCTTCTTCTCTCCAAGGAGAAACAGACCTAACCTCTCCAATCTATCTACATAACTGAAGTTTCTCATCCTTGGAACCATTCTTGTAAATCTCTTCTACACCCTCTCCAATGGGTTCACATCCTTCCTATAATGTGGCACCCAGAACTGTCCACAATACTCCAGCTGAGGTCTAACAAGTGTCTTATATAAATTCAGCATAACCTCCTTGCTCTTGTACTCTATGCCCCTATTAATAAGGCCCAGGATACTATATGCTTTATTAACTACTCTCTCCACCTATACTGCCACCTTCAATGATCTATGCACATATACACCCAGGTCTTTCTGCTCCTGCACTCCCTTCAAAATTTCACCCCTTATTTCATATTGTCTGTCCATGTTCTTCCTACCAAAATGCATCACCTCACACTTCTCCACATTGAACTTCATCTGCCACCTATCTGCCCACTCCACCAATTTGTCTATGTCCTTTTGAAGTTCTACACTGTCCTCCTTGCAGTTTACAATACTCCCAAGCTTCATATCATCTGCAAACTTTGAAATTGTCCCCTGCGCACCAAGATCTAGATCATTAATATATATCAGGAAAAGCAAGGGGAATTGCACCACAAACCTTCCTCCAGCCTGAAAAATTTCCATTGACCATTACTCTCTGCTTCCTATTTTTTAGCCAATTTTGTATTCACGTTGCTACTGTCCTTTTTATTTCATGAGCATAACTTTTCTCACAAGCCTGTTGTGTGGCACTGTATCAAATGCCTTTTGAAAGTCCATGTACACCACATCAACAGCATTACCCTCATTGACCTTTTCTGTTACCTCTTCAAAAAACTCCAGCATGTTAGTTAAACATGATTTCCCCTTTGGAAATCCATGCTGGCTCTTCCTTATCAACCCATATTTTTCCATGTGACTTCTAATTCTATCCTGAATAATTGTTTCTAGAACAAAAACAAAAACAAAAACACCTGGAAAAACTCAGCAAGTCTAGCAGCACCTGCGGAGAGGAACACAGTTAACGTTTCGAGTCCGAATGACTCTTCAATAGAACTAAGTAAAAATAGAAGAGAGGTGAAATATAAGCTGGTTTAAGGGGGATGGGACAAGTTGAGCCAGTGATAGGTGGAGATAACCAAAAGATGTCACAGACAAAAGGACAAAGAGGTATTGAAGGTGGTGATATTATCTAAGGAATATGCTAATTAAGGGTAGAAAGCAGGACAAGCAAGGTACAGATAGCCCTAGTGGGGGTGGGGTGAAGGAATCGAAAAAGGCTAAAAGGTAGAGATAAAACAATGGATGGAAATACATTTTAAAATATTGGAAATAGGTGGGAAAAGAAAAATCTATATAAATTATTGGAAAAAAAAGGAGGGGATTGGAAAGAGGGTGGGGATGGAGGAGAGAGTTCATGATCTAAAATTGTTGAACTCAATATTCAGTCCGGAAGGCTGTAAAGTGCCTAGTCGGAAGATGAGGTGCTGTTCCTCCAGTTTGTGTTGAGCTTCACTGGAACAATGCAGCAGGCCAAGGACGGATATGTGGGCATGAGAGCAGGGTGGAGTGTTGAAATGGCAAGCGACAGGGAGGTCTGGGTAATGCTTGCGGACAGACCGAAGGTGTTCTGCAAAGCGGTCACCCAGTCTGCATTTGGTCTCTCCAATGTAGAGGAAACCGCATTGGGAGCAATGAATGCAGTAGATTAAATTGAGGGAAGTGCAAGTGAAATGCTGCTTCACTTGAAAGGAGTGTTTGGGCCCTTGGACGGTGAGGAGAGAGGAAGTGAAGGGGCAAGTGTTGCACCTTCTGCGGTTGCATGGGAAGGTGCCGTGGGAGGGGGTTGAAGTGTAGGGGGTGCTGGAGGAGTGGACCAGGGTGTCCTGGAGGGAACGAGTTCAACAATTTTAGATCATGAACTCTCTCCTCCATCCCCACCCCCTTTCCGATCTCCCCCTTTTTTTCCCAATAATTTATATAGATTTTTATTTTCCCACCTATTTCCATTATTTTTAAATGTATTTCCATCCATTGTTTTATCTCTACCTTTTCGCCTTTTTTGATTCCTTCACCCCATCCCACCCCCACTAGGGCTATCTGTACCTTGCTTGTCCTGCTTTCTACCCTTAATTAGCACATTCGTTAGATAATATCACCAGCTTCAACACCTCTTTGTCCTTTTGTCTGTGACATCTTTTGGTTATCTCCACCTATCACTGGCCCTCTATCCAGCTCTACTTGTCCCACCCCCCTTAAACCAGCTTATATTTCACCTCTCTTTCTACTTTTACTTAGTTCTGTTGAAGGGTCATTCGGACTCGAAACGTTAACTGTGTTCCTCTCCGCAGATGCTGCCAGACTTGCTGAGTTTTTCCAGGTATTTTTGTTTTTGTTTTGGATTTCCAGCATCCGCAGTTTTTTTCTTTTATCTTAATTGTTTCTAGAATCCTGCTCCCCCACGGAAGTTAAACTTACTGGTCTATAATTGCTGGGCTTATCTTTACTTATCTTTTTTGAACAAGGGCGTAATGTTTGCAATTCTGCAGTGTTCTGGCACCTCCCCTGAGTCTAGGGAAGGCAGAAAAATTATGGCCTGCATGCCTGAATTTCTACTCTCACTTCCTTCAATATCTTTGGATGCATCTCACCCGGTCCCGGTACCTTGTCAACTTTGAGTACCGACAGTCTATTGAACACTTCCTCCTTATCTATTTTGAACCCTTCTAGTGACAGAGTTTCCTTGTCTGTCACCATGGCCTGGGTAGCATCTACCTCCTTGGTAAAGACAGATGCAAATTATTCATTTAATACCTCAGCCACGGCCCCTTCGTCCATGTGTAAATTCCCTTTAAAGTCCCTAATCGACTCTACTCCTCCTTTTACCATCCTTTTAATATTTATATGCCTATAGAAGACTTTGGGATTCCTCTTGGTTGCCAGTCTTTTCTCATAATCCCTCTTTGCTTCTCTAATATGCTTCTTCACCTCCCCTCTGAACCTTCTGTATTCCTCTTGGTTCTCAATTGTATTTTCTATGTGACACCTGTTATAAGCACTCTTTTTCTTTTTTATCTTAATTTCTATCTCCTTTTTCATCCAGGGAGTTCTGGATTTGTTTGCCCTACCTTTCCCTTTCGATGAAATATACCTTGATTGTGCCTGAACCAATTATTTTTTGAAAGTAGCCCATTGTTCAGCTACAGATTTTCCTACCAATCTTTTGTTCTGGTCTATCTGGCCCAGTTCCGTTCTTGCCCATCGAAGTCGGCTCTCATCCAGTTAAATATTCTTGCTCTGGATGGCCTATCAACCTTTTTTTTTCATCATCCTAAAACGTACAATACAATGATCACTGTCTCTAAATGTTCCCCCACTGACACTTGATCTACTTGGCCCACCTCATTTCGAAGAACCAGGTCCAATAGTGCGTCTTTCTTGTTGGATTGGACACAAACTGAAGTAGAAAATTTTCCTGAACACAATCTAGGAACTTTTGACCCTCTCCACCCTTTACACTGCCACTGTCCTAGTCTACATTCGGGTAATTCTACTCTATATTGCTTGCATCTCTCTGTAACTTCCCTGCAGATTTGTTCTTCCACGTCCTTCTCACTGGTTGGCAGTCTATAGACTACACCAAGCAATGTAATTGCACCCTTTTTGTTCCTTAGCTCTAGCCAAACTTATTCTGTCCTTGAACCCCCCGGAAAGTCCTCTTTCTCCTGCACTGCAATGCTGTCCTTAACCAATACTGCCACCCCTCCTCCTTTCCTTCCTTTCCTGTCTTTTCTGAATGCCTTGTAGCCAGGAATATTTAATACCCAGTTCTGCCCTTCCTTGAGCCAGGTCTCTGTTATCACTATCATATTTCAACATCATATTTTCACTTGGCAATCTGCCCCTATAACTCCCCAATCTTATTTACTATACTCTGTGCGTTCACATACATGCATAGCAACCCTGATTTAGATATTGTTACTTTCTCCCTCACCCCGACTTCACCTATCAACTTACTATTCTCTATACTAGTACTATTTGTCCCTTCCAGTATTTTGTGCACCCTGGATATTCCTCTCTAATATTTTCGCTTGGTTCCCACACCCCTGCTGAGTTAGATTAAAGCCATCCCAACAGCACTAGCAAAATGCCCAACAAGCAACTCAGTCCCAGCTCTGTTCAGGTGCAAACTGTACGCCTTGTAAGGTGGCATCTCCCCCTGAGCTAGACCTAGCATCCCAGGAATCTAAAGTCCTCCCTCCTGCACCTTCTTTCCAGCCATACATTCATATGCCTTATCCTCCTATTTCTGTACTCACTGGCACTTGGTACTGGGTGTAACCTGGAGATTTCTACATTTGAGGTCCTTCTTGCTAATTTTCTACCTAGCTCCCTAAATTCTGATTGCAGGACCACACCCTACTATCTAAGTCATTGGTACCAATGTGGATCACGACCTCTGGCTGTTCACCCTTCCTAGAAGAATGTCCTGCAGCTGCTTTGTGACATCCTTGACCCTGGCACCAGGGAGGCAACACACCATCCTGGAGTCACGTCTACGGCTACAGAAACGCCTGTCTGCTCCCATAATCAATGAATCCCCAATCATTATTGCTCTTCCTTTCTTCTTCCCTCCCACCTGTACAGCTGAGCCGCTCATGGTGTCACAAACTTGCTCTGACTGCACTTCTCTGAAGAACCAGCGCCCTCACCAGCTTCCAAAATGGAAAACCAATTTGTGAGCAGGACCCCAGGGCACTCCTGCACTACCTGCCTACTTCTCTTGACTGGCTGGTGGTCATCCATTCCCTCTCTGTCTCCAGGCCCTTAAGCTGCAGTGACTACCTCTTTGAACGTGCTATCCACGTAGTTCTCAGCCTCGTGGATGTGCCAAAGTGACTCCAGCCGCTGCTCAAGCTCTGAAACCTGGGGCTCAAGTTTCTGCAGCTGGCAACACAGCCTGCACACTGGTTGTCTAGGACACCAGTGGTGTCCATGACTTTGCACATGTCATAGGACACGCATTCCACTCGACTGAGCTGCCCTGCCATGTCTTAACTCTACTTCCCTTATGTTAAATTTATTCTACTTTGGATTATATATATTACTTTATTGTATTGGCCCTAAATTTCCCTTATTCTTGGCGCTTCTCAGTTAAATCCAAGTACAGCAACTTGTTTAAAAATATTACATTTTTCTAATTTACTCACCAGATCCTACTTACAAACGCTGCCGCTCTTCTTTCTGAGGAAAGGTAGAAAAGGAAAGGAGCACCTCCTCTCTCCTCACTGAACTCCCTCAGTCACCTCTGCTCTCGAAGTCTCTCCACTTTCCGTGTTGTTTTTATAGCTCTTCTGCTCTCCTCTAGGTGCTGCTGACTGCCCGTCCCAGGGTCACCCTTTTCCTATTTTTGCTTAGTTCTGTTGACGGGTCATGAGGACTTGAAATGTCAACTGTGCTCTCCTCCACCGATGCTGCCAGACCTGCTGAGTTTTTCCAGGTATTTCTGTTTCTGTTTTTGTCCTCCTCTCACACTCTCCTTCTCTAGGTGCTGCTGATTGCCTGTCCCAGAGTCCTCCTCTCGCACTCTCCTTTAGGTGCTGCTGATTACCTGTCCCAGAGTCCTCCTCTTGCACTTTCCATAGATGCTGCTGACTGTATGTCCCAGGGTCCTCCTCTCATACTCTCCTCTAGGTGCTGTTGACTGCCTGTCCCAGGGTCCTCCTCTCGCACTATCCTCCTACAAAACAGATTGTAAGAACCTTTATAAAAAATAAAAAGGAAGAGAGGAGATAAACTAAACATTGGTCCCTTAGGAGCAGAGAAGGGATAAATTATCATGGGGAATGAGGAAATGGTGGTGGCACTGAACAATTATTTTGTGTCTGTCTTCACAGTAGAAGACACAAGTTCCATACCAGAAATAGACTATAACCTAGGGGCTAAAAATAATTAGGGAACTTAATATCAGCAGAGATAAAGTATTGGAGAAACTTAAGGAACTAAAACCTGACAAATCCCTGGGATCTGATGGCCTACACCTAGGGTTCTAAAAGATCAGCCATGATTGTGTTGAGTGATGGAGCAGGCTTGAAGGGCTGTGTGGTCTACTCCTGCTCCTATTTCTTATGTTCTTATGAGTGACAGTAGGGGTTATTCTACTGACCTCAGAGCTAGAGAGAAAAAAAAAACTGGATTTCCACTGGAGTAAGTAACGCTGGAAGGTGCACTTTTTGGAATGTCGGGTCTGTCCCAGCTGTGATGTTCCTCCCATTATATAACCCACTGAAACTGACCATCCCCATTCATGCATGAAGAAAGGATGAGGTACTTAGGAGGTATCTTCCCAGTAGGAGTCCTCTCCCTTCATGGTAAGGAGGAAATTAGCAGGCAAAGGAGGAAAGGAGAACAATTCTTGTACTGTCTTCTTTGAATGGTTCAGTACCACAGCAGGGAGTGAGCCATTAGGATACCCTATTGTCACACTTCTACAGATAAGTCTTAAGCCAACCTGAAGAAATGATAGATCCCAGGTATTTCTATTGTGGTAAATAATAAAGTATGATAAGAACAGGACTTCCCTTTCCTTGAGGCCAGTTTGGCTCAGTTGTTAGGATTTTCATCTTTAAGTCAGAGGTTTTGAGTTCAATTCTTGCTCCAGGACTTGAGCACATAATCTAGGCTGACACTTCATACAGAACTGAAAGATTGCTACACTGTTGCAGGTGTCATATGTCAGGTCAGATGTTAAACCAAGGCCTGGCCTAATTTTTAGGTGTGTGGAAAAGATCCTACAGCATTATTTGAAGAAGATCAAGTGGTGTCATGGCTGACATTCTTCCCACAACCAACACCACCAGAAACAGTTTAATTGGTCAGTCATCTTGTTTGTTGTTTTTAGGGTCTTGTAGTGTGCAAATTGGCTTCCACATTTGCCTACCTAACAGCAGTGAATGTATTTCAAAATATTTCATGGGATGTGAAGAGGTTAAGTGCTTAAGATCTACTGAGGACTTGATAAGGCACTGTATAAAAGCAAAGTCTTTCCTTCTGAAAACTGTAGTACCATGTGGGCAAAACAAACAATAAGAAAATGGCATCAATAAATATATTTGACACACATATAAGTGCACAGAGTTGAGAAATAGCACCATTGCATTGCTAGCCAAGGGATGTTGGTGCATATTTAGAATACTAACAGTTCTTTCATTTCTGGGACCTGGGTTCATATTCAGTCCAGAGTAATAGGATGAAAGCCTCTTCTAATTGCTAGGTGTATGCTGCCTTATATGAAATCTGTAACGGGCAATCTCAGCCTAATTCTTATAGTCTAATAGTTATTAAGTCTAATAGTTCTAATATTAAGTCTAATAGTTCTGATGAAGGTCATACGGATTCGAAACGTCAACTGTATCCCTCTCCGCAGATGCTGTCAGACCTGCTGAGTTTTTCCAGGTATTTTTGTTTTTGTTCAGCCTAATTCTTGATTGGTGTTCAAGGTATAAAAGTTTCCATATTTGGTATGAATTGTATAGAACTAGTATTCCCTTATTGGCCTCAAATTTAAATGCACTATCAGATACAATACTGAGCCATGCAGATCAGAAGGTCTTAGATTCAATTGCTGGTTTGTGCCAAATCAGCTGATCTTAGCTAGGTTGCATTAGAGTGCTACAGTTGCTTTCGTGTCCCTGGTCTGTGGAGGGAGAGAAAAATCAGCCGGAGCTCCCAATTTACTACTTCATGACTTTTTGCCAGATGTCTGATGAAAAGATTTTGGCTGTGTTGTTTCCTTCTCCTCCATCACCAATTAAATAGCCTGCTAAAGCTCACCTTATTTGTGGTTACTTGCAATGACCTTGCAAGCTACTGGATCATGACATCACAGCTGGGATTGATTCTCTTCTCACCTGATGATGACACTCTGCACTTTTTAGAAGGGAGTCACTCAATATCTGGCAGTAATTGGAACCCCAACTGATTCTTCTCTTCTCCCTCATCCCAAATACACTGTAACACCATTATTGCAATACCAGCTGACTTCAACTAACAGTAGGAAGCTGGGATGGAAACTGGGTGCTTCCTGGACAACCTGGTTCAACACACGGGCAGTGGATTTACTTACAGGGGTTCAGAGGGTACAAAGTAGCTGTATCATTTAATATTTCTTGATTACAGGCTGGTTAAATGACATGCCAATTATTTTACCAGGATTGCAGCACTCCATGACATCAAATTGGACTGTTTACCAACTTCTTGTAAGCAGTAGTTACTGAAAAAATAAATTCAAGGAACGGACTTTACTGTAATACTTGATAGCATGCATTTGTGCTCATTTATATGCATGTTATCACAAATAAATGCCACAGATACAAGACCTATCAATCAAATGCTGTTGTGTTCCATTGGATGTTTAGTTAATTACTTAATCCTTGGTTGGTGCTATTGTTGTCAGTTTCAGGATGCTACCAGCTACCTTGGTCAGGTCCAATAACTCGGCACTGACCGGGAGTGAATGTGGGATCTTTAGGTTTGTATGATTTAGTGTTACACTGTTACCAAGGAGGAATATTACAAGGGATTAGAATAGAGTGGGAACCAGTGGAGTTTTTGGACTTAGAAGCCAATGGATAGGAATTGTCTATTGGGAGCCTCCTCTCGATGAAGGAAGACATAGATGACAAATTTCATCATTGTCTCCAATGGTGCCAGCTCAGCCTTTGGCAGACTAAGGAAAAGGGTATTTGAGGATCAGGATGTCAAACCTGAGATGAAGGCCATGGTTTACTAGGCAGCAGTGATCTCCGCGCTCCTATGTGCTTTGGAGCCTTGGACAACCTACATCAAGCACTTCAAGGCATTGGTGAAGGACCATCAGTGGTGCCTTCACAAGACCCTCCAAATTGATATCAAGAAAGGCAGTCCAACAGCAGCATCCTCTCCCAAGCTGACTCGCCCAGCATCAAGGCGCTAATCACTCAAAGCCAGCTCCACTGGATAGAATATGTAGTTCATATGCCTGACACTGGACTCCCAAAGCAACTGCTCTAGGAACTTGGTTGAGGCAGGAGACTCCAAGGAGGACAGCAGAAAAGCTTGAGGGATGTTCTCAAAGCATCCCTGAAGAGGCCCAATATCCCGCTGACTCATTGGAGACTCTGCCTGTGACTGACAAAAGTGGAGAAGGCTCATGCAGGAAGACACGAAACACACCGAGAGACTTCATCAGGAAGTTGCAGATGCGAACAACCCACCTACCCAACCCTTCAAGCACCATCTGCCCCATATGTTGCAGATTTTGCAGATGGTGCATTGGATTTATCAGCCATCTCAGAACTCATCAATCTGGAATGAAAGCAAATCATCCTTGATCCAGAGGGCCTGCCTAAGAAGAGAAGGAAGGAAGGAAGGAAGGATTGAGTTGTGGAAATTAACTCACTATTTGAAGTTGAAGTATGCTGGACATTCTCAATTATGATGACTTTATTATGTTGTTCAAATGGGATTTTCTTAACAGTTGAGAAATATAGTTGAAAAGCTAAAGCCTCTAGTGTCAAAGTTGAAAATAAGAGAAAAAGCAAGGTAAATCAGGAAGGAGTGAGAGATGATGTCCACTGTGGGTTTTCAAAGTCTGTGGATTATAGTAGCATCATAGAAATTACAGCATAGAAGCTGGCCATTTTATTCATTGTAGTTATGGCAATGCTTGTTCATCACTTGAAAATATCAACTAATCCCATTTTGGTAACATTTTCCTTTTACTTCCTTCCTTTTCAAATATTTTTTCAATTCTATTCTAAATAATGTTATAATTTACCACAATAGTCACTTTATTAAAGCATTCCATGTTTTAATAACCCACTTGGTGAAATGTGAACAAAGTAATCTATCTTCCCTCTACGTTCTAATAGTAATCCAGAGTTTAGGTTCCGTTGTTGGCTCCCCAAGTAATGAACATCATTTCTCTAATTACCCCCTCAAAATATTTCATAATTTCAAATTCCACTATTAGATATCACTTTAACTTTCTCAATTCCAGTGAAAAAGTTCCTCTTCTTCAGGTGTTCTGGCGACTTTTCACAGCTTGAATACCTTTATTATCATAGGATGCCCAGAGCTGCTCACTATTAGCAGCAGGGAAAAGGTTGATGTAGGAAAAAAATGATTTTAATTAAATTGCAAGAGCAGGGGAAGGGTCACAGGTTCGAATAAATAAAAAGCAAATTTAGGACTGTTAAGAGGGAGTATTTTTTCACACAAAGTGTGACCAATACATGGTCTCGGGTGTAGCAGACTCATTTCAGAATCAAAGGGATTCAGCGATTGAAGGGGGAGGGGAAACCTTCGGGTCATTCTGGATGGATGACTAAAAGGACCAAATACCCTTCCGCATCTGTAGCTTTTGTGATCTAACCAATTGAACATCTGAGGGTAGAAATTCATCTCGGGCAGTGGCACAAAGCAATTGGATCATCTTGCCTTTTCTATAAGCAGCGCCTGATATTTAATTCTTATATTAATTCCATTGACTGTTCTGGAACTGAATATCAGGCGGTGTGTAGAGTGGGCGACCCATCTGATCTGTGCCACACCGCCCAAGATGAATTTCTACCGCGTCTTTGAAATATTGAATTCTCCAGAATCTCTTTGTCTTTTTATGCCCTCTCCCATTCATACTCTCATCTGTAAAGGTCAGTTTCTATGCGCTCCTAGATCTCTCTTTGCCTCCACTTTTATATGAAGAATCATACAATTTAAATTATATTTCTTTTCACTGTTATTTTCCCTAAAAAAAAACTTCAAATTTCTTTGCATCTACAACCAATCTGTCAGCTCCACGAACTTTCGCCCCACATTCTACCTCACAGTTTTGACATGCCCCTCATTTGCTATGAGCAAACTTGCATATCTTTGGGGGAAAAATGGGAAAGGTGGGAGTCTGGATCCTTCATTATGAATTTGAATCTTGTTCCTAGCAAAGCAAAGCAAATCAGAAACTGCCAATCCCTTCATTTCGCTCGTTTTTTTCTCCCCCTCCCTGCTTCCCTGCCCTTCGGCATTGGCTGGAGGAGTTGTTCCTCAAATCCTACCTCAGTGCCGACGTGACTGCGGCAGGGGCCGCTATCCCGGCGCGGCCGGCGGGGGCCACTTCAACCGGTGAGGGCGGCACCCTGCCGGATCGAGGCGGGTCTGTCATTTCTATTGGTCAGGGTGCTGTCACTCAACATCACTCCGTAATCCTATTGGTTGGCAAGGGGACGTGTTGACGTCATGGGCCGGGAGTTTGGCTGCTGCACAAACGGCTGGTGCGCGAGCTGCAGTTCGAGAGCTCGAGCTAGCGTGAGGCGGACAATCTGAAGGACGGAGCGGTTTTTATTTTAATTTGACGAAAAAATTATCAGAAAAAGCCACTTATTTTCCACAGATTCTAATTCCGAAAGGCGAGAGCATTCAAAAAGCACCTGAATCGCGGAGGTAAGAGGCAGAAAAAAAATGTGAACTTATTTTTGGTCAATTTATTGGTGAAGCGGAAAAGGGAGAGAAACCAGGAAGAGTCAGACACCGGGCTGGGCCGGCGCGCTCGCCACAGGCAAATTCTCATTCCAATCTTTTTTAAATGTGCTTTTCTTTTTTAAAAAGCAGAAGCTGAGAGAACAACCTTGTTCCCATGGCTCACATCCTACTGAGGAAAATTTGATTTAAAAAAAAATCAAGCCTTATAATCTACAAGCAAATTAAGTTTTTTTTTCAGCTAGTGTGTGCAACATTGTTAATGCATATAATGCAAATATATTCTATGTTTTTTCAACTTGTGAAAGTCGGGCGACAGGTAACATGGAAACCGCCTTTGCTGTTGTAGCCCGCATAGAAATGGGCTTGGCTTCCGCTTCTTCAGCTCTGTGAGCTTCCTGCCCTTTTAAAAAAAAAATCAAATGTGATTTCCTCCATGAGTCCAAAATTCCCCCTCCCATAATATCAACTTGGTAAGATTGCAGCCTTCAAGTCCGATTACATCCCTGGAATGTGGAGTGCTGCTCAAAAGGGCATCTACTTTCCATTGATTTAATATAAAGCAAATTAATCCTCGCTCGTTTTACAGGGCTGTCCTATCAGAAATAATTTTTGGTGTCGTTTAACTTGCACAGTTGTTTTCTGTTCCAGTATGGTGGCGAAAAGCTGCTTGAATTCTCCTCATTCTTCCAATTCAATCTTTTCCCCAAGTGCCCATCCCACAATCATTAAAAAAATGTTCAGCGCCCTAAGGATAGCTATTGAGTCTCTTGTCTCTGAGCTAAGTGAAAATTATGGCATTAAGTGTTGCTGTTATATTATCTAGTATAGCTTATTCCTAAAGTGAATGCATGAGGAAGTTATAAAAAGGGGAGGTTCCATGATTCCTATTTAGGAAAAGGACAAAGTTATGTACAAAGAGTCCAGACTGGTGTAAGTAGAATACAGCCTGGAAATTATGTACCATTTTTAGTGAGAACAAATGTAATGACTTCCTTTAAACCTGTTAGATTTTTCTACAAACTGTTCATTACATATTTCCCCAAATTTGAAGGTGATGGTTTGGAGGAGTTGAAAAAGAGGAAGCTTAAAAAACATACAACTTTCTTAAAAATACTGCAGGCAGATTTTTTACACTGCTTTGTTAAAGTTGTGTGACGGCTGCTTGCTCTGTTTTACCTTCTGAAGATTCTTGTGGGCTTTACTGAATTTACTATAGCCCCACCCAGTTTGAAGTGTAAGACAGTGTAATGTAAGTAAAGAATGATTCATGGAGATGTGTGCCGATAACTTACAAAAGCCTTCCTGTTAGCTGGCCAGTAATTTTTTCTGGAATTTGTAAACGTTGCTGCTGCTTGAAATTTCTGGTAGCAGCTTATACTGTCTACTGATGAAGCATGCATTTTTACAGAGGCTAGGGATATTAAAAAGGGTTTGACTATTTCTAAAAGGCATGCTGTTATATTGTTTCTAGTACTATGAATAATACAGTAGTGAAATGCTTGCTAAAGATCAGTTGTCTCTTGCTTTATCATTTTTAATATGTGGTCAAAATATGTGGAAAATGAATACATTACCTCCATAAAAATGAACTCATCCAAAATTCTGCTGCTCATATCCTAGTTCGCACTGATTCTAGTTCACCCTTCACTCCTGTGCTTGTTAAACTATAATGGCTCCTGGTCTGGCAATGCTTCTATTTTAAAATCCTCGTCTTTATTTTCAAACCCCTCTGTGGCTTTCTGCCCTGCACAACCTCTTGCCTCCTCCAGCCCTACAACCCTCAGATTTCTGCACTCTTCCAATTTTGGCCTCTCTTGTGCATCCCTGATTTTCATTTCTCTGTCACTGACAGCCATGCCTTTGGCTCCTGAACCCTAAGCTCTGGAATTCCCTCCCTAAATCTCTGCTCAACTCTCTCCTCCACCCCCCCAACCTCGAGATACTCATTAAAAACCTTTGTCTCACCCATCTTAATATTTTACCTGGCTTTATGTGCAGTTTTGTCTGTAACGTTCCTGTGAAGCCCCTTGGAACGTTTCACTGTGTTAAAAGAGCCAAATAAGTGCAAGCTTTCATTGCATAATTTGTTAGTCTCAGTCTAGATGGTAGTGCATGTCGTCTTTCAAAATGTTATGTGATACCCCAAATTTTGTTACTGGGATGGTTACCCTTTACATGTTAGAATAGGCGATAATTTTTAGAATAGGCAATAATTTAACCAGCCTGAATGCTGTAAAATAAAAAAGCCATGCTTTTTCCAATTTGGTTAGGATGTTTGACTTTTCCCTAGTCCTTCAGAAAGTACTGAGGTCATATATTTTTGCAGTTTAGACATTTTATGATTATTATTGAAGTGCTGACACCATGTTCTGCATTATTGGCTCTCCATGCAATTGGAAAGAAATAAATTAACTACCCCATGTGAAATTCATAAGCAACTGAATTATTATTTAAACTGGAATAGCTCTTGCACAAACTGTAGCTTTTCATGGATATTGTACACTTGGAAGAGAAATTTGCTAGTCAAAATATAATCAGGAACATACTGTATAAAAATCAAACCTGCACATCTTGCATGTAACAAGTTAGGGCTACAGGTAACAATATTGCTGTAGGCTGTCAATATACAAGTAGTCCAATCTCCTTTTTTGATGTCTTCTGTGACTTCCAAGTTCCGAGGAGACTAAGGTGTGGCAGGGTACTCAGGAATGTAGGGTGGTGTTTTGACTTGTTCCTGATATGCATTCCATATCACGTGTGCTGTCTCGCTTTGTGTTTCATTCTGGAAAGTCATTTTTAAAGGGAGCAGAAGTAAGGGAGTGGGAGAAGAAGGGGGAAAAAAGAAATCAGGTTGGAGTTGGAAAGAATTTTAACTATCGATCTGTATTGGATGGAGTATTCTGCTAAAATTTGATGTCAGTGCAATGTTTTTGATGGTATCTTGAATTATAGCTCTGAACCTAAGATGTTTAAAATGGAATCTGTGTACAAAGGACTTGACTGCAGAAATCTGTTAAAATGAAGAAATAGTGTGCAAATAGCTAATAGGGGAAAATTTAAGTAAACTATCTTTTGAAAGTGTAAAAAAAATGCAAGGTGAACTAATTCTTACAATTTTGTTCCTTCCCTAAATTAAAGTAGTGAATTACACCGGTGTGGTTGTCGGTTGCTGGTATCCTTCCCCAAGTGTTGCATACGCCTGTGAGCCTAGTTGCATTGACATGAGAGAGAATAGGGAAGAGGTCCTGCCAAGTGAGAATAAGGACTTAGGAGCTAAAATTTAAGAAAAAGGGACCCTGCTGGTTGTAACCTTGGGTATGCTAACTGAAGCAAAAACAGAAAATGCTGGAAAAACTCAGCACATCTAGAGCATCTGTGGAGAGAGAAACAGAGTTAACGTTTCGAGTTCGTATGACCCTTCTTCAGAGCTGCATTCTAATTGGCGTGGGGTGGACAGATCAGGAAAGAGTGGCTGAAAGCGGTGTAGGAAGGAGAGGTTCTTTTTAACGGGGCACTGGGTCAAGCTGTAATTGAACTACAGTAGTAACAAGGTCCTAGCAGGAAGGATAGGACTGTACATAAGACTTTAAACTAGCAAGACATAGGCTGGGAGAGAGGCATCTGGTGAAAATAGCAATAGCCTGAAGATAAAAGTAATGGTTGTGAGTGAAAATCAGACCAAGGAAAGGAATAAGGGTAACAGGAATGGTCAGGGAACAGATGACAATTATAGAGCAGAAGTATAACCTCACGTCGGCGCAGCAGCTGCCTGTCGTCTCTGCGGGCTCCTCTCAGGGAGCTCCGGATGAGAGGGGCAGCTTCTCCGCCTCTCTGCCAGTGACCGTTGCATCCGTTGAGGCTGCGATGACTGGGGGGATGCCAGCTGTGGAACTGGCAGATCCCTCCCAGGTGGGGCCAGCACAGGCTCCAAGGGCCAGAGGACGGCCACCAAGGTCATCGAGGCCAACAGGACAGCAGAGTCAGCAGGCTCTCTCAGATGCCACTCACAGCGAGGGGGGAGCACCAAGATGTAGCACCCGGAAATGAAAACATAAGGCACCTTAGGCACACCACGGGTTTATCACTGGTGCTTTTGTGTTGGCCCGAGATGAGGTCTTTATGAGTTAGTGTGATTTTTAACACCTTTTTCATTTTGTTTCATTAAGTTTCTTTGGTTGCAATATTAAATTAGGACATGTCACCATGGCTGAGGGTGCCTCTTTTGTTCTGCAGGTGGATGGTTTCCAATAATGTAATGAGTGCTTTGTGGGACATTCAGCTTTACTAAAAAGGACTTTAGTTAAAGTTCTGAGCCAGGTAGATTTTGCACCCAGGCCTTGAATGTGGAGCACATGGCCCAGGTTTGTCCTGGAGTTCCATCTGTGATATGCTAGCTGAAGGTTCATTGGATTAAAGCCTCCTGGGTGTCCCAACCTCCCTGGAGTATGCCCAGGTCAGCGTCTACCCCCTCAGCATTTCCCTGTGTGCGCTCATCCTCAGACTCACTGCTGGACTCATCGTGTGCAGCCGCAGCCACTGCGTCGACGTCTTCATTGTCCACAGTGTCCCTCCTTTCCAGCGCAAGATTGTGGAGAGCGCAGCATGCAAACACTATCACCGACACATGATCTGGGGGGTACTGGAGTGCCCAGTAATTAATTAGAATTAATTAATAGAAACCAATTAAATTGTCTATACAGCAACATACACAGCATCTAAAACAAAATGGGGGATTGTAGACAAAAAGAACATAGCTAGCACTAGTATGCTAATAGGGCTATACTATAGATGTAATAATGGAGTAGAAGTAGAGGAAGAAATGTAGGCAAATCTATCAAATGAATAAAAGACATTGAATAATAATCACAGGAGATTTCAAATGCATCAAATAAACTAATGAACCAAGCCAATAAGATAAGTAAGGATTGTGGTGCATCAAAGTAGTAGTGATCTAAACACAAGTTTTCAAATAATTAAGACACAAGTATGCAAGCCCCAAAGTAATAGATGGGGGGGGGGGGGGGGGGAAACTTATTTTGAAAGGATGATGAGGAAACTAGGAGTGGTAAATTAGAAAATATTGATTTTTTTTAAAAAAGCAGCGAAATATTTAAAGTGATCAAAAGAATTCAGGAGAAATATATTCCCAGTTTTAAAAAAACAAATTAGCCATTAATGCGCCACTGTATAAATGGAGAGATGGGCAAAATTGAAACTAAAGGAAAAATGTGTACATTAAGTACTTAGACAAAGGAGAGGATGAAAAAATAGAGGTTTGGAAAGAAGGAAAAAAAACAATTATGAAAGCAAAGATTAATTATGAAATGAAATTATCATTAAAGTGAAGGATTCTACAGTTCAATAACAAAAGGAAAGCTAAGATGGGGATATGGCCATTAAGAGATTTAAAGTAATGACATGGGCAATGAGTCAAATGGCAGAAATACTGAATCTTCCCTCAGATTTTACCAAGGAGTCTAACATGGTGGATATGATGAGACATTAGTGAACATTAAATGTTTTTCCGTCTCTCTTTTTTAAAATTTAGGATTAAATCTATAGAACTATAGACCAGTTAGCTTAATATTTGTAGTAAGTGATATTGGAATATTGGGCGTAATAGAAAAATATGTAGATTCTGAAAATATAATAAAGAATAGTCAGCAAAAATTTCAAAATGGAAGGTTGTGCTCGACAAGCCCTATTGAATTCTTTCGAGAATCAACAGAGTAGGTAAGGACAATGTATAGATTGTTAATGTAATCATTGTTTTTACCCATTTGCATAAATTATTTGGATTCAGAAATTGGAAGTACAAAATAAACATCTGTAGGTGATACCAAATTGTAGGATATAGTTAACGCTTACATTCATAGAAAGATGAAGGGGGACTTTCAGCCCATTTTGTCCATGCAACAAGATGTTAACAAACTTGAAGAATGTTTGTGTGAATAGCAAATGGATTTCAATATAGGTAAGTGCATGTTGATAGGATGAATGAGGCCAGCTGCTTGAAAAATAAGTCTAAATGGGGTAGAGGCATAAAGGAAACTAGGAGTACAGATTCCCAAATCATAAAAGCAGTAATGTAGGTTATCAAAGCCATAAGAAATGCAAAGCAATTGGATTAATTTCTTAGAGCAGAGAATTTATGTCAAACTTGTATACCAGCTTTGCCAGACTGCTCTTGAAGTACTGTGCACAGTCCTGCCCTTCATATTGCAAAAATGATATAGAAGCAACAGAGAATTTAGGAAAAAAAGATTTAAAGAATGAAGAGGGTACAACTATCAGGAATCACTGAACAGACTGGGGCTTAGTTTCTGAGAAGACAAGATGGTCACCATAAATCCAGCAAGGAATTCAGAAGAAACTTCTTTTTAGAATCATGAAATTTTGGAATGGCTACAGCACAAAGGAAGACCATGTCTCCTGTCGTGTGTCATGTGGCTGTCTACAAGAGCAACTTAGCTAGCCGCACTCCCCTGCTTTTACACAATGAATGGTGAATGTGGAACTTGCTACATACAGAGTGGTTGAGGCGAGTAACATAGAGGAATTTGAAAAAACTAAATAAGCATGTGAGAAAGAAAGAAATTGAAAGAGCGAGATGAAGTAAGGTGAGAAGAGGCTCATATGGAGCATGAATACCAACATAGTTGTTCGACTGAATGACCTATTCTGTGCTGCAGCAGATATGCTGGCAGATTGTATGTATTTTTGCCTCAATGCAGTTGAGCCAAATCATTACCTGGTGTCCACATGTGCTTTTCACTGTGGGTTACTGGATTGAATGAGCATGCTGGCAGCTCCTCCCCTTTTCAACTTGGCAGCAGAAAGCAATTTTTGACCCTGTTACTGCTATGATTGAGCTTGGCTAAATGAACCAGGGACCAAGCCCAGGACCTTTCAGCTCCATTTAACTTTGTACCACAGTGCATGGTGTCGTCACAGTAAGTCTTCAGTGGAGCTCATTCAAAAACTTTTAAAGAGAATCTATTTACCCATTTTTGGTTAAGACAACTTATCCTATCTTATAAAATCTATTGGTAAACTAGAACAAAGTGGCTTTCCATTATCTCAATGTTTTCTTTGTTTTCTTTCTCTGGATTAGCTCAATAGATGGAGATACAGTGTGCCATATATTTATGTGAAAATAGAGTCCATATACGAGCAGAGAGTTGTAGCTGCAGCCTGATTGGTACTTATTTTCAAAGTGACAGATGCTTATTTACATAAATTTTGTCCTGAGTGTATATTTGGTAAATTAATCAGACTTTTAAAATGCCAAAATCTTGAGTTTTCTTGTAATACTGACATGACGGCAGCATCAGATGCCATCAGATGTGGCATCAAGGAATACTAGAAAAGATTGTGGTCAGTGACGAAACAAAGGTGTTATCATTCCAGCCAAGGTTACCATTAGACAAGCCTGATCCCAGAGTGGAGCCCAACTTGATAGATCCTAACCTTTGTTTGTTTGTTTTGATATGTGGAGAGAGCCTACTGAACAGTCACCAAAGTCAGCTAATGAACTTTTAACAAAGGCGTAAAACATTTATTAACGAGAAAAGATGAACTATATTAAATACTCCTTCACCCACAAGTATAACTTTACAGATATATACAGATTTGTAAGGGTAACACAAGTTACAAAAGCTATCTTATACTCTAATGTCCACAGTAAGTACACAGTCCATGTAAACCAATAGGCACCCTGTGGTCAGATACACCAGACTTCTGAAACCAAGTGACCGATGCCACATTAACCAGATGCTAGACATCTCTCCTCAACTCCCACCGCGCCCTCCCCACCTGCTAGATGCTTGTCACACTGTGAACCAGCTAGTGTCACTGAACTCCGTCTTTCACACAAGGGTTTCCAATCTGCACTCTCCAAGAACTTGCTTTGGAATCTTCTCCCAAATTGACACTTTCAGAAGCCTCCTACAGGGGTTCACCTCCAGGGTTTCGAACTCTCCTTCTGATGTTTATCTCCCCTGAGCCACCACATGCGTTCAAGCTGTCTTCCACACACACACTCTCTCTCTTACTCAGCCATCAACAGTACCACTGCTTCACATGCCCATAGTCCAAGAGTTACAGACCTTCAGTTGTCTCTTTGGACCACCTTGCCTCTTGCAAGCTGTTCTCGCCTTAAATCTGATTTCTGTAGCTTTTGTCTCTTTACATCTGAAGCTTGGATCCTTTCTCTCTGCCCCTAACTCTTTACTTAAAAGACCTTTTTCAGGTTCCTATCCTTCCTTTGACTAGAAGGTCTGCTTGGGAGTTTCTCTTGTTCTAATCCCCTGGATTTTGGGGTCATTTCTTTAGCTTGGGACCGGCTATCTGTCCCTTCTAGGCTGCTTCTGCCTGGCAGCTGTCGTTAAAAACTGCTGAACTCCAACAGCTTCCACATCAAAATTACTGTCTCTAGCTTTTCTGTGTGTATGTCTGTGGGAGGGACTTGCCTCTCTGGACCCCTGTTGCTAGCAGACTGGAAACGTTAACTCTGTTTCTCTGTCCACGGATGCTGCCAAGACCTGCTGAATATATCCAGTGTTTTCTGTTTTTATTTCAGATTTCCAGCGTTCGCAGTATTTTGCTTTTCCATTGTGTGAAATTCTCTTCCATGAATACCTTCGCTCTGGGATTTCTGCCTTGATCATGTTCATTGCTTTCTATTTCACTTGATCAGGTATCTAAGAAAACTCTCTTTCACAGCCACGCCGCCTTCCTTAGAAACTGTCTCTGGCCATGACTTATTCTGCATAGATTCAACTGAAATTGCACCCTTCATGTTTTAGGCCCATCCACAGTTGCAATGTCTCCTAATTATTTTCACTCTGCCATTTGGTTGAGTATGTAATGGAGACCTTGTACATTTTTTCAGATGGATGCAAAAGATCCAGGTGTTACTTTAGAGAGTTTTCTCATGACTATATTGTAATTTTTTGTTGAGGGTTTTTTTCCTAGCTTAGAATAGAACTGAGAAGGGTGTGAACAAAGCCATGTCGTGACTTTTTTTGATTGAATATACCACTTGCCAGGCTAAAGCTGCCTTATTAAAAAAAATGAGGGACTTCCTACCAGAGAAATCTATCTGGAAGGGTTAGAATCAGTGCCAAGTTTTAATGGAACATTCGCGCTTCACTTGCTAATTGTCAAAGATTCATGCTTCCTAGTTGTATTACCGCAGTCTTGACATTCTTACTCACTTCCCCCTCCAGCACAGCAAAAGGGGTAAACACTTTGAAGGTCAACGCTAATTAAGGTGGGATTATTAGGTTCTGTCATTGCAGCAGTCTTGCACCTCATTTATAAATATGTTGGTTATCATTGGTGGAGTCCTAGTTTCTGCTGATGGTGTCCCGTTGAATACTGAAGACTACCTTCTTGGGTCAGCAAAGGATAGATGAAGTGCATGAAGATGCAATCACAAAAGCCTTCCGTGCACAGCTGCTGCTGTCATCTCACGATGTGCTTGAGACACTCAAATGTTTTACCTGCTATCCTGATTGGAGTGAAGTAGGTCACAATGTTAGAGAAGAAAACATGCAAGTGATGTTGCAATTGGACATGAACTGCTTCGAGGCCTGGACAATATCCAGGCTTGGGCTGACAAGTGGCAAATAACATTTGCTTGGCACTTGTGTGGTGCGATGACCATCTCCAACAAGAGAGAATCTAATCATTGCCCCTTGACATTCAATGGCATTATCATCTCTGAATCCCCCACTATCAACACCCTGAGGGTTACCATTGACCAGAAACTGAATTGGACTAGCCATATAAATACTGTGGCTACAAGAGCAGGTCAGAGGCTAGGAATCCTGCATCGAGTAATTCACCTCATGACTCTCCAGAGCCTGCCCACCATTTACAAGGCACAAGTCAGGAGTGTGATGGAATGCTCTCAATTTGCCTGGATGAGTGCAGCTCCAACAGCACTCAAGAAGCTCGACACCATCCAGGACAAAGCAGCCTGCTTCATTGGCATTCTCTCCACCACTGATGCACTGGCAACAGTGTGTATCATCTACAAGGCAGGAACTTACAAAGCCTCCTCGGACAAACTCCTCCAAATCCACTACCACTATCATCTAGAAGGGCAAGCGCAGCAGACGCATGGAAGCACCGCCTTTTTTTCTTATTCATTCACAGGATGTGGGCTTCGCTGGCTGGGCCAGCATTTATTGCCCATCCCTAGTTGCCCTTGAGAAGGTGGTGGTGAGCTGCCGCCTTAAACCGCTGTAGTCCATGTGGTGTAGGTACACCCACAGTGCTGTTAGGAAGGGGGTTCCAGGATTTTGACCCAGTGAGAGTGAAGGAACGGCGATATATTTCCAAGTCATGATGGTGAGTGACTTGGAGGGAACTTGCAGGTGGAGGCATTCCCATCTATCTGCTGCCCTAGTCCTTCTAGAAGGTAGTAGTCGTGGGTTTGGAAGGTACTGTCTAAGGAGCCTTGGTGAATTCCTGCAGTGCATCTTGTAAATGGTACACACTGCTGCTACTGTGCGTCGGTGGTGGAGGGAGTGAATGTTTGTGGATGTGGTGCCAATCGAGCGGACTGCTTTGTCCTGGACGGTGTCCAATTTCTTCAGTGTTGTTGGAGCTGCACTCATCCAGGCAAATGGGGAGTATTCCATCACACTCCTGACTTGTGCCTTGCGGATGGTGGACAGGCTTTGGGGTATAGGTGCAAAGAAATAGCGACTAAAAGTTATATTTAAATGGTAAAATTTAAAACAATTCACAACCTGAAGGAATGAGACTCCATGCTTATAACTACTTTCTGGACAAGAGAGGCTGATTGGCAGTCTTTTAACATTAGCACATTAAAGGTGTACTTGTGATAGTTCTTAAGAATGTTCTGTGGTTTAACAGGCAAGTAATGTGTAAATGCAATATCTTCATGAAAATCATGGTAATCATGTTGTTTGCGTGAAGCTAACAGTAGAGTGGCACAAATTAAGCAGCAACTTGTTTCACAATTCATGGGTAACTTTCCCCGCTACACAGTTTTTCTAGTCATTTTGTGCACTAATATCACTAATTTTTTCCAACAAAATCATGCCCCATAAATGAGTGAAAGTGTTCGTGGGGCGGAAGCGATAAAAGGAAAGTAGAACAATTCCCAATAGTTAATACTTGGTGCTTCATTAAATCTGTGTTTGATCTTAGGGAATAGGGAGGGAATGGAAGGAATTGAGGTGCTTTCACATGAATACTTCCCCATTATTATGTAGACAGGGTTGTGATACTGACAAGTGTTCAGATATTCTTACAGTTTAGGGGGAAAGGTTCACCCTTTGCAAGAAAATGGCAGACATTAAAATAATTGAGTAGGAAATGATTAACAGTTTGAAGTGGAGCATAGAAAATATTTGTGAGCTATGTCGCTTCTACATGTGGCCTGAATCAACCTCTGGAATTTTGTTTTGTAGCAACAAAACAGTTGAACAACATTTTAAAGGAGCTTAATACTTTCAGATGTGGTTTTCTATTTATACAAAATGTATTTCCATCTTTTGATTCTCATTTCCTCAGCATTAACCCCCTGATATATGGTTTCTCTCATACCTTCAGGCCTCTGTACCTTGTTCAAATGTCATTGTGCATGTATAAATCTGAACTGAGTGTGGGAATTCCATCGGAAATACATAGTTTCCAGTGGTATCTGTATGGCGATCTGAGTGGGAGAACTGCTGATCTTTATTTCTGCTTTCCAGTTTACCAGGAGCACTATATGGCACCCTTACCCTCTGAGATTAGCTAACTAAATACAAATTGGCAAATAATCCAGGAAAATCCCAGATTCAAATCATAGGCTGTGCAGAATTTAATGTCTACCAGGGTGACGATAATACACTAAATCTGAAAATTACCCTCGCTCTGAGATCATCATCACCAACAAAAAAGAGAGCCTATCCACTACCCCATGATATTCAATGTATTACTATCATTGAAGACTTGCCCCATCACAAACCTACCAACACTGTGGGGGTAACCATTGACCAGAAACTTAGCTGAACCAACCCCCCTAGTACTGTGACTGCAAAAGCAGGTCAGAAGCTTGGTAGCCTGCAGTGAATGACTCGCCTCCTGACTCCTCAAAGCTATTTCGTCACCTACAAGGACGAGTCAAGAATATGATGGGATACTCTCCACTTGCCTGGATGAGTGCATTCCCAACAACATGAAGCTTAACTCCATTGCGGACAAAGCCGCTCTCACTTGATTGGCCTCCAACCACCACCTTAAACATTCGCTTCTCCCAACACTGGTGCAACTTGACTGCAGTGTGTACTATCTGTGCAAGATAACTATCCAAAGTTTCTTTGCCAGCACCTCTGAACACAGAATCACTAATATCTGGAAGGGCAGGAGCAGCAGGCAAATGGAAACATCACCTGCAAGTCATATACCATCCTGATTTGGACATCTGTCTTGCGCCTTCCATTCAGCCTGAGGTTACCGACTGGTCTGAGGGGGTGCAGGTCCCTTCTGTGCCCACCCAGCAGTTTGCAGCTGCAACTGGTAAAAATCTGGCTGAGACACTTGAGGTGGCAAGACCATATGTGAAGCCTGCAACATTCACTGCTGAAGCAGTTTCAAAGGACTGGAGTGCTCAGTCTGCTGCTGAAGACTGGTCTTCTGTGCCTACTGCACAGGCTCTGTAATAGGGTGGTGCTACCGCTGATTGGTCCTAAGACTGGGGTCAGAGTTGATCAGCAAACTGGACCTATCCTGTCTGCATTTGGTTGAACGAAGGAAATAAAAATGATTTATTTTTTCAAAAAAAAATCACTAGGTTAGAAACTCTTTACCTAACAGCATTATGGGAGTGCATTCACCACACAAACTGCAGCGGTTCAAGAAGGTGGCTCACCACCACCTTCTTGAGGGCAATTGGAAGTGGCAATAAACGCTAGCCTTGCCAGCGGCACCAACATGCCCTGGGTGAAGGAATGAAAAAAAGCACTGCCGAGGAACTATGTTACTCTCTTGGTAAAATAGCAAGCTATGACTCGCTGTCATTGTTCTACATTTTTTGAATGTGTTGCTTTTTTAGCATCTCTGGTTGAAAATGGAGGGGAAAAGATCGGAGGAAAACAAAATGCTGGAACTCCGATCTGGCAGCACCTGTGGAGAGAGAAACAGAGTTAACGTTTTGACTCTGTATGACGGGATGTGGGCTTCGCTGGTTTGGCCAGCGTTTATTGCCCATCCATAGTTGCCCCAGAGAAGGTGGTGGTGAGCTGCCTTCTTGAACCGCTGCAGCCCATGTGGTGTAGATACACCCACAGTGCTGTTAGGAAGGGAGTTCCAGGATTTTGATCCAGCCACAGTGAAGGAATGGTGATATATTTCCACGTCAGGATGGTGAGTGACTTGGAGGGGAACTTGCAGGTGGTGGTGTTCCCATGTATCTGCTGCCCTTGTCCTTCTAGATTGTAGTGGTCGTGGTTTTGGAAGGTGCCGTCTAAGGAGCCTTGGCTAATTCCTGTAGTGCATCTTGTAGATAGCATGCACTGCTGCTACTGTCCGTCGATGGTGGAGGGAGTGACTGGCACCACATTCACAAACAATGAAGTGGGCTGCTTTGTCCTGGACGGTGTCAAGCTTCTCGAGTGTTGTGGGAGCTGCGCTCATCCAGGCAAGTGGGGAATATTCCATCACACTCCTGATTTGTGCCTTGCAGACGTTGGACAGGCTTTGGAAAGTCAGGAAGTGAGTTACTCGTTGCAGGATTCCTAGTCCCTGACCTGTTCTTGTGGCCACAGTATTTATATGGCTAGCCCAGTTCAATTTCTGGTCAATGGTAACCCCCCCACAGGATGTTGATAACGGGGGATTCAGTGATGGTAATGCCATTGAACATCAAGGGCAATGGTTAGATTCTCTCTTGTTGGAGATGGTCATTGCCCGGCACTTGTGTGGCGTGAATGTTACTTGGCACTTATTAGCCCAAGCCTGGATATTGTCCGGGCCTTACTGTATTGGGACATGGACTGCTTCAGTATCTGAGGAGTTGCAAATGGTGCTGAACATTGTGCACTCATCAGTGAACATCCCCACTTCTGACCTTCTGATGGAAGGAAGATCACTGATGAAGCAGCTGAAGATGGTTGGGCCGAGGACACTACCCTGAGGAACTTCTGCAGTGATGTCCTGGAGTTGGTGCTGCTCCTGGCATGCCCTCCTGTACTCTTCATTGAACCATGGTTAATCCCCTGGCTTGATGGTATTGGTAGAATGGGGGATATGCCGGGCCATGAGGTTACAGATTGTGTTCAATTACAATTCTGCTGCTGCTGATGGCCCACAGTGTCTCCTGCCCTCCAACAGTCACAGCCATCTTCCTTTGTGCTAGGTATGACTCCAACTAGTGGAGAGTTTTCCCCCGATTCCCATTGACTCCAGTTTTGCTAGGGCTCCTTGATGCCACACTCTGTCAAATGCAGCCTTGAGGCTAGCTTTTTTGTCCATGCTTGAACCAAGGATATAATAGGTCAGGAACTGAGAGGCTCTGGCAGAACCCAAACTGGGTGTCAGTGAGCAGGTTATTGCTAAGCAAGTGCCGCTTGATAGCACTGTTGATGACCCCTTCCATTACTTATGATGGAGAGTAGATGGGGCAGTAATTGGTTGGGTTGGATTTGTCCTGCTTTTTGTGTACAGGACATATCAGGGCAATTTTCCACATAGGTGGGTAGATGCCAGTGTTGAGGCTGTACTGGATTAGCTTGGCTAAGGCCATAGCAAATTCTGGAGTACAAGTCTTCAGTACTATTACCTGAATATTGTCAGGGCCTATAACCTTTGCAGTATCCAGTGCCTTCAGCCATTTCTTGATATCACATGGAGTGAATCAAATTGGCTGAAGACTGGCATCTGTGATGCTGGGGACCTCCGGAGGTGGCCGAGATGGATCATCTGCTTGGCACTTCTGGCTCAAGATATCTTTTGCAGTGGTGTGCTGGGCTCCCCCATCATTTGAGGATGGGGATATTTGTGAAGCCTCCTCCTCCAGTGAGTTGTTTAATTGTCCTCCACCATTCACGACTGGATGTGGTAGGACTGCATAGCTTAGATCTGATCTGTTAGACAGAGCTAAGTGATCGCACAACTATCACTTGCTGCTTATGTTGTTGTGGCATGCAAGTAGTCCTGTGTTATAGCTTCACCAGGTTGACACCTCCATTTTTAGGTATGTCTGGTGCTGCTCCTGGCATGCCCTCCTGTACTCTTTAATGAACCAGGGTTAATCCCCTGGCTTGATGGTATTGGTAGAGTGGGGGATATGTTAGGCCATGAGGTTACAGATTGGGTTCAATTACAATTCTGCTGCTGCTGATGGCCCACAGCACCTCCTGGTTGCTCAGTCTTGAGTTGCTAGACCTGTTTGAAATCTATTCCATTTAGCATGGTGGCAGTGCTACACAACACGATGGTGGGTATCCTCACTGTGAAGGCAGGTCTTCGTCTCCACAACGACTATACAGTGGTCACTCCTACTGATACTATCATGGACAGATGCATGGACAGTCCTACTTCCCCCTCATGATTTATTTCATGGTCTCTGAGTGGCAGTGCTTTTGTGTAATTCAAGTGAAGATGGAATTTAATTTATAGACCCCTGCTAACAATACACAGTTGAATATGTGTGTTAATGAGTTATATTAATTGCTACTTTGTTAGACTGCAAATGCTTTAATTTTTTTCCTAAGCCGCAACAAAACTTTGGAAATTTCTTGCTGACCTGTACTCATGGAAATAATGTTTAATGAATACAGATGTCAGTTGTAATTACAGCTTATAGATTGAGGAGCTCTAATTTCAATTAAGAATCTCCAGATTTATTTTTCCATTTAGCAGTTCAATTCACCACAGGATCTACTTTTTATGCAGCTTCTTTGAAGATATTTGAGAACTAGAAAATTTTAGCAACATTTTGCTGTGTAATCTTCTTGTGATCTTATTGAATGGTGGAGCAGGCTCGAGTGGCCGAACGGTCGTCTCCTCCTATTTCTTGTGTTATGTTATTATGTAAAATTGCAATATGGCAGGCCTAATGTGACATCCACACTGGCAAGACATTGCCTCTTGCCATCATGCTGCCTTTCAGCCATTTGGGAAGAGGATTTTTTTTTGTCTTGCTTTCTTATTTTGATCATTGTCATTGATTTCATTATTGACCCATGTGAATTGAAATTGACGCTTCCATCCTTCACTCTACCAGAAATGCAGCGCCTTACATTTGAAATCTGCTCTTTTTAAACAGTTTGAGAGCCAGCAAAACAGATTCATTGAGGTTGGGTGACTTTAATTATTCTTGCTCCAACTGTGTCACTAAGGTAGTGAGTGGCTGAATTGATGCAGTCCAGGCAGTTTCTAGATTTTTATCCTAATTTATGTTGATTTGACTCTACTGCAGTGGTGGCAGCTGCAGTGGTGATAGAAGTAGAACAATCTGCCTAATCATTCCTAGGCTAGAACTAAGAAAATTGGCTGCAGTTCTCAGGTATAATTCCTGGTGTGTGTGTTTGTATGCTTATGCCTGTCTGTTTGCCTGCAATTTTGAAACCATTACTCCAGCAAAGGGGTCAAGATTTTGGGAGAAGGAGGGTTGAAAAACATTTCAAAAATGAAAGGGGAAATTCTCCTTTTTGTGTGTTAACTTTTAATATTTGTTGCTTGGGTTAAAAGCACTTGCTTCTGGAGATCCGTTCACAATCCATTGGCTAATTTTTGAGGATCCAAGCGGATAAAGCGAATAATTTGTAGGTCTTGTCAGATAAATTGAGATGGTATTTATAGCAAAAAAAGACCATTGTGAAATCAGACTTTTTATGTAACAACCTGGATGTCGAAGATCTTTTCCGTACTGTAATTGAAGGTTCATCAATCTATGGAATAGTTATATTTCACTTAAGCTAACAAACTTAATGCTTCATGGTTAAAGCAATTGGACTGGAGGCATATGCTTAAGTTTAATGTTCAAGATTGCAGTTATTATTCTGGTGCTGCTACCAGTATTTGGTCTACAAGAGGATTTTCCTGCCATTTATCAGAATCATGCTGTATCTGTATTGTAATCCAAGTATTTGCAATATTGGTTGCAGATAGGCATCACTGATTACAATGCCTAAATACAGCTGTTGTTTTGACCAGGGAAACTCTGTGCATTACATGTTTGCAGAGACCCTTCATGGATGTTAAATATTTAGTGTAGCAGAAATGAGAGGACTGAAAATTGGAAGCTAGTCTTTTAGTATATGGAAATGCTGAAGTGCGCTGAAATTTATATCTTGAGATCCGCCATCCTTTTCATTGTACTAAGGTAGAGAGGGTACATGGAAAGATTCCTCGGGTATGTCAAGCCAAATTTCCTAAAGGAACTAGATAACCCTTTAGCACAAGACAGTGTAACACGCTGAAATACAGAATGGCCTAACAAATTAATAGAGTAGTTAAAAACCATTTGAAACGACTGAATGTTCGTTTCAAATGTATTCCTAGCTGAAATATGCATTTGAGCAAAACCTAGTTATTAGACTAGATGTGTGTAATTTTGTGATCGGTTCACAGTAAGCTTAATACATATAGAAATACATTTTTATCTTCTCATCTGTGGGGTTAAATCTACAGAGAGTAACCCAAATCCAATAACCTAAATTCCTGTTGTTTTGTGTTATTGCTCACTATTCCCAGCCAGGTAAAATTGTACTTTTGGCTGCTCTGGTTATACTTGCAAGCTCATTAATAATTCAGGCAAATCAAATCATGTTGCAACTTAAATCTAATCTTAATATTTACACCTAGTTTAATATTTTCAGGATGTTAGATCAGGATATTGATGTTTTTTGAATTTGAAAGATTTTGTTACAAGACTGTTGCTGAGCGGACATTAACCAAGATCACATTTATGTATGTAGTACTTAAAACTTTCTAGTATATCATGCGAGATTTGAAAAAAATCTGAATTTAAAATGTTTGTTGGCTGATAACATTGATTTCTTTTTGGTCTGCCAAGGTCATGGCAACCCATTAGAGTTTGAATCTCCAGAATATTGAAAGGAATGAATAAGGAGTTTCTGTTTGAGGATTGTGCACTTGATTTTTACAATCAGTTTGACTCCGCTCTAGCTTCTGTTAGGCGGTGTGTTTGAGCAGGGATTTGAGCATGTAACCCAGACTTGAATCAGTCAGTCAGTTTATGGTTGTCCTGTACCACAACTCCACTTTACCTTCCTTTGTTCCATGTCCCATAATACTCAAGCCTAACAAAAATCTCTTCTTGAATTTTCAATTGACCTAGTAGAGGGAGTGTTCCAGATTGCCACTACCCTTTGTGCCCTTTGTTCCCTTTGTTCCAGATTGCCATTGCCACTGATATCATACTTGAAAGGCCTTGCTCTAATTTTATTGCCCTTTGCTTTGGACTCTCCTGCTAAAGGAAATAGTTTAGAATCATTAAAAAAAAATTACAGCACAAAAGGAAGCCGTTCAGCCCATCATGTTTGTGCAGGCTGAGGAAGAGCTATCCAGCCTAATGCCATTTTCCAACTCTTGTTCCGTAGCCTTCTAGGTTATAGCAATTCAAGTGCATATCCATAAATGTGACAAGACCTTCTGCCTCTGTCTTTTTCAAGCAGTGAGTTCCAGACCTCCTCCCTACTCCTGGGTGAAAAAATTCTCCTCGACTTCCCCCAGTCCTTCTCCCAATTACTTTAAATCTATGTCCCCTGCTTATTGACCCCTAGATTAAGGTAAATAGGTCCTTATTCACAAGCTGTGTTCCTCCATTTTGTACACCAATTAAAATCTTCCCTCAACCTCTGTTCCAAAGTAAAGAACACAACCCTATCTATCCAGTCATTCCTCGTAGCTAAAATTCTCCATTTCTGGTAACATCTTCGTAAATCTCCTCTGTGCCCTCTAATGTGATCACATCCTTCATTTAATTTGGTGACCAGAATGTACACAATACTCTTAGCTGTGGCCTAGCTGGTGTTGTATGCGGTTCCAGCAAAAACTCCTAGCTGTTATATTCATTAACCACCTCAATACCTGTCCTGCTACCTTCAGGGATTTGTGGCATGCACTCCAAGATTCCTTCAAACTTCTCAACATTCTACTATTTGTGTATTTCCTTGCCTTTTCCCTTCTGCAAATGTGTTATCATGCCCTTTTCCAGATTGAATTCCATTTACCACTTTTCTAAGCACCTTGCCAGTCTATAGACATCTTCCTGCAGTCTATAGCTCTTCTCCTCACGATCAATCACACAGCCAATTTTTGTATCATCTCCAAAGTTCCTGATCATGGCTCCTGCACTTAAGTCTAGCTTATTGATGTATACCACACAAAGTAAGGGACCTAGAATAAGCCCTGCAGAACCCCAATGTAAACAGCTGTCCAGCCACAAAAGCAGCTGTTGGCTATTACCGTTTGACCCAATTTTAGATCCAACTTGTCACTTTTCTTTGGATCCTCTGGACTTTCACTTTTATGACTAGTGTGCCATGTAGGAACATGTCCAAAGCCTTGCTAAAATCCATAAAGACTACATGAAATGTGCTACCCTCATCGATCCTACTTGCTACCTCCTCAAAACCTTCCCTTCACAAATCCATGCTGATGGCGCTTGATTAATATAAGCCTTTCTAAGTGACAATACTTTCCCTCAAACTTTTTCCAATAATTTGCCCACCACCAACAATCTCATTTGGTCTATCATTTTCTGCCTTTTTTCTCTTCCTTATCAAATCTTGCAATCATCTGAAAAATCTCATGTAGATCCCACCTTATTTTTTATAAACTACACGGAATACAAGCCTAGTCTATGCAAACTGTCATCGTGATTTAACCTTTTTTAGCGACAGGCATCATTCTGGTAAATCTGTGCTGCACCCTTTCAATATATCCTTCCTCGGATCCAGTGCCCAGAACTGAATTGTGGTCTAGCCAGAGCTTTACACAGTTTTATCATAACTTCCACCCCTATGTATTCCAACCCACTTGAGATAAAGGCTAAAATTCCATTGTTTTGTTATTTATATAACATATCTATCTTCTAGGTATTTTAGTGATTTCTGTACATGGACCCCTAAACCTCTTCGCTCCGCAGCTTCTAACTTCTCACCATTCAGAAAATACTCCGATTTACTTACCTTGGTTCGAAACTGGATGGCTTCTCGCTTTCCCATGTTGAACTTCACCTAACAGTTTTGCCCATTCAATTAATCTATTAATGTCCTTTTGGGGAGATGGTGGCGTAGTGGTAATGTCACTTGTCTAATAATCCAGAGGCCCAGACTAATGATTTGGGGTCATGTTTTCAAATCTGCCATGGCGGCTAGTGGAATTTAAATTCAATTAATTAAATCTGAAAGCTAGCCTTGGTAATGGTGACCATGAAACTATCATTGATTGTCGTAAATAACCACCTGGTTCACTAATACCCTTCAGGGAAGGAAATCTGCCATTCTTACTCTTCCTGGCCCACATGTGACCCCAGTATAGTTGACTCTTATGGCTGGGCCAGCATTTATTGCCCATCCCTAGTTGCCCTTGAGAAGGTGGTGGTGAGCTGCCGTCTTGAACCGCTGCAGTCCATATGGTGTAGGTACACCCACAGTTCTGTAGGAAGGGAGCTCCAGGATTTTGACCCAGTGACAATGAAGGAATGGCGATACATTTCCAAGTCAGGATGGCGAGTGACTTTGAGGGGAACTTCCAGGTGGTGGTGTTCCCATCTATCTGCTGTCCTTATCCTTCTAGATGGTAGCGGTCGTGAGTTTGGAGGGTGCTGTCTAATAATGGTGAATTCCTGCAGTGCATGTTGTAGGTGGTACACACTGCTACTACTGTGTTGGTGGTGGAGAGAGTGAATGTTTGTGGATGTGGTGCCAATCAAGTGGGCTGCTTTGTCCTGGACAGTGTCCAGCTCCTTGAGTGTTGTGGGAGCTGCACTCATCCAGGCAGGTGGGGAGTATTCCATCACACTCCTGACTTGTGCCTTATAGATGGTGGACAGGCTTTGGGGAGTCAGGAGGTGGGTTACTCGTCGCACGAATCCTAGCCTCTGATCTGCTCTTGTAGCCACTGTATTTATATGGCTAGTCCAGTTCAGTTTCTGATCAATGATAAACCCCAGGTTGTTGATAGTGAGGGATTCAGTGATGGTAATACCATAGAACATCAAGGGAAGATGGTTGGACTTTCTCTTGTTGGAGATAGTCATTGCCTGACACTTGTGTGGTGCGAATGTTACTTGCCACTTGTCAGCCCAAGCCTGGATATTGTCCAGGCCTTGCTGCATTTGGACATGGACTCCTTCAGTATCTGAGGTGTCACAAATGGTGCTGAACATCGTGCAATCATCAGCGAACATCCCCACTTCTGACCTTAATGGAAGGAAGGTCATTGATGAAGCAGCTGAAGATGGTTGGACACTACCCTGAGGAACTCCTGTGGTGGTGTCCTGGAGCTGAGAAGACCGACCTCCAACAACCGTAACCATCTTCCTTTGTACTAGGTATGACTCCAACCAGTGGAGAGTTTTTTCCCCCTGATTTCCATTGACTCCAGTTTTGCTAGGGCCCCTTGATGCCACACTTTGTCAAATGCAGCCTTAATATCAAGGGCAGTCAGTCTCACCTCACCTCAGGAGTTCAGCTCTTTTTGTCCATGTTTGAACCAAGGCTGTAATGAGGTTAGGAGCTGAGTGGCGGAACCCAAACTGGGCGTTAGTGAGCAGTTTATTGCTAAGCAGATGCTGCTTGATAGCACTGTTGATGGCCTCTTCCATCATTTTACTGATGGAGAGTAGACTGATGGTAATTGGCTGGGTTGGATTTGTCCTGCTTTTTGTGTACAGGACATACCTGGGCAATTTTCCACATAGCCAGGTAGATGCCAGTGTTTAGCTGTACTGGAACAGCTTGGCTTGGCAAGTTCTGGAGCACAGGTCTTCAGTACTGTTGCCAGAATACTTTTGGGGTCCATAGCCTTTGCAGTATCCAGTGCCTTCAGCTGTTTCTTGATATCACGTGGAGTGAATCGAATTGGCTGAAGACTGGCACCTATGATGCAGGGGACCTCCGAAGGAGACCGAGATTGATCATCCGCTCGGCACTTTTGACTTAAGATTTTAGCAAATTCTTCAGGCTTACTTTTGCAGTGATGTGCTGGGCATCTCCATCATTGAGGATGGGGATATTTGCGGAGCCGCCTCCTGCAGTGAATTAATTAATTGTCCTCCACCATTCACTACTAGATGTGGCAGGACTGCAGAGCTTAGATCTGATCTGTTGGTTGTGGAAATGTGTAGCCCTGTCTATCCCTTGCTGCTTATGCTGTTTGGCACGCAAGTATTCATGTTATAGGTTCACCAGGTTGACACCTCATTTTTAGGTATGGTTGGTGCTGCTCCTGGCATGAACCTCCTGCACTCATCATTGAACCAGGGTTGATCCCTTGCTTGATGGCAATGATAGCTTGGGGAATATACCGGACCATGAGGTTACAGATTGTGTTCGATTATAATTCTGCTGCTGCAGATGGCCCACAGTGCCTCATGCATGCCCAGTCTTGAGTTGCTAGATCTGTGAGAAATATATCCCATTTAGCACGGTGGTAGTGCCACACAACACAATGGAGGGTACCCTAAATGTTAAGGCACGACTTTGGCGCCGCAGTGACTGTGTGGTGGTCACTCCTACTGATATTGTTACGGACAAATGCATCTGCGGCAGGCAGATTGGTGAGAATGAGGTCAAGTATGTTTTTCCCTCTTGTTGGTTCCTTCACCATCTGTCACAGCCCCAGTCTAGCAGCTATGTCATTTAGGGCTTGGTCAGTAGTGGTGCTATCAAGCTACTCTTGGTGATGGACATTGAAGTCTCCCACCCACAGCACATTCTGCGCCCTTGCCACCCTCAGTGCTTCCTCCAAGTGGTGTTCAA
The DNA here is from genome assembly GCF_964194155.1 of Cetorhinus maximus. Taxonomy (NCBI): domain Eukaryota; kingdom Metazoa; phylum Chordata; class Chondrichthyes; order Lamniformes; family Cetorhinidae; genus Cetorhinus; species Cetorhinus maximus. The sequence goes on along the minus strand of NC_135907.1, from coordinate 7,948,333 downwards.
CATGGAGGAGCACTGATTCATCAGCTGAGGGAGGACGGTACATGGTAATCAGCAGGAGGTTTCCTTGCCTATGTTTGACCTGACGCCATGAGACTTCATGGGGTCCGGAGTCGATGTTGAGGACTCCCAGGGCAACTCCCTCCTGACTGTATACCACTGTGCTACCACCTCTGCTGGGCCTGTCTTGCTGGTGAGTTGTCCTGCCTGTCCAGGGATGGTGATGGTGGTGTCTGGGACATTATCTGTAAGGTATGATTCCGTGAGGATGATTATGTCAGACTGTTGCTTGACTAGTCATTGAGACAGTGAGACAGCTCTCTCAAGTTTGGCGCTAGCCCCCTGATAGTTAGGAGGACTTTTGCAGGGTTGACAGGGTTGAGATTGCTGTTGTCGCTTCCGGTGGTCCGTATGGTTTCATTTTTTGTGACTTTATAGCAGTTTGTTACAACTGAGTGGCTTGCTAGAGTGGCATGTAAGATTCACATGTAGACCAGGCCAGACCAGGGAAGGACGACAGATTTTCGCCCCTAAAGGGCATTAGTGAACCAGATGGGATTTTTTTTAACAACAATTGACAATGGTTCTATGGTCATTGTTAGACTTTTAATTCCAGGTTTTTATTGTCCATCTGCCATGGTGGAATTCGAACCTGATTTCCCCAGAGCATTACCCTGGGTCTCTGGATTACTAGCCCAGCGACAATACCTCTAAGCCATCGCCTCCCCTTTATGGCGCTCTGTCCCTTCATCAAAGTCATTGACAATTATAATGCAAAGCTCAGACACTAGTATAGATCCCTGAAGACCATCATTTGATGCATCCTTATTATTATCCTTATCCATTATCCTTATTCTCTGTTTCCTATTACCAAACCAATGTTAATGCATTGACTCCAACTCCATATGCTTTCATATTTGCTAAGTCACTTGTGTAGAAGCATGTTGAATGCCTTTTGAAAGTCTATATAAATATCATCCTTAAAAACTCCCTTATCTACCACACTAGTGACCTCCTTAAAAAAGTTTACATATGTTAGTTAGACATGACTTTCTCTTTACAAATCCATGCCTGGCTGTCTTTAATCAGTTAATGTTTGTGCAAATGCTAATTTCTGGTAGGGTCTTTCTTTTTGCTCTATCAAGATGCAACTCTTGTAACCAAATTCAGAGCACTTCAGTGCACTTGGCCACAAACCAAGTTTGGAGACTACTAAAGTATACATTGTGTTAACTGGAATTTAACCAGATGAAATTGTGGAGCCTACCAGCAGAGTCCTGGTGAATTTTCTGTTGCTTGTCCAGGAGGGATAATTTTCCCAGCTATGGCATTAGCTTGCAGGGATGTCTGGAGCCAAGTGGGAAGAACCTAGTTATTAAAATTGATTAAAACTTCAGTATAGTAATGAGGGAATGCTGCATTATTGGAGGCACCATTGTATGTATAGATGTCTCAACCCAGAAAAGTTGACATGGCCTGGGATTTAAACGGATGTTATGTGAAAACAGGTACGATGAGCATAATTCTGTAATTTGTTCTGTGGGCAAACTGAACATTGCTTTATTACTCGGGGGAGTTGACCGTAAATGAAACTGGAAATGAGATATAAATGTGGAAGTTGCAAGATCTGTTTTCTGAATGGGATTGGGTACATGCACCCTCATATATTTAGCACTTTTTATGTAAATGCCCTAAATATAAACTTCCAAAGTTCTCTTTATTCATAAATTGTTCCTTTAGATGGAAAATTGTGTGTGCCACACCTCTATTTGAGAAAGATGAGAGGGAAACTAGGGAATTATAAACCCCTTAGCCTAACGTGTGTTGGGGAAAATGCTAGAGTTCATAATTAAGGATAAGGTGACTAAACATCTTAAATTTTCAGTTGATCAGAGAGAACCAACATGGATTTGTCAAGGGTTAGGTCATGCCTGCCAAATCTGTATGTTTTGAAGAGGTGACTAAAGTATTGGACAGCAAAATGTCTATGGATATTATTTGGACGAACTTCCAAGGCATTTGAGAGTCCCTCCTAAGAAACCGCTGAAGCTCATTGAATTGAAAGGAGATTATTGACCTGGTTATGGAATTGGTTGAGTGGAAGGAGATAATGAGCAGGTACTGTAATAGGCAGGATGTGACTAGTGGTGTCCCATAAGGACCCATTTTGAGGCCTCAACTATTTAGTGTATTTATTAACAACTTAGATGTGGGGTCAGAAAACCACATATCTAAGTGTGTCTAAATCAAAGATAGGTGGTAGAAGCAGAGTAGATGGGAGAGTAAAATTACAAAATGATATTGATAAATTAAGTGAGTGGCCAAAACTTTGGTAAATGGATTTCAATACAGGCAAATGCGATGTCATCTGCTTTGGACTTAAAAAGGATAGAACGGGGTATTTTCTAAATGGTGAAAAGCTATATATAGTAGAGGCCCAAAGAGACATGGTGGTCCAGGAGCACAGATCATTAAAATGTTATGAACAGGTACAGAAAATAATCAAAAAGGCAAATGGAATAATGGCCTTTCTATCTAGAGGACTAGAATGCAAGGGGGTAAAATTCAACCTTCTCCTAACTAGACCTCATTAAAGCACTTGACTGAATGTGGCATCAAGGAGTCTAGTAAAATTGCAGTCAGTGGGAACTGAGGAGGACTTCATTGGCTGGAGTTGTACTTGGCGCAAAGGAAGATGGTTGTAGTTGTTGGAGGCCAATCATCTTAGCTCCAGACCAAAGGTCCATGACTCTCCTGAGTTTCTCCTCCTCTCAGTCCTAAATGGCTGACTTCTTATCCTGAGACTACGATCCCTAGTTCTTGACTCCAGCCAGGAGAAGCAGCATCTCAGCATCTACCCTGTAGAACCATCTTATAATTTTATTTGTCAGTCAAAATAAATGATCATTTCCTTTTTTTTGTGTATATAGAGTATTTCTCTTATTTTTCATATTGCTGTCATTGCCAAAAGTGTAGCTTCGACATGTGAGTGACCTGTTTTTTTTAAATTGCAGGTCTCCAGTTCAGTCATAATGGCTCAACGGGATGCAGAGCGATATCTCTATGTGGACAAAAATGTCATCAATAACCCATTGACACAGGCTGACTGGGCAGCAAAAAAACTGGTGTGGGTGCCCTCAGACCGTCAAGGATTTGAGGCTGCCAGCCTCAAGGAGGAAATTGGTGATGAGGCAGTACTTGAGTTGGTAGAAAATGGCAAGAAAGTCAAAGTCAACAAGGATGACATCCAGAAGATGAACCCGCCCAAGTTCTCCAAGGTGGAAGACATGGCAGAGCTGACTTGCCTGAATGAGGCTTCTGTCCTGCACAATTTGAAAGAGCGTTACTACTCAGGGCTAATCTATGTAAGTTTTTATTGTGCTATTGCTCAATTTTGTCAATTCTTCTGGATTCTTTGTGATTTTTAACATTTGTCATCTTAATATGTATTTTCCACTTTGTTTAAAATATCTGATTTATGAGCATACAAGACAGGAAAAAAACACTGGCCCATCAATCTTGTCTCATTCTCACATGATGAAACATGCACCATTAAAGGACAAGGGAATTGGGACTTTTTATACTGAAAAATGTAGATTGAGTGTTATAACCAATTTCGTTAAGTGATAAGATTCTGTCCAATTGGACAGCTTATTTGAGCTAGACCGGCAGATGAGGACTAGGGCCATCAGTACAAGATTAGGGGAGGAAAAAAGTCACCCAATTTAGAAAAACATCTTTCCAAATTTCTTTTCAAGCCTTGAAGGAAATTAAACAAACTGCATGGTGATTGGAATCATGAGTCCCAGTTAACCCAGCTACCTTCTGTAACATAAGCTGTCTTTCACTGTCTGGGACTTAAGCTCCCTTTTAAGGAACACACCAAATCCACACTTGCTGCACAAGCTGGCAGCCTATTTCCAAGGTAATTGGCACTGCAGATAGTAGTACTTCCTGGTATCTAATCACCTCTGCTTTCGTAACTTGTAAGAACAAAGCGTAAAGGAGCAGATGTAGACCATTCAGCCCTTGAGCTTGCTCCCCATTCTATAAGATCATGGCTGATCTTTCCCCTCCACTCCATCTTCCAGCACTGTGCCCATATCGCTTGATTCCCTTAGTATTCTATTGATCTCTGCCCGGAATATACTCAACTGAGTATTCACAGTGCTCCAGAGTAGAGAATTCTAAAGACAACCCTTTGAATGAAGAAATTTCTCCTTACCTCAGTTCTTAATGGCTTGCTGCTTATTCTGAAACTGACTCCTAGTTCCATACTTCCTAGCTGGGGGAAATGTTCTCCCCCAACATCCACCTAGTCCAAGCCCCTTAAGAGTTTCATATGTTTTAATGAAGACCCTTTTAATTCTTCATAACCCTTTTAATTCTTCATAACTAATCTTGTACTGATGATCCTAGTCGTCCTCTGCCAATCTAAATTAAATAAGCTGTACATTTGGACAGAATTTTATCCCTTATTTTAAAGATATTGGATACAACCTTCAATCTACAATTTTCGGTGTAAACAGTCCCAATTCCCTGGTCCTTTCCTGATAAATAAGGGCTCATAAACTGGGTATCGATCAAGTAGCTCTTATGTTTTGATATCCTTTGACATGTGAGGGCACAAAAAAAGTATTTTACGTGTGGATGACCAAAGCTTCTACAAGGTAAGAATTGTATATTTACTTGTCCCAGCTATCTACCCCAGCATAAGATCATAAGAAATAGGGGCCGAAGTAGACCATTAAACTTGCTCCACCATTCAATAAGATAATGGCTGATTTGATTGTGGCCTTAACTCAACTTTCCTACCTGTCCCCATGAGCCTTAACTTCCTTGTTGATTAAAAATCTGCCTAACTTAGTCTTCATATATTCAATGGTCCAGCCTCCACTGCTCTCTAGGGAAGAGAATTCCAAAGACTAACAATCCTCAGAAGAAATTGCTTCTTGTCTCTATCTAAAATGGGAGACCCCTCTATTTTTCAACTGTGCCCCCAGTTCTCGATTTCCCCCATGAGTCACAGCATCTACCCTGTCAAGCTCACTCAATCTTTTGTGTTTCAATGAGATCATCTCTCATTCTTTTAAGCCCAAGCTGCTCAGCCTTTCCTCATAAGGCAACCCCTTATGAGAAAGCATACAATGCGGTGAAGAGCAGTGGGAAACCAGGGGATTGGGAAGCCTACAAAGACCAACAGAGGACAACTAAAAAAGAAATAAGGAGGGAGAAGATTAAATATGAGGGTAAACTAGCCAGTAATATAAAAGAAGATTGCAAGAGTTTTTTAGATATATAAAGGGTAAGAGAGAGGCAAAAGTGGACATTGGGCCACTGGAAAATGACGCTGAAGAAGTAGTAGTGGGGAACAAAGAAATGGCGGAGGAACTGAATAGGTACTTTGTGTCAGTCTTCATGGTGGAAGACCCGGGTGACATCCCAAAAGTTCAAGAGATTGGGGGGGCAGAGGTGAGAATGGTGGCCATTACCAAGGAGAAGGTGCTAGGAAAACTGAAAGGTCTGAAGGTGGATAAATCACCTGGACCAGATGGATTACACCCCAGAGTTCTGAAGGAGATAGCTGAAGAGATAGTGGAAGCGTTAGTGGTGATCTTTCAGGAATCACTGGAGTCAGGGAGGGTCCCAGAGGACTGGAAAATCGCTAATGTAACCCCCCTGTTTAAGAAGGGAGTGAGGCAAAAGACGGGAAATTACAGGCCGATTAGCCTGACCTCGGTCGTTGGTAAGATTTTAGAGTCCATTATTAAGGATGAGATTTCAGAATACTTGGAAGTGCATGGTAAAATCGGGCAAAGTGAGCATGGTTTCATCAAGGGGAGGTCATGCCTGACAAATCTGTTAGAATTCTTTGAGGAGGTAACGAGTAGGTTAGACAAAGGAGAGCCAGTGGATGTTATCTACTTGGACTTCCGGAAGGCCTTTGACAAGGTGCCGCACAGGAGGCTACTCAGTAAGATAAGAGCTCATGGTGTTAGAGGCAAGGTATTAGCATGGATAGAAGATTGGCTGTCTGGCAGGAGGCAAAGAGTGGGGATAAGGGGGTCCTTCTCAGGATGGTGGCCGGTGACTAGTGGAGTTCCGCAGGGGTCAGTGTTGGGACCACAACTTTTCACTTTATACATTAATGATCTAGATGAAGGAACTGAGGGCATCCTGGCTAAGTTTGCAGATGATACAAAGATAGGTGGAGGGACAGGTAGTATTGAGGATGCGGGGAGGCTGCAGAAGGATTTGGACAGGTTAGGAGAATGGGCAAAGAAGTGGCAGATGGAATACAACGTGGGGAAGTGTGAGGTCATGCCCTTTGGTAGGAAGAATAGAGGCATAGACTATTTTCTAAATGGGGAGAGAATTCAGAAGTCTGGAGTGCAAAGAGACTTGGGAGTCCTAGTCCAGGATTCTCTTAAGGTTAACTTGTAGGTTGAGTCGGTAGTTAGGAAGACAATTGCAATGTTGGCATTTATTTCGAGAGGACTAGAATATAAAAGCAGGGATGTGCTGCTGAGGCTTTATAAGGCTCTGGTCAGACCACATTTAGAATATTGTGAGCAATTTTGGGCCCTGTATCTCAGGAAGGATGTGCTGGTCCTGCAGAGGGTCCAGAGGAGGTTCACGAGAATGATCCCAGGAATGAAAGGCTTAACATATGAGGAACGTTTGAGGACTCTGGGTCTATACTCGATAGAGTTTAGAAGGATGAGGGGGGATCTGATTGAAACTTACAGAATACTGAAAGGCCTGGATAGAGTGGACGTGGAGAAGATGTTTCCATTAGTAGGACAGACTAGGACCCGAGGGCACAGTCTCAGAGTAAAGGGAAGACCTTTTAGAACAGAGATGAGGAGAAACTTCTTTAGCCAGAGGGTGGTGAATCTATGGAATTCATTGCCACAGAAGGCCGTGGAGGCCAGGTCATTGAGTGTATTTAAGACCAAGATAGACAGGCTCTTGATTGGTAAGGGGATCAAAGGTTACGGGGAGAAGGCGGGAGAATGGGGTTGAGAAACTTATCAGCGATGATTGAATGGCGGAGCAGACTCAATGGGCCGAATGGCCTAATTTCTGCTCCTGTCTTATGGTCTTCAACTCAGGAATCAACCTTCTCTGAACTGCTTCCAATGCAGGTATGCCCTTCCTTAAGTAAGGTGACCAAAACTGTGCACAGCACTTCAGGTATGGCCTCACCAATGCCCTGTACAGATATAGCAAGATATCCATACTTTTATACTCCATCTCCCTTGCAATAAAAGCCAACATTTCATCTGCCTTCAATTACCTGCTGTATCTGCATGCTAACTTTTAGTGATTTAATATACAAGGGCACCCAGATCCCCCTCTAATGGTGCAATATTTTTGCAAAAAAAATACTTTATTCATAAAATATCTAAAAGAACATTCCAAAGCACTTCAAAATAGCCATCACAAAGTGCAATGATATTCACATTTTCTACATTTAAAAAAATTAATTCATGGGATGTGGGCATCCTAGGCCAGCATTAATTGCCCATCCCTAATGGCCCTAGGAAAGTAGGTGGTGAGCTGCTGTCTTGAACTGCTGCATTTCAAGTGGTGTAGGTGCACCCACAGTGCTGTTAGGGAAAGAGTTCCAGGATTTTGACCCAGTGACAATGAAGGAACAGTGATATATTTCCAAGTCAGGATGGTGAGTGGCTTGGAGGGGAATAGGTGGTGGTGGTATTCCCATGCATCTGCTGCCCTTGCCCTTATAGTTGGTAGTGGTTGTGGGTTTAGAAGGTGCTGCCTAAGGAGCCTTGGTGAGTTCCTGGAGTGCATCTTGTAGATGGTACACACTGCTGCCAGAGTGCATGGTAGAGGGAGTGAATGTTTGTGAATTGGTGCCAATCAAGTGGGCTGCTTTGTCCTGGATAGTGTCAAGCTTCTTGAGTGTTGTTGGAGTTGCACTCATTCAGCCAAGTGGAAAGTATTCCATCATACTTCTGACCTGTGCCTTGTAGATGGTGGATATGCTTTGGGGAGTTGAGAGGTGAGTTATTCGCCCAGGGTTTCTAGCTTCTGACCTCTTGTAACCACAGTATTTGTATGGCTGGTTCATTTCAGTTTCTGGTCAATGGTAACCCCCAGGATGTTGATAGTGGGGGATTCAGTGATGGTGATGCCATTGAATGTCAAGGTGTGATGGTTAGATTCTCTCTTGTTGGAGATGGTCATTGCCTACCACTTGTGTGGTGCAAATGTTACTTGCCACTTGTCAGCCCAAGCATGGTCTCGCTGCATTTGGACATGGACTAATTCTGTATGTGACGAGTCAAGAATAGTGTGGAGCATTGTGCAATCATCAGCAAACAGCAGTTTTGAGCTTATGATGGAAGGAAGGTCATTGATGAAGCAGCTGAAGATGGTTGGGCCTAGGACAGTACCCTGAGGAACTCCTGCAGTGATGTCTTGGAACTGAGATGATTGACCTCCAACAACCACAACCATCTTCCTTTGTGCTAGGGATGACTCCAATCAGCAGAGAGTTTTCCCCTGACTCCAGTTTTGCTAGGGCTCCGTGATGTCAAGGGCAGTCACTCTCATCTCACCTTGGGAGTTCAGCTCTTTTGTCCATATTTGAACCAAGGATGTGATGAGATCAGGAGCTGAGTGGCTCTGCCGGAACCCAAACTGAGCGTCAGCGAGCAAGTTATTGCTAAGCATGTGCCTCTTGATAGCATGGTTGATGACCCCTTCCATCACTTTACTGATGATCAAGAGTAGACTGATGGGGTGGTGTTGTAGCTGTACTGGAACAGCTTGGCTAGGGACGTGACAAGTTCTGGAGCACAACTCTTCAGTATTGTTGCCGGAATAATGTCGGGGCCCATAGCCTTTACAGCATCCAGTGCCTTCAGCTGTTTCTTGATATCATGTGGAGTGATTAGAATTGGCTGAAGACTGGCATCTAGGAGGAGGAGGCCACGATGAACATCCAATCAGTACTTCTGGCTGAAGATTTTTGCAAATGCTTCAGCCTTCTCTTTTTGTCAAGAAGTTGACAGCTAGTACCCATTGCTGAATCACTACAACTCTCCAAGGTCACTGCGGTCCTCCAATTCTGGCCTCTTGATTTCCATCGCTCCACCATTGGTGGCTGTGCCTTCAGCTGCCTGGGCCCTAAGCTCTGGAATTCCCTCCTTAAACCTCTCTGTCTCTCTTTGTCCCCTCCTTTATGCTATTGCTTAAAACTCCATAGGCCCCTGCCCATCTGCTCCTGCACATACTTTAACCCCTACACTCTCCCAAACCCTAGTCCTTCCCAAATCCCATTGACCCTGTGGCCCTAGCTTTTCAAATCATGTGAGTGGTCTCCATCCAGGTTTTTTTTCTGACAATCCCCCACTATGCTTTCTAGTGCAAAATCTCCGTATTCTCTGCCTCTAAATTGCTCCCTGCATTGCAGAGAGATCTTTGGTAAGGGTATTGAAAGGTACCATGGAGTTAAGATACAAGTTGGCCATGATCTGATTGAAAAGTGGGTGAAGCTTGAGGGGCTGAGCGGCCTCCTCCTGTTCCTGTGGATCATTCTGTCAGTATAACAGAGCAATGAGAATGTGGAACGTGCTACCATAGTGGTTGAAGCGAATGGTATAGATGCGTTTAAATAAAGTATGTGAGGGAGAAGGGAATGGATGGTTATGATAAATTTAGATGAGGAAAGATGGGAGGAGGCTCAAGTGGAGCATGAAAATTGGCATGGACTGGTTGGGCTGAATGGCCTGTTTCTGTGCTGTATATTCTACATAATCCTATGAAGGACATTTATGACACATGGGACCCATTCTCCAGCATGCCTAGAACTATCTATCATTATATTTGCGGTCAACACTGTATCAATATTAGAGCTTTAGTTTACTAATTTTCATTAATCATGAGGCCATTTTATGGTCTTATGAATTCAAAACATGATGATTAAAAAAATTTCACTCTCCTAATACAACATATGTAGGAATAAGTGTAGGTTATTCAGCCCTTCAAACCTGTTCTGCCATTCTTTGAGATCATGTTTGATCCTAATTCCATCCATTAACCTTAGCTCCATATCCCTTGGCTAACAAATCTCTCAATTGCAGCTTTAAAATTAATAGAGCTAGCATTTATTGTTTTTTGTAAGACAGAGTTCCACAATTTTACTATTGTTTTGTGCGAAGAAGCTTTTCTGACCCCCTCTCCTGAATGACCTAGCTTTGATTTGGAAGGTTATGCCCCCTAGTCCTAGACTCCCTCCAGGTTTCTCTCTCTCTTTGTCCTACTAATTCTCTTCAAAATTCTAAAAGCTTCAATCAAATCACCCCTTGATTTTCTATCCTCCAGGGAATACAAGTCCAATTTATGTACCTTCTCATAATTTAACCCCCTGGAGCTCTGGTAATGTTTTGAATCTGTGCTGCACTTTGTTCATGGCCTTTCTCTTCTGGGGTGTGGTGCCCAGACCTGTATTGCCAGATGTCGTCTAACCAGGGTTTTGGACAACTGTAGCAAAACTTCCTCCTTTCTGTTCTGGCTCTTAAAAGACAACCATTCCATTGATTTATTTTTTTGTACCTGAATGCTACATTTTAGTGATTTTGTGAATGTGGATCCCTAAGTCTCTTTGGATTGCCACTGTATCACCTATTAGATTAAACCATTATTAGATTATGATTTCAACACTTCTGTAAATTTGGACTCACTTTTTTGTGTGAGGCAGTGATGAAACATAATTTGCATTGCACTTGAGACTGAATGGTTTAACAGTAAGTTTTCACATCTCATTTTCAAATTAGTTAGAATCACAGTTAGGGCCACATTGCACAATTGGGCTCTAAGTTAATTGCTTACCCTTAGCTTATCAGATTCTGGATGATGTGTGGTCTGTTAATTTAAAAAAAAATGAACAGGAAGATGTGCTTCAGAGAATAACAAACTGTTGGGCAGCTGTAAAGAAATAAGGAAAAAACATTTAATAAACATACTGATTGCAGAACAGCTCAGCTTGCATCCTGTTGACTCCAGTTGCTAGGGTATATTATGGGGATCAAATAGCGTTTTTTGAACACAATATGAGGGATAACTGCAGTATGGATTTAGCCAAGAGGTAAATTAAATGTTTTACCACAGGCTGTTCCAGTAAGTGCTTTGCAATTTCTTTGTTGTAAAGGCTACAATATTTTGAAATTGGAGAGAAGGAGATTTAGGTGATGCCTTCAATAGGCCTCCTTAGCAATTCAAGACATGGGACCAACTCCTGTCCCCCACATCTCTCTTTGAATAATTCTGTGCATTTCTAAAGACAGCAATTCTTTCTAGGTTTGCTCAAGTAGTGTACACCTCATCAGGTAGGAGGGGAGAGAAGTACATCAATCAAGTTGTGCATGCTGTCCTTTGAATTTTTGGACAGGGCTTACTGAATATTAATCAGGAGTTGCTTACTGAATATTAATCAGGAGTTGAAAGCCTTGTGTTTTCCTGCCCTACTTCTTCCCTCAAGATTTCTGAAACCCTTATTATAGTCATATGAACATGGCTGAGGTCAGTTAACTGTACAGACAGGATTCAAAACTGTGACCTTCTGGGCCAACATGGCTTGCCATATACTGTTCTTGGCACTGAGGGCCTAGGTTAGCCTCAGCTAACTTGGTCAGGGTATGGAAAATTTATATCTGAAACCTGGACACTTGGTTTAAACTGGTAACTTATAGTGTGCAAGTTCACTTTCCCATGTTAAGCAGAAAAGTAAGAGTTGTGGTTTCCTTGTTTTTTGCTTCAATATTGTCTATTATTGATAGTGGAATTTTCAGGAACCTGCAATTTGTGTTCTATTTCTAGAAATAAAGTTCTTTTTGCATCTAAAAAAGTGATGTGTTAGATGTAGATAGACCCTTCACTGGAACTAGAGATAGGCCTTTACCCAAAAAGTCACTTTTTGCTAAATGCCATGTATTCCCACTGTTTTATTTCAGATTTTAAGCATTTGCTTAGTTGCAGAAATGTTTTGATCCCATTTGTTTGGAAAAGCCATGCAAAGTTCAGGACATTTGAAATTTAAAGTTTATTTTGGACCAGCATTATGCAATCCTTTATTCAGAGGACACCAAAACTCTACCTATTGGTGTTAGAAGAATGGCAAAACAAAAGTTTCAACTTTTCAGTTTAATTATAAACTGATTTGCTCAAAGATGGGTAGTCCGGAATAGCTGCAAAAGAGTGTGATAGATTTTCAAAATTGACCACAAACCTCTTCAGGTCACATTTTAACCATTTCTTGTGATTTGCTTGTATCCCAAACACTACATATGTGATTTGTTAAAGTTTACCTAGAGCATGTAATATGGAAGCCAAACTGATAACACAAACATTTCCAGCACTATACTGAGGGAACAAAATGTCCTTTTTAAAATTAATTTAACTATTACTTTTCTAACAGGATATTGTAGTGTAGTGGTTATGTTCCTGGACTGATAATCTGGAGATGTACATTCATATCTCACCTCAGCAGTTGGGGAATTTAAGTTCAGTTAATTAAATAAATATGGAATTAAAAAGCTAGCATCAATATTGATGACCAAGAAAATATTGTATTGTTGTAAAAACTTAACTGGTTCAGTACCCTTTTATGGAAGGAAATCTGCCAACCTTACTCGGTCTGGCCTCTGACTCCAGATCCACAACAATGTGCTTGACTCTCAACTGCCCTCTGAAATGGCTTAGCAAGCCACTCAGTTGCAGCCATCACCTTCTCAAAGGCAATTTGGGATGGACGATAAATACTGGCCTTGCCAATCACACCCACATCCCATGAATGAATTGAAAAAACCTGCAAAGGATAATTTATCGTAACTGATAATGGCATCAAGATTAATAGAGCTCTACACTGTGCCTCAAGCTTAATTAGTTCTTTTTCATTTTACTGATTATTTTAGAATTCCAGTTAATTGGTAAGTCGCCTAAGCAAAAGAATAAAAATATTCATTTGAACGATGAGAGCAACTGGATGGATACCTGTTGGAACAAACTATAGTTTACAAAGATCCATCAGAGAAACCCAGGCATGCAAGATCAAACAGTGGGCTGAGTTTGAAATTGCTTTTTACACTATTCCTCCTTTAGTGGTGACCTACCAAGTGCATGTGGACATGATTGTCCTGGTGAGAAGCACAAATAACTCAAAAAGAAAAAATAATAGCTTTGAATTAAGTGTGTATGTGTACTTGCTAAGTACATTGCACAGCTAATGGTTTGGGAAAAATATGCAATAATTGTGATTTCCTTGCCTTCCTGTCATCTGACCTTGCATTACTGCCTGTCATCATTATGCCCCTACAGTAGAATGAAGATTATGACTGCCTTATTCATTTGCGGGAAGTCACACAAAACTGAACACTAACACTATACTTAAATTGTCCAGTTTTTCTCCTTACCCTTCCTGCAGTCATTCATTCCTGCTTGGGCGTAGTCCTACTGATGTTTACAGCCCTATCTGATTGAAAGAGCAATTTTCACTTGTAAGCCGAGACAAATGCACTTTACACCGACTTTCTGTATCTTGATGAAAAGAAGATGTGGGTTGCTGTCCTTTTCACTAAAGAGCACTTATTATCAATTATATCACCTACTTCCTTACTTAAAACTGGAGCAGTGCTAGTTGTGTGGCTCAGTAAATCTGTGTTTATTGACTGAATCATGGGGAACCAAGCAATTTTAGTTTTACTTTTACATGTTTTCCACCATATGATGGCTTTAAAATCATAGTTCATGGTATCCTAAATTTCCAACTAAAGAGGATATCTGACTTGACATTCCATTCAAAATGACAAATCTTAGCTGCATGACTCTATAAACTATGAAAACTATAAACTTAGCTTCAGCAATTTTAGTTTTTGGGGCGTGTATTTTTCACTAAACCTCTAACTTAAGGAAAATTATTTTCTAGTTTCCCTTCAGTGCCTTAAGGGATAAACACGCTTGCAAGCATAGTTTTGCAGTTTCTCAGATGCTGGGTATTCTCTAGTATCTCCTATGAGTTAAATTCTGCACGTGGGAACCTTGGTGTAATAATGGGGTATTCAGTGAGTGCCACTCTGAAGTCTGTCCACATATGGCACTGGCTAGTGATCATGAGGAACTTGTGTTTTTCATCACCGTCCTTCCTCTTGAGTGAGCTAAAAGTCTTCATTTAATTTCACCAATGTATCGCAATACAATTGACCTTAGTGAAAACAGCTGGTTTGACATTTGGTTAACTGTTTTGAAATCAAACTTGGTCACTTTAAAATATTTTGGGCACAAAACCTACCTATTGTGAGTTTTGCAATGGGATACAGTTCTGTTACACAAGAACACCTATTGCTTACCACAATCCTGTAAGCATTTAAATAAGTGTTGTCTTGACTAAGTAATGTAGTGAAATTTTAACCTGGATAGTGAATTGAGAGAGAGCTGGCATCTCTGAACTGGCTGAAGGGACTTAAACTAATAAAAAAAACAAGAACAAACTTGCAACTGTGCAGCACCTTTTCTTACTGGATTAACCTAGAGTAATTAGAGGAGACATGGGTTTAACATTACTCTTAAGTTTAGCCTTTGCCTTTTAAATATCTTTTAAAATTTAAAATATGCAAGTGTTGGTATAATGTTAATGGTAAAAGGTGTTTAACTTTGCCTTTTTTTTTAGACTTACTCAGGTCTTTTCTGTGTGGTAATCAATCCATACAAGAATCTGCCTATCTACACGGAGGAGATTGTTGAGATGTACAAGGGAAAAAAGCGGCATGAGTTGCCACCTCACATCTATGCCATTGCAGACACTGCATACAGGAGCATGTTGCAAGGTGAGGATTTTGTCTTAAGGTACTTTGGTAGCCTACAATTACTGAGTTAATACAGCTATGATTGCTTCATTAATATGAAGATCATTCCTCTTTGTTCTGCCTGTAACGCAGGGTAATCTCTGTGCTAATTTAGCACTGCTTACTTATTGGTTTAATATTTTCTGATTAAATTTTCTCTCTTGGTTTCTTTTGAAGATGTATGACTCCTTGCTAGTATAGGGTTCCAGGGAACCAGTCATCTGGCACTGGTTCCAGATGTTGCCAATTTATGCATAAGCTTCAACAGTGAATGTCAGTAGACTATTTGACTCAAAATAGCAAGCATTTCTGTCCTGAATCATTCATCTCCTGTTATTCACCTTATCCTGTTGTTCACCAATGTCCATGCACTCACACTTCCAACAGGAGTTGGTGGATAGTGATCTGGAATGGACTCCTGGCTAACTTTTTTTCTGCTTCAACTTCTCAAACGTTAAAACTACGAGTTGTGTGGACAGACTGTGGAAATTGAGATTGTTCTTCTTGAAATAGGGAAGGTTAAGGGGTAAAGACTCATACAGACTCGAAACGTTAACTCTGTTTCTCTCTCCACAGATGCTGTCAGACCTGCTGAGTTTTTCCAGCATTTTCTGTTTTATTTCAGATTTCCAGCATCCACAACATTTTGCTTTTATCTTAAGGTTAAGGGGTGGTTTTGTAGAACTTTTCAAAATTGAGGAGTTTTGCTAAGAGTAAATAGGGAAAGGTTATTTGCAGTGGCAAGAGGGTCAATAGTCAGAGGACCCAGATTTAAGCTAATTGGCAGAAGAGTCAGAGAGATGAGAATCTTTTAACACAGTGAATTTTGATTTGGGATGCACTGTCTAAAAGGTGATGGAAGATGATTCAGTAGTAACTTTCAAAGGGGAATTTGATATATACTTAAGGAAAAAAATGCAGTGTTATGGGGTAAGAGCAAGGGAGTGGTATCAACTTGATAACTTTCAATAAGCTGGCACAGGCATAATGGGCCAAATAGCCTGTGTGCAGGTGAGTCCGAGTAATGACAAGACAAGCCAAAGTAGCTATCTAAATGTTGATTGAGTTGCTGCCTGTAGTTTTACATGGAAAAAAATCTCAGATGACGCTGCCACCGTTTTAAACCCATTAGAGTCATAGAACTATAGAGGTCTACAGCACAGAAAAAGGCCCTTCAGTCCAACAAGTCTGTGCCAGTCAAATGAGTACCTAACTATTCTAATCCCATTTTCCAGCACTAGGCCCATAGCCTCATTGTTGGATGATATCTCAAAACTGCTTATCCTGAGGTTCTATAATAAATTTAATTTTATAATTCACTATTCTTCATAGAACAATAGCTTGGAACCTAAAGTAAATTGGGGACTAAAATGTACAATATTAAAAACAAAATGCTGGAAACCATTATTAGTTCAGGCAGTAATTTTGAAGCCAATGGACAAGTGGAAGTTTCAGTTGTGGACCATTCTGTTGACGGTTCCACACCTGAAACTTAAATTCTGTTTTCTTCGTAGCATCTGACCTGACTGTCTTTGGCACGTGTTTGATGCAGATTTCTAGCATCTGCAGGAACTTCCAGTTTGCACAGCGTATTAACTTGGAACGCTGACAATGGTCAGGATGATCTCATCCCTTGTGTGCAGGTTTTTATTGGGTGTGGCAGTGCTGTTTCCCTATTAGAGTGCCTTGAAGCAACATAATGGATAATTAGAAGGAAGGGCAAACTTTCAAATGTGGAATGACTTTGTAGTAGTTAGAATAAACATTTTTTAAAAGAGTACTATCAATGAACAGGAGTGACCAGAGTCTGTTCTCATTAGAAATAAAGCTTGCCAGAAAATTTTAGATTTACCTTTTGCAGTGTGTCATGATAGCTTTCAAAATAACCTCTGCCTCTCTCTCCACCCTCAATGACATGAATTACCTTCATTACATGGTAGAATTCAACATGCTGGTGCCTGAATGGACATTTTTTTTAAGGTTGTCTAGCAGCTGTTAACAGAAACACTTGTATGTTTTACATTTTTTTGTGCTTTATTGCATTGTGCAGAATTGTGAAATTTTCAGCAGTTATTGCCCCTGTCTTAATATCTGAACTCCTCTAAAGAAGCTCCTTTTGACATCTTTCGCACACCAATAGACAGATGAACCAGAGATGATGGATGACATGGTATTCAGTCAGGAGGGTAGCCCTGGGAATTCTGATAATTGAATCTGGACCCCATAACTCTTAGAGCATCAGGTCTAACATGGGCAATGAAACCTCCTGATTATGACCTACCAACCCCCTTCAACTGATGACTCAGTGCTTCTCCATGTTGAACACCGCTTGGAAGAAACAGTGAGGATCAAAAGGGTACAAAATGTGCTCGGTGGGGGATTTCAATGTTTATCGCTAAAAGTGGCTTGGTAGCACCACTGCTAACTGGCCTGATGGAGCACTGGAGGGTGTACATGTCAGACTGGGGCTGCAACAGGTGGTGAGAACACCAACACAAGGGGAAAACCTACTTGACCTCATCCTCATCAGATTTTCCAGTGACGGGTGCATCTTCCTGTGACACACTATTGGTAGGAGTGACCACTACAGTCCTTGTGGAGATAAAGTCCCATCTTCACACTGAAGATGCACTCCATCATGTTGTGTGCCACAAGCTCCACACCCATGTTAAATGGGATATATTTAGAACAGATTTAACAACTTAAACTGAGCATCCATGAGGTGTAACGATCATCAGAAGCAGCAAAATTGGGATATATTTAGAACAGGTTTAACAACTTAAACTGAGCATCCATGAGGTGTAATCATCAGAAGCAGCAAAATTGTACTCCACTGCAATGTATAACCTCATGGCCTGGCATATCCATCATTCTACCCTTGTGTTAAACCAGGGGACCAACCTCAGTCCAATGAGGAGTGTAGTAGTACATGCCAGCATCGCAGCACCAAATGTATTTGAAACTGAGGTTTCAAGTTGATGAAGCTTCTACATGGGATTACATCCATACTAAACAATGGAAGCAGCATTTATAGACAGAGTTAAGGGATCCCACGCCAATAGATCAGATCAAAGCTAAGTCCTGCCACATCCAATCTTGAATGATGGTGGACAATTAAACATAATGAGGAGATGGTTCCATGAGCATACCCAAGCTCAATGATGAAGGAGCCCAGCACATGAGGGCAAAAGACTAAGCTGAAGCGCCTGCGGCCACTTTCTGCCAGAGTGGGTGATCCATCTTGGCCTCCCCCTGAGGTTTCACAATCATAGATGCCAGTTTTCAGCTAATTCAGTTCATTCTAGGTGATAGCAAGAAACAGCTGTGTGCACTGGACACAGCCAAGGCTGTAGGTCTTGACCATATTCCAGCTGTGGTCCTGAAGACATGCTCCAAAACCAGCACCTCCTAGCCAAGAGGTCCCAGTACAATTACAACAATGGAATATACTCAGTAAAGTGGAAACTGCTTAGAATGTATTGTGCATAAAAATAAATTAATTCTAGCTGTTACTGCCCCATCAGCCTTTTGTCAATCAAACATGGGCAAGGAAACTTCCTGCTGATTCCTGCTATCTTTTCACCCCTCTCACCTAGCTGCTAAATCAGTTCTCCCCCCCCCCCCCCCCCCCCCCCCCCCCCCCCCCGCCACCCAATGTTGAAGATCACTGGATAGCAAGTGTACAGAGTGTACATCAGTTAGTTACAGCCCTATCAGTCTACTCTCTGCAGCCACATTTCACAGTGCAGTGTATGCCATCTTCAAGATAGATGCACTACACCAACTTGCCATGGCTTTTTTAATCACATCTTCCAAACTAGTGGCCTCTACTGTCTGAAAGGACAAGGGTAGCAGGCGCATGGGAACAACATCACATCAAAGCTCACCCCCAAGTGGTGCACACCATTTTGACTTTTAAATATGTCACCATTCCTTTACTGTTGATGGGTCAAAATCCTGATACTTAACTACCGGCAGTGTTGGAACACCTTCACCACACAGACTGCAATAGTTCAAGAATGCATATCATCAGCACCTTGTCAAGAACAATTGGGGATGGGCAATAAATGTAAGCCCAACCTGTGAGGCCCACATCTCATGAATCAAATATTTTAAGAAAAAAGTTTGAACAAGAGGTGTATTTTGTGTAATTTTGATTACTTTCTTAGGACTGCATTCATTTACATTTACTGATGCAGTGAACTTGGGTTTGTCCAACCTTTTCACTTGTGGGGAGGGGGCAGATTTCCATTTTTTCCTCACTCAAGGGGCCGATGAGCAAATTTCAGAAAGGTATGGTTTGGTACAACATTAAATGTGAATTTCAAAATAAAGTTGAGGTAAGAAGAAAAGGCAATTTGCTCAAATAAAGCAATGTCAAAGCAATAAATTGATAATTTAAAAAATAGTAATTAATAAAGATCACCATTAGAGTGTGAGGAGGACTGAGTCTCTTTGTCTGGCTCACTCCCAATCTCTTGATGCTCTCTCACCCTCAGCCTCTGAGAGTGGGTGTGATTGTGTGCCTCCAGTCTCTTCCGGCACAGCAGCCAGTGTCTTTTGGCATGGCAGCCGGCCTCCTCCCTGACTCATGAGCCTATCAGCAGCAAACACTGGAGAGGAACGGCCTGTGATTGGAGGAGCAGTTTCTTTCCAAATCTTCCATGCTTACCAGCATTTTTAAAACTGCCTCACGGGCCACATCAGGTCCGCAGGCCGCATGTTGGACAAGTCTGTTAATTGAAGTAGTCGCACTGATGTTTGCTTAGTAAGTGATGGGGAGCAAGATATGAAGGATAATCTCCTTTAGTGTGACCCGTGTTCATCCTTGCTCCCAGGCAGTATAAAGGGTATACCTGAGCTACTGGACACTGGTTTCTTCTCTTCATTTCCCATGAAAGAAACATTATTTTACTGTTCCAACTTCTTACCTTCAAGTAATGTTTTGGTCAGTTATTTTAATTCAGCAACATTGCTAGTTTTGTTAACTTAGACATTTTTCATCAATGTTAAAATAATTCTTATTGACTTGAGGCATGTGTATTAGCTTCAGGAGGGGAAAGGTGAAAATTAGTAAAATGGGGATGACAGCTGGGGGACTAAAGTGAAAAATGGGATATTGGTTCCAAACAATGCCAGAGGTGTCTTCAGTAGAGAAATTGTAGGATTCTGCTGTCTTTGGTTTTCATGCAGGCATATGTGGGATATAGCAGTTTGTCTTGGGGTCTTGCAGAGACATGACAGTCGATCACAAAGCATGCAGAATTTGGTTGTATTTAAAATTCCAGGCATATCATCTTGCAATGCACGGAGTACAGCAGCTTGTTATGACAAGCTGCCTTTTAACACCAAAGTAGTTGCTGCAGGATATTGAATTTGGGGTTGTATGAGCAGGCTGATGACTCAAGCATGCAGTTCTCTTTTTTTCCTTATATGGTGAAGCTTGACAAACACATCACATGCAAATATAGGTGAAGAATAAGGCTGGCAGTTGTGTGCAGGATGTGGCAAATGAGTGTGGGGGTGGGGTTGGGGAAGGCTTTACAATATTATCCATTTTGTCATGTAATTAAAATCTTACTGACTTCAGCATATTGTAAAAATATTTTTACTGAGAATGCCTTAGCATTATTCTTGAACCTTCTGCCCTATATAGAACTGAAACAGTCCTAATCAGTTGCAAATAGCATTTTGCATGTGACTGTCTTTCTTGATCTCATCTGCATCTTTGACACGGTATCACCCTATCGCCCTTCAATGACTCTCCTCCACTAATAAAAGCAGAAAACACTGGAAATATTTTGCAGGTCAGGCAGCATCTGTAGAGAGAAAAACAATTAATGTTTTAAGTCTGTGACCTTGCAATCTTAACCATTAGCCAATGCTAGGCCACCTCAAATGATGGCTTTTGGCCCTGTCTGTGCACCATTCCCTCTGGTGTTTCACAAGGATCCACCCTCTGCGCCCCCCCCCCACCATTTTGTACATTTGCGAAATCTTCCAAAGGCATGGCATTGGATTCTACATGTCAAGTGATAACTTGTCTACTTCTCTAGACCCTTGCATTGCCTTTGGTGTTATCTGATTGCTTGTCCAACACCCAGTTCTGGATTAGCTGCAATTTCCTCCAACTAAACATTGGGAAGATTGAAACCATTTTCTTTGGCTCCGCACAGTTTCTGAACCCACATCCACTTTTAAGTTTTTAATCAGAAATTTAAAATCTCAGCTGCAAGTGGCTTTACCGGTAAGGAAGATGCTTCAATAATTCAGTAGCTGTTTCTATTTTTTTAAATCCCTTTACTAAAAATGTCATTAGAATGCATTAAATTGTAAGCATGTGCTATCCCAAATGGCTTGTTAGCTGAAGTGTTGGGCCAAATTTTTGAGGTTTTAGAATAATTTAGAAAAAAATCTCTAGAGAAAGAAAGAGGTTTTGGAGAGCAATAACTGAGCAGAAATTGATTTTGGCAGTGGTCAATTATATTGAAATGTTGTAGAATTTGAAGTTCAATCTTTCTGTAGATTGACATATGGACACACAGTTTAATCTAGGGATAGAAATACTAAGCAGGTCTGGCAGCATCTGTGACGAGAGAAATATTTCAGGTTAACCTAATCTAGAGAGCTGGGTAAGGAATTCAGCATTGGAAATGATTAAAACAATCCAAAACGGATTTATGGTTAAACTATTTTCATGTGAAGAAAATTCTACAGTATTTTTCTGCAGTCAAATCTTTCTTTTCTATACACAGATTTGAAATTAGTTTACTGTTTTATTGACCAGGCAGCACTGTGGAAGTGTTGCAACAGTTGGAGATGCCATCTTTCGAATGACACTATACTGAGGCCCCATCTGCCCTGTCAGATGTACTTAAATGATTGCACAACAACATTTGAAGAAATGTAGTGGTGTTCTGTGTCCTGGCCAATATTAATTTTTTAAATCAACATCACAAGTATATTATCTGTTCATGTACCTTGATGCTGTTTGTGTGACCTTGCTGTGTGTCCCTCCATTAAAATAGTGATTGCACTTCAGAAATACTTTCTTGGTTGTCAAGTGCTTTGAAACATCTTGAGGTCATAAAAGGCATTTCATAAATACCAGTCCTTTCCTTTTTATTTCTTTTTCCTCAGAAATGGTGAAGGTTCATAAATAACTGCGCACAAAACAATTTGTGAATACTACTACTAATGCAGTTCTTAAGTGTTTAAGTCCTTTTGGCTGTTGCCACTTGGGGAAAGGCAGCTAACGCTTATAAATTGCAACTTTACAGATCTGTTGTCTACCTTATTGTGCAAATGTGTCTAGTGCGAGTGTCTAGTACTGAGATGATCTTTGCTCAGCCTGTAAATGGGCATTTTATTGGCTGTTCGCTAAAGTGGCTGTCGCAAAATAAGTGACTTGTGCGAGCATATGCTTTGTTTTGTAAGGACCGAATAGTTACTTGGAGAAGGAAAGGCGCACGGATTTAAAAAACTAAAGCAAAATTACAAAATGTAGCACGGAGCTGGCAGATTGAAAGATTACGCTCAAAACATGAGCATACCTGAAACTGTTTTTGTATCACAGTGCTGCCAGCATGGGTCTTGTGCAACCAACAGCAACATAAAAGTAAGGTTATCAGTTTCATTAACACTGGCAACCAATAAAAGCTAGTTTTGACTGGGTTTCCTGATTATTGGCACTTGTAAATTTGTGTTTGCATTGGTGTTGCCTCTCCCTGGGTGAAATGGGAGATGATAACATGAGGGCATTGTACTATTTTTCAGATGTCAGTTAATCTGTAATGCACTCTTCTGCTTACTCCAGATTCCAAAAATATTAGCCCAGCAGTGGAGGCAAAATCCTGAAAATCATTTAGTTCTTGAATGCATTAGTACAGAAGAAGGGTGTGTGTGTGGTGGAAGAGAGGGCTTAAAGGATTTTTGGCTAAATGAGCTGACATGGTCCTTTATTCCTATTCAATGTACCCCATGCAATTGAAGTACTGAAGATGTGAATCTTTTGGGTTCAGGAGAAACCAAGACACTTCCTCTTTCTTCCTCAAAAACAAAAATAACTTGGAAAAACTCAGCAGGTCTGACAGCATCTGCGGAGAGGAGCACAGTTAACGCTTCGAGTCTGTACACCTTCGGTCTGTCCTCAAGCATGACCCAGACCTCCCTGTCGCTTGCCATTTCAATACTCCACCCTGCTTTCATGCCCACATGTCCGTCCTTGGCCTGCTGCATTGTTCCAGTGAAGCTCAACGCAAACTGGAGGAACAGCACCTCATCTTCTGACTAGGCACTTTACAGCCTTCCAGACTGAATATTGAGTTCAACAATTTTAGATCATGAGCTCTCTCCTCCATCCCCACCCCCTTTCCGATCCCCCTTTTTTCCAATAATTTATATAGATTTTTCTTTTCCCACCTATTTCCATTATTTTTAGATGTATTTCCATCCTTTGTTTTATCTCTATTTTTCAGCCTATTTCGATCCCTTCCCCCCCACCCCACCCCCACTCGGGCTATCTGTACCTTGCTTGTCCTGCTTTCTAACCTTAATGTCACCTATTATCAC
Organism: Cetorhinus maximus; assembly: GCF_964194155.1. Taxonomy (NCBI): domain Eukaryota; kingdom Metazoa; phylum Chordata; class Chondrichthyes; order Lamniformes; family Cetorhinidae; genus Cetorhinus; species Cetorhinus maximus. Next base: position 7,924,895 of record NC_135907.1, on the reverse strand, counting down.
ATTCCTTAGATAATATCACCACCATCAACACCTCTTTGTCCTTTTGTCTATGACATCTTTTAGTTATCTGCACCTATCACTGGCCCTCTATCCAGCTCTACTTGTCCCACCCCCCCTTAAACCAGCTTATATTTCACCTCTTCTATTTTTCCTTAGTTCTGTTGAAGAGTCATATGGACTCAGAACGTTAACTGTGTTCCTCTCCGCAGATGCTGTCAGACCTGCTGAGTTTTTCCAGGTATTTTTATTTTTGTTTTAGATTTCCAGCATCCGCAGTTTTTTGCTTTTATCTTGGCTTTCCGCTTTCCTCTTTCCTCTTGTTCACTATCTAACACTCACACCCATTCCCACTATTTCCAAACTTCTAATCGTGCTCTGAGATGGCTATTAGATGCTCCTCAAGAGGGAAATGTTTGATCCTCATTTGGTTATTAGGGTTAAATGGAAGCTAGACTTCATTATATGGAAATCTCAAGTGATAATCTATGTACTGCTGTCTGAGAATTGACCCTTTACCTTGATGCTGTCCCATCTTTTTTAGTTTTGGGAGTGGGGGATGCTACATGGTGGATAACTCCATGCATGGATTGTTTTGTTTCCCACAATTATTAAAAACTCATGGAGGACAGTGCTTAACTGAAGAATATTCAAGCTTGGTGCATTCTAGTTAATGAGAGCAGGATGCTTCATCCAGTGTTTTTTTATATTCATAATGAAAGCCTGCCTGCAAAGTTATAAAGGAAAGCCTTAGTTTCAGGAAACTTGTTCACCACTGCAGACCAGATCACTAGTTCCAATCTAAACTTGAGTGGTGCAATGTAACTTTGGGAAGAAAGACTTGAGGGAATAGGCAAACCTAGCACTCTTTCTTAAATGGTATGGTGTAGAGCTACAGACCACATTGCTCAACTCCTTGAATAGATTTGTTAGCGTCTTGACAAAATCATTGAAACCATGCTACTATCAATAGCACAGCAAACTAGACCTCCACAACCAATGGGCCTACTTCAGATCATCCACATCAACATATAGTGGGAATTGGGTGGAGAGAAGAAAATAGTCACAATAAATTGTTCAAAGGATTAAAGGAAATAAGATATTGATGCTTTTAGGTTATTAGCGGGTTATTTATAACCAGAGCAAAGATGTCTGGGTGGAATGCCCTGTCCCTTTTTTCTTTAAACCCTTACAGGCAGTTGGGAAGTGTGATTCTTAATGCCTTGTCTCAATGCTCAAAACATACAGGAAAAAGTACAAGAAATTTGGCAGAAACTTTACTTGTACTTTACATAGTAGTCATGGAAATGGAAGACACTTGGGAACTATAGCAAAATGAAAGCGTAAAAGATTATAACCAGTTTAGCCACTGAGTGTTTCTAGTTAGGTTTCTGGAAGCAGCTCTGGAGGATCAAAATGTACGGTTGTTAGACCATAAATTTAAAGCCCCAAGCAGATAGATGATTGGCCGGCCCTTGTGTAACTGTGTACGTTGTGGTCCTAACAGCTCAATTTGCTGTCCTACTGTCAACCAACCAGAGGGAGATTTATCAAACCAGGTGTGAATCCACAATCCTAAAATCCAAGGATTTCCCTACAGACTGACAATTGATGGGATAATACTGAAATCTGTCTCAGGTGCTGTAATTGCAACAGAATGGGGCATGGCATGAATGATCCTTATCACAATCCACATTTCGGGGTAAATCAAAAAAGCTAAAGCCAGCTGTAAGACATGAGATTATGGAGTACAAGAAATGTTGCAGTATTCTTGTACTGCTTCATAGTAAATGAATGACCTGCTGAAGGATTGCATAATGCAGGCTTGAATTTGGTTTAGTGGTAGCACTCTCACTTTGGAGGTCATGGATTCAAACTCTGTTTAAACACCTAATCTAAATACTTAAGTGAATTATTGAGGGTTTGCTACATTTTCAGTGGTGCAGTGTTTTGGATGAGATGTTAAGCTGAAGCCCAAACTAGGTAGTTCAGGAGCACACAAGATTCTGTGGCAAAAAACATGGGAGTTCTGTGTTTTGACCATCATTCCTTCCTCAACCAACATTACCAAAAGCTAATTATAAACTCATTTGCAGTTTGTCAAGCGGTGCTATGTGCAAATTGGCTGGTGGCTTTACCTTCAGAAGGCTCAATTTTAGTTTGTTGACTGTGCAGCTCTTTTCATTTCTTCAGGACACCCGAAGGTATGGTTTTTTGTTTTTTTCACTGGGCATGCATTAACAGTGATGATACCACATTTAGTGTTGCTACAATCCTTTCATTGGTCCCTATTACAAAAGACACTAGCACAATGTCAATACATGGGTAAACTGAATGCAACAAAATTCCAATATTCATGTCATTTTCAAGTGTGAGCATCATTATCATAGGTCCCAAGTCTTAAGAGGAATGTCAGGAAAGCAGTACATGATGGACTATGCACCAAGGAAATAAGCAATATTTCTATTGTCCATTAATTCTGGCATCATGGCTGACCCGCTTATAGAAACTTTCTATCAGGAGACTTGTGTTGCCAGATAAATCAGTTTTGATACAGTGCATATCCTCATCCAAGTATACTGGTGGAGAGATCTAATGGCACATTAACTTGTATGCTGCACTCATACTTCTGTCATAAACAGAACAAGAATTATGAATTGTTGTACAGATGCCAAGAGAGCTGTGGTTGGGAAAAACGAGTTGGATCTTGCCATAGATACTTAATGTCACTTAGTTAATTAAACAACAGTAAACTGACTCCTTTCTTTGCACAATCTTTCTTCCATTTGCTTCAAAGCAAACTCTAGTAAAAATATTTCTCTTAGGTAAAACTGAGTGAGCAGATTGGTCAGGTTTGGGATTTGCACTGGACCTCCTTTGCCAAGGTTCAGTATTTAAGCAAACCTCTAAACCTGTATTCACATATTTATGTGTTCACACATTTGTTAGTGCAGGTAATGAAAACCTGGGCTTGGAGTTTCCTATCAGCTGCACTGTGGATATTTTGGTGCAATTCCTTCTGTATTGGAGTAATTGGAGCAAAAGATAGAAGAATTTTAAGATTTAATTGTGTTCACAACTCGTGTTTCCACCACCTTTTACGTTGGTTTTAAAAACATGCTAGATGCAGACTTCCATCCACAAAACTGGCCATTCACCTATGGTGAATTAATCACTATTGTGAGCTTCTGCTAATTGCTCTTGCTTGTAGACTTTGAAGAAGTTCCAAAATTTAGCTGGAGCGTTTTGGTTCAAGGACACTAATAGGGATGCCTTGAAAGGTTTTGAAAGTTTTTTGCAATTCACCAAGGAGCTGACTACTGTACTCTAACAAAATAGTTCTGTATATTTTTAAAATAATTTTCAATGATTTTAAAATCTGACTACAGATGGTGGATTGACAGTAATTTAAAATGTTTTTTGTGGTAACCTGATTTTCAACTGTATTAATCAAATTTTACCAAGTTACCCTCTTAAATATATTGAGGAAAATATTTTTAGAAAATAATTATTTCAAAATGTTGCCCGATTAGCCTGGCTCAGATCAGATTTTGCACTTCAATATGTGGATAATTTTGTGGAGAAGCATTGTATGAGCCTGTAGACATCGTTCGAGGCGCGATAGGAAGACTTAATTGCTCAATAGTCTTCAGAGTAATGGAATTACCTGTCATCTCATCCTCCATGTACATGAATAACATTCAAGTGAATACTTTTGCAAACAGGTTTACAAACAGATTTTGGACGTGGAGAAGATGCCATGGTAGTTATAAATCTATTGCTACAATACTTCAGACTCCATACGTGTTATTTATTTCCATAAACTCGAGGCTTTTTCTGCATTTTATTCAATTTAGCTGGGTTATACTTTTAGAAGCTAGATTGTAGCCAAGTCTGAAGCTGATCTGATCACCAACCAGATTAAAATTATACCAAAATAACTTGACAGAATTGCTTTTTTGATTTGTGACTGAGCCCTACGTAGGTGAAAGTTTTAGGATAGTACATTGTGATATTCTAACTTTGTAAATAATAACATCAAAAAATGTTTTTTGTAAAACATTCTGGACTTTGCAAGGCTATGGAAATGCAATGTGGGAACTGAGGGTGATGTTTCTGGAGGCAGCTTACATAAACCAGATGGAAACTACTGGTTACTAAGCCTCGAATAATAATTTTCCAAGAAATATTCTGTGAATTGCTTTAAACCGCACATTCAAAAGGCACTAGTGCATTTTTATATCCTGTCAGTATAAATGGTTGGTATCTTTGCACCATTCACTGGAAAAGCAATACTTTAGAATGCAGATGCTTTGTACATTGTGGTCAAATTTAAACCATTGCTGGAACTGTTGAATTCTGTAACCACAAAGCATTTATTTCATAGTTTATAAACTTTTATACTAAAAAAATCTGGAACATTTTTGTGCATGTAATAAATTTGATCTCTGGGAGAACTCCTTAGTTTTGCTTTCCTAGCATTTCTTCTTCTTATTCATTCACAGGATGTGGGCATCACTGGCTAGGCCAGCATTTATTGCCCATCCATAATTGTCCTCTAAGGTGATGGTGAGCTGCCGCCTTGAACCGCTGCACCCCATGTGGTTAGGTACACCCACAGTGCTGTTAGGAAGGGTGTTCCAGGATTTTGGCCCAGTGACAGTTAAAGAATAGAGATATAGTTATAAGTCACGGTAATGTCACTTGCAGGGGAGCTTGCAGGTGTTGGTGTTCCCATGCGTCTGCTGCCCTTGATCTTGTAGGTGGGTAGAGGTTGCGGTTTGGGAAGTGCTGTCGAAGGAGCCTTGGTGAGTTGCTGCATTGTATCTTGCAGATGGTACACACTGCTGCTACTGTGCATCAGTGGTGGAGGGAATGAATGTTTGTTTGAGATGGTGGGGCTGGGTGCCAATAAAGCAGGCTGCTTTGTCCCAAGCTTCTTGAGTTTTAGAGCTGCACAAATCCAGGCAAGTGGAGAGTATTCCATTGATGATTAAGCTGAATATGGTTGGGTCTAGGACACTACCCTGAGGAACTCCTGCATCAACATCCTGGTATTGAAATTATTGCCCTCCAACAAACGCAACCATCTTCCTTTTTGCTAGGTATGATTCCGACCAGTGGAGAGTTTTTCCCCTAATTCCTATTGACTCCAGTTTTGCTAGGGCTCATTGATGCCACACTCAGTCAAATGCTGCCTTGATGTCAAGGGCAATCACTCTCACCCCAGCAAGTGAGAGGTGTTCAGGAACTAGGAGTCAATATATGTCAATAATTATTATGGATCCAGTTAAGATACAGAAATAGGGTTTTGCGTAAATTGGAATTTATGCAGAAAGCAGGAGAGGACATATAGTTGTCAGTCCAAGGTGTGAACAATGTGGTCAACCCATGACAATGATGAGGGAAGAGAATGGAGTTAGTGGTGTGGGTATGGGGATTGCAGTGGGGTGCGAAAACAATTACTTTGGTCTTCGCAATGTTTAGCTGCAGATGTTTGTGACTTATCCAAGACTGGACATCAGACAAAGAATGATACTTTGACTATGTAGTGCTGGATGTCAATGGCCTACATGTAGAAGCTGACCCGCTAGCCTTAGATTATGTCACAAGGGCCAGCATGTAGATGAGAAAGATGAGTCACAGGGGGACTCTGGAGATGGTGATATGTGGCTGGGAAGAGACTCCATTGATAAAGAAGCTCTGGCTTTGATGGTAATGCAGCAGTTGAATAGCTTTCAGACTTCATGTCCAGATGATTTTGTAGACTTAGAATGGACTATGGAGGTCTCGTTGCGCATTGGCAGCGTCCCTACCTCTGGGCCACAAGCTCCGGGTTCAAGTCCGTGTTTATAGCATGGCTAAACAGGTTGATTTTTAGCCTGTAAATCCTTCCAATGACAGGTGTTAAGAGCGGGAGAATTTCCTGATCAGCCATACTGCAGAAGGCAGCAGCAAGCCACTGTAGTACTTTGCCAAGCATAATCATGGACCAGTGCAATGGAAGTCCATGGTCACCAAAGCCCTCTTAGGACATGGTACCAGAAAGAAGTGGAAGAGAATGAGTGACTTTTTTTGCCAGGTCTTGGTAGGGCTCTGAATTCACAATCAAATTTTTACAAACAAGTAGTATTAGCCTTAACTTATTGAGAAAATTCAATTTGCATTGAAGCACATAACTTCACCCATTTGGATTTGGAGTCTCACCTTGAACTTTGCAGTTTGTCACTGGGTCAAAACAAATACTGGGCAAGGTGCTTGCTTCACAACTCTGGGATTGTGGCATTTGGTTTCTGCAGTCTTCTCATGAAAATAACTTATCAGCTAGATGTTTCTGACACATTATTTGCTGTGTTTGTACCTTGTAATACTTGTTTTGCTCATTATTCTGACTGTTGTCACATAATCGCAAAACAATCAATATTTCATCTTTTGTAGATAAGTTCAGTCCAGATCAGGAATGTTTTGTTTTGTAGTGCTGTTGGTGTTTTATTTTGCATTGCCTCACGATACATCAACAGTCTTGTCTTGGGATTGTTTACTGCCTTTAAAAATGCCTCCTGTCCTTATACTTTGCTGTGCCAAATATTAAATATCTGGCAACTAATTGAACCCTGAATTCCCCCTCAATTCTATCCCATCCATTCAGTGGAAGCAGTACCAGGTTCATAATATGACTCGATCTTTCATATCCTATTTTACTAATAGCAAAAAAGAACTGAATTAGCTGGTTGATTGGCTTGATACTTAGATAGAATTTTAACAAATGATGGTGTCCCTTCAGTTATCGAACGAGCGTGTAAGCTTATGGAATGATACAGTACAGATGGAGGCCATTGAGCCCATTGCAACAATACCTGCCCTCTGGAAAAAGCTATTCAATTAGATTCACTTCCCTGCTCTTACACTCGAGCCCTATAAATCTTGCCTTTTCAAATATGTATGCAATTCTCTTTTGGAATGTACAACTGAATTTTCTTTCAACACCTTTTCAACCAATGTATTCTGGATCAATCATAATTTGCGGAGTGATTTTGAAAAAAAATTCTCCTCATCTTCCCGTTTTGGCCAATTATTTTAAAACTGAGCATTGTATTTAAAATGATCCAATATATTTCTGTTCAAACTTGGCAGTTGCAAAATTTATTTAATTGTCATATCTTGGAATTTTTTTCTGTTATGTTGACAGTTTCTGCTGACATGTTTTGAATTTAGTATGTTGGATAGAAAACAGCAATGAAAACATTTAACTAGACTATAAGGCTATTTCCTCTTTGAATGAAAAATGAACATTGAATATTTATATAAACTGATTAAGATAATCACCCCTGAAATACTTGATCATAAACTGATATAAAATACTAATAAGATGTGAAAATCCCAACCTCAGTTGATGTACTGTAACAGTTGTGCTTTTCAAAATGGATTTATTGCACTTGTAAGTAAAAAACACAGCCTGTAAAATGCAAAGAAAAAAGTTTAATGCACAGGGTTTTCAAGTACTGTAACTAGTATAAGATGAGTTTCAGTACAGATTCGGTATTTAAGAATTGTTCTGCAGTATAGGCAGGGGTGCATGTTGTCCCTCCATTATAAACAAGTTTAAAGTATGCAAAATTGGAATCTATAATCCAAGACATTCTGTACAGTTTTGCACTTGTCTAAGTGCTAAAATTTGTTTTGTGTTAAGGCCTTGAGCTATTTGAATAATTCCTCAGTTTTCGGCAAAAAGCTTCATGTCCACTTTCAAAATACCTTGTGTTGTGTATGGTGTGGCAGATGTCAGTTGGTTTATGACCTTGATATTCTCCTCAATCCAAAACAGAAATCTGTTAGTGGAAAGTTCCTCATCCATTGACAGTTGGTCTCCAGGATTGTCACAATTTGCTCTATTTATCTACTTGGCATGATTATCGCCAGAATATTTCTAAAGCAGATTTGGCATTGCCATTTGGAACACTCCAGAGTCTTTCTTGCTGTAACTGTTGGCTTAGAAGACTGAGCATTCTTGCCTTATATATGGTGTGATCCCAATCTCAAATGATATAGTGGTACATCAGGGCACTATACCAATCTGGGATTGCCCACTTTCAGCACGGTAACACTTTCAATTAGGTTTTTCCACAGTTGACCATTCCATTCACTCGGGATGTGTAGGATTAATCAGACCCTTTTAAAGCGATTGCAAAGATAGCTATCAACCTGCTTTATTAGTGTAAGTTCATTGTGGTCAGAAACCCAGTAACTGCAGTGTCTTGAACTTAAAAAGTAATGTAAGTGTAATGTAAATTCTTATGTAAGCTTGGTGTTTACAAACTGCCTTCTTAAAAGATGCAGAACTAAATTTTATGTTTTGAGTATGCTGACAGGCCAGTGATGTTCCAAAGGCAAACCCTTTCCTTCTGGTGCTCCAGTATGTTTTAAAAGCTGCCTTCAAAATCCAACTTTTTTTTTCAGGAGTCCGTTTCAAAGGGGTTCTTTTTTTAATAAGTTAAATTGTGGTAGTGTTCAGTCTTGTTTTGGAACTTGCCTGGGTTTGACGTTTAACTTCACAGACTTGCTGCTCTGTGCATTTGGGCCCATATTGGCCCAAATATTGACTAGGCTTCCAGGGAGAGGGATAAGTTGTTTGTCTGGTAGCAGGCTAAGCAGATGCAGCTTTGACTATGTACCTGCAGTGTGTTGTATTGGAATTAATAGAATCTTGAATAGGTGGAGCCAGTTTCTGCAAGTTTTGTTGCCACCTACTGTCTTCAGAGCTATCTTAATGTAGCCAGAGTATCCAGTGGCTTTTTTCCCATTCCTGCGCTTTCACCTCCTGGAGTCTCTAAGGATCTATCCTTGCCCTCCTTATCTTCATCTGCCTGGTGTCCCTTGTAACATCAGACATGTCAACTTTTAACATGCAAAGTTTTTAACACCTGGTATACCTATCCATCACTTCTGCGAACTCTCAGCTGCCTCTGTGTTGTCAGACTGCTTGCCCAACTTCCTGTATTGCATGAGCTACAGTTTTATCCAGTTAAACATCCAAGGCTGTTGCCTTCAATATCTTATTGAGATTCCAACATCATATCCTTGGCATCACAGTATTATTCTCCATAAAGTGGCCAGGGCCTGTCTTTGCTTCACCCCATCTATTGCTGAAACTTTTCTGTGCCTTTTGTCACTACCGTTCTCAATAATTCCAGTGCCCTTATGGCTAGCTTTGTATCCTCCAATGTTTATTAACCAGCTCATCCAAAACTCTTGCTGCCCATAAGCTATCTCTCACCCCTTACCTTCTCTCATTGACCTTCATTTGGATCCTTGTCTCTCAATTCCTTAAATTTAAAATTCTCATGTTTGAATCTGTTCATTGCCTTCCCACTCCCTATTTCTGTAACTGTGCATAAGCATTCCTTCCCCCAACCACCTTAAACACTCTTCCTCAGTGTGGCCCCTTGTGCTCCCTCAGCCTCTTGGAATTCCCTGCCAAAAGCCCTTCCACCTCTGTGATCACTTTTAAGAATTTCCTAAAAACCCACCTCTTTGACCAAGCGTTTAGTCACCTTCCTAACATCTCCTTGGCCTTGTGTCCATTTAAAAAAAATCTTGGGGCAAGGCCAGCTTTTATTGCCTTTCCCTAGTCGACCTTGAAGTCAATGGTGAGCTTGTTGAAAAGCAAGAACATACTCCCATAATGCCAATGACTATGGATTTCGAGAACTTTGACCCAGCTATGAAGAAGTGACAATATATGTCCAAATCAGGATGGTGTATGACTTGGAAAGGATCCTGGAGGTGGTTGTTTCCATGCACCTGCTTCTATCGAGGTGTGGTGTCACTGGTTTGGGAGATGCTTTTTGAAGAAACTGTGGCAAATTGCAGCAGTGGATCCCATAGTATGCAATGTAGCCATGATGCATTAGTAGAGAGGATTGATGGGCTACAGATCAAGCTTAACTGTTTTATCCTGGATGGTGTTGAGCAAGATGTGTTGCAGCTGCACCTGACAGGCAAGTGGAGAGTATTCAATCATGCCTGACTTGCAGGTGTTGGAAGCTTTGCAGTGTCAAGAGGTGAGACACTTGTCACAGAATACCCATATCTTGCTCTAGTAGCCAAAGCATTTATGGGACTGGTCCAGTTGAGATTCTGGAGAATATCTTGAGATACCCCCAGGAATTTGGTGGGGCACTTAGCAATGGTTATGCTATTGAATGTCAAGGAGAGGTGGTGTTAGGCTTTTGTTGGAGATGGCCATTGCTTGGCATCTAATGCAGTTTCAGTGAATTCCAGGTGAGAATTTAAGTTCAGATAAGCGTATTTCTTTAGTATAATTTTTGCTTTGCTCATCTTCCTATCTGCTAACTCAAAAAACATACCAGCTTGAAAATCTTAACCCAATTTCTCCAACTCTTAACCAAATGTATTCGGTGATTAAATATTTTAGGAGTTAATCACAATTGCATGCAAAGGAAGTATGTTTCACCTTGCAGTGAGATGTAATAATAACTGCTGAGATAGTTGAGCAAGAATCAGATTATGGATCTTGCCTAATGACATTTATTTTAAAACTGTCAGTGTTGGAAACTGATGTACATTTTACAAACACCTTTTTAAGCTGGCAGAAACTTAAAGTAGAATTTAAAAGAATGAAAATGTCTGCACTGGAACCTAATACATGTTATAAAGCCTGTCTACTCTGTATCAAGGATATGCTTGTCCATACATCAGGTGTTGTATATAATGAGCTTTGTTTACGAATACTGGATCATTTTACAAGCTAATAAACTCTGGAGACTATTTGAGGATAACTTAAGTAATGTTTGTAGAAGAAGACTGCAGCTGACAGCAAACACCGGTTTCTCCCTCTGGCTTAATTCTTGGGTTGTAAATACTAGCAACTTGAAGGGAACCAATGGCTTTATGCTTTGCAAATTTTCGGTCTAGGAGGCTACCACTGGACTTAGGCTCCCCACCAAACAAATTGAACTGTGTTGAAGCTTTTAGTTGTATAACTTAATAAATAAATGACTTATATGTGTACACCTGAAATAATTGCATGGCCCTCAAATTGTGGAGTGCCTTTTTAATCCTGACCCACTGTACAAGCAGAGTTCAGGGATAGTTTGATCCAAATTAAAGCCTGCTTCTAACTCTTGCCTTCAAATGCCAGCAGTTTAAGGTTGATAAATCTGCTAGTAAATCAGTAAAAATTATGTAGATTTTTAAAAATGTTCTATTTCAGTGCTCCACAATATACATTTAGGTGACATTAAGTTGCAGCAAATGAGTTTCAGCTGGGTCCAACTACCTGCTTTATGGACCAATCTGATCGCAGCTCTTTAATCTCTAAAGAGAAAGTATAATGAGTTAAAATAACCACATCTTTGTGGCAAGTGGCCAAGTTTTGTAATTTTACACATCCAGAATGAAAGCTAACATCTTTATTTATAAAATTCTAAATCATTCATATGCTTTCTTTTGAAAGTTAGAAGGTAGCTGTCCATTGCACTGATTCCATTGACCATGGCTGCTGCAGTAGAGAGAACTTTCTTCAAAGCCTGAGTGGAACTCTGAGCATTTAATTCAAGTCATAGGCAGATAAAGCTGATTTTTGCTGAACACATTGACTGGTCACACAGCTCTTGGAACAAATCTGTACGTGTAAAGAAACAGCTGGAAATTGTTGAGGTGGTTGGAGCAGGTGAGTTGAGGCAAAAGAATGATTGAGTTTTTTCATGTACTTCTAGCAAGAGTGATTTTTTTTTTTGCTTGAAAGTAGCTCCTGAGTGCGTCCTGTGGATTATTGACTCTCTGATTAGAACTACTTTTATACTGGGCTTATCACAATTTAGATTTAACCAGCTGACTGTCACTGGGCAACAAGCCCAAGAAGACAACAGTTTACTACTAAATCTTCCTGGTGACCTGTATTGGTGGGTCAGCAAGTTTACTTTGGATTTATTGCTGACTGTGCAAGATGTGTATATTGAGAGCTGGAACTCGCTCAACCCATCATAAAACCTTACCACAAAGCTCAGTGGTAACTGTTAACAACAAAGCCCAGTAGTTCGCTGGTAATGCTGTGGTGATCTTGATCTAAAGTTGTCATTAACCCCTCGACTTCACGTAAAATGACATGCTGTGCCATAGTCTTGGATGTGAGCAGGAATGTTTGCAGGCTTGATTAAAGTTGGCTTAATCTGTATTCTAGTTATTTTGTTAAATGTTATGACTCTTTGAGTGTGTAAGTTTCTTGTTATAAAAAGCAGAGTGTGAATGGTGTGTATTCTGAGCTGTGGTGAATGACGGTGTAGTTAACAAAGGGGACTCAGTTGGATAAGAGTGTCAAGGGAAATTAAGCAAAAACTGTTAAATGGAGCTGAGGTATAGAACAACCATGATCTATTTGAATGGTGGAATATGCTTCAGGGCCTGAATGGCCTACTTCTGTTCTTTGTTCCCTGTGGTGAGGTGGTCAGAGTAAGATACTGCTGTGCATATTCTGTATAAAATGAAACCTTTTGCACCTTGGCTAATTTAACCTGGTTAATTATAATGGGTGTTTAGCATTTAAATTAACATCGATCAATTGAACTCGAATCTGAATGAGTCAGTCACCCCCTGACTTATCCTGCTTTCGGTATTTCTTCAAGTGATGTCATCAGTTTTCCATAGGAGTGACTTAATTGCCATCTTGCTCCTTCCTTTTAAGGAAATAAAAAGGTGGGCTTTGCGTTTTCTTTCAGTCTGTAGTAAAACCAGATTAAATATTAATTTCCTCTCCCCTCCATGATTGCTTTAGGTTTATTAAAACTGCAGTACCCCTTTGCCAAAATTCTTACATCAGTTTCAGTTTTTTCACATAGTTTGAAACAATGTTATCAAGCTTCCCAGTGACAGCAATTAATTTTTCTTATAATAGTTTTGGCGAGACACTTGTCATTTTTTGTTCCATTGTAACCCTGCCTACTGAAAGTGTTATTCTTGCTAGTCTGGAGTAGTCTGTGGAGTTTTTGTTTGATATTCCTCTTTAATTCTCACCCATTTTTTTTCCTTTGTACCCCAGGACCTACCAAACCCCTTGAAGATGTTGTCTCAGGGCATGGTTCTTTGTAGATTACTTGCCATCTGATATTTTGCCAACTGGTCATAATTCACCTGTAAGCATGTTGGCTGACTAGTTTACCTGGTGCAGCCAAACCCAATCCTGTCCACCTATGTGCACTTCTAGCAAGGATTAAAAGCAAAATATTGCAGATGCTGGAAATCTGAAATAAAAACAGCAAATGCTGGACAAACTCAGCATCTGTGGAGCGAGAAACAGAGTTAACATTTTAAGTTCAGTATGACTCTTCGGCTTTTGCTTTTACTTGGAGATGATCTTGGGTGTATTTCCCATGGCCATATTTGCTCTCCTCCCGACCTGGTGAAACATGAGTTCATCTATTATGATGTGATGTAGCTTTTGTCCCATTGTTTTAAGTTTATTTTTTTCTCCTGTAACCTCTGTCAAATGATTTGCGGATTGTCAGCATTGCAATTTTATTTAACTGTTTTAATATTGGGGAAGGTGAAATCAAAACAAATTGAACAGTGCTTAAATACAGAGTTGTGCAAATTGTTTCAGAAAAGCTGATATTTTGCCTTAACTGGTAATTGTTGAGAAGTCTAAAAGTTAATTTGAGGTGTTGAAAAAAGTTTCAAAGCAATCAGATGCTCTCACTGGATAGGACATATTGAAGAAAAATGAAGCATATAATTAGTTCGTAAGCAAGCTTTGACCAGTCAGGATGCTTAAAATTTATTGGCAATATCTAACCTCCAGCGAATCGCAACTATTGCAATTACATCTAAATTGCTTTTGCCAAAAAGCAGATGCAAAAAGTGTAGCCCCCTGATGCTCAAGTCTGAATTATGCAGATTTTGTCTGGCTGGGGATAAAAAAGGAAATAATTTCCAGGAAACTGTTCTTAGCTCATAGGAACTTGGAGTCGACTTCTACCACCTTGTGATGCAAGCTTGTATGCAAGTTGTGTAAGTGGCGTTATATTTTAATAAGTATTGCAAACATCTATTATAAAGTTGGTTCAGACCCAACAGATGCAGGTTGCCACCTTTTTCCCATTGTGATTGTGTAATGGGGACAGGAGTTAGCCAGAGTAGCTGAAGTAGAAAGGGGAAACACTTGGTTGAATGTAAGTTTTTTATTATGCATTGCATTAGTTGCCTCTGGTGATTTCAGGCTTGTGTATCAATGGTATCCACGATCAGGTCTGTGCACTTTATACATAACTTCCATACTGTAGGCTGGTCTCCCAGGAGCTGGCCTAAATGCACTGTGAAGTGATTGTGACAGATTGCTCATGGTGTTGTGTAATTGCATCATTACAAAGTCACCTGGTAACATTATTGTGTGCAAAATTTATAAGAATGGGATTTTAGAAGTAATGAGATCATGCTGCCTGTAGACTTTTTATTACTCAGCACTGATGGTAGGATCAATGGACTTTCTGGAAGCCAATCAAACGAAATCCAGTAGTTTTAACTTCCTTTGGTTGCCTGAAACAATGCTTATAGCCATGGAAGAGACTGTGAATGACTGCTGTTCGGAATCTTTAAAAGTGCCTTTTGAAGTGCACCTGAAAAGTTGTGACTTTTTTTCACTGATCTAGAATTATTGGATTAGCCTAAGCAGACAAACTGCAGATTTTTGTCCAAGTTCAGACAGGCGCTCAGCTCTAATATATACTGTCACGTTAGCATCATAATGAGCAAAATGGTTCCAGAAGTCATGTCGTGGCAAATTTAACCTATGTTTCAGTCTTAAATAGCCAACATGATGTTCGTGTTCACAATAGGCAAAATGAACAGCACCTTTAAAAGTTTGATTTGGACTTTTTTTTGCTGTTTTTGTCTGATTTACTAATTACAGTCTATTCCTGATGATATGTTTTTTCTGTAAAAAAAAGTCACAGAATCACGGAATTGTTACAGTGTAAGAGGAGGCCATTTGGCCAATCGTGTCTGCACCGGCTCTCTGAGCATTTTAACTTAGTGCCAATCTCCTGCCTTTTCCCTGTAACCCTGCACATTGTTTCTGTTTAAATAATCATCCCATGCCCTCCTGGATCCCTCAATTGAACCCGTCTCCTCCACATTTCCAGGCAGTGCATTCCAACTACTCGCTGTGTGAAAAAGTCTTTTCTCACCTCGCATTTGTTTCTTTTGCAAAACATTTTAAAACTGGTTCTGCTCTCCTGGTTCTCAATCCATTTACGAGCAGGAGCAGTTTTTCCCCATTCTGTTCAGACCCCTTGTGATTTTGAAAACTTCTACCAAGTCTCCTCTTAGCCTTCTCCTCTCCAAGGAAAACCGCCACAACTTCTCCAATCTTTCCACATAACTGAGTGTCTCATCCCTGGAACCATTCTTGTAAACTTCTTCTGCACTCTCTCCAAAGCGTTCACATCCTTCCTGTATTGTGGTGCCCGGAACTGTACACAATACTCCAGTTGAGGTCTAACCAGTGTCCTATATAAGTTCATTATAACCTCCCTGCTCTTGTACTCTATCCCCTATTAATGAAGCCTAGAATACTGTATGCTTTAGAAACAGCTGTCCCTACCTGTCCTGCCACCTTTAATGACTTATGTACATATGCACCCAGGTCTCTGCTCCTGCACACCCTTTAGAATAGTATCCTTTATTTTGTTCTGTGTCTCCGTGTTCTTTGTACCAAAGGGTATCACCTCACACTTCTAACTGCAATAATTTGAATTAAGCAGTGTATGTATACCATAATGGGAATTTAGTGCCGGTAAATTTTGAATATCAGATAATTCAAATTACATGAGTTTAAGTTAAGAGCAGTATATTTAACTGTGTGCGCTGTATTTTTGTATTTCATACAGGGTCATAGTGACACTTCTAAATATTTTGAATATAATACTGTAAAGTTTGGTAATGTTAATACTAACTTGCTTTTTGGGAGTGATGGGAACTTCATTAGTAAATAAAGTAAAGGCTGTCTCTGACACTGCTAGCGTAATTGTGAAGATTGTCTTTGAAGGTAGCCTCCTTTTTTTGGGGGAGCCATGGTGAGATGAGCAACTGAATTTCCCTTGCCTGTCCTGGTTCAATGTATGTACCTTTTTCAGCCACTGGGAAGGACAAGGGAGTATTCACGAAAATAATCACATCTGAGACTCTATAGAAACTCAATTAAAATTGGGATAGTTTTTACAGCAATTGAACTGTTATCACTCACTTTAGGAAGTTGTTTTACAATATCAATGCAGTTGAAGAGTCACTCAAACTCTAAGCCACAAAATTGATGCTGATGTGTTTTTGCTAATAATAGAGACAAAATCCAGATACAAAATTATGTAAGCAACACATATCAATTATTTACCTTAAAAAGGGAACATTGACACAAATGACTCGTAGTAGTGCATTGTTTGTGCTGAGCAAGATGAAAGACGTATTAACGATAGGGAATGAAGCTCTTCCATTTTCAGATTCCGTGTCAGTTTCAGACTTCAAGCACTTCCAGATTTGGTCCAGCTTGATGCAGTTAAAGCTCACCTTCCATTTTTATTCCCAGTTTCATGAAAACTCCTGTTCCAGTATAGCTCATTCCATTTACCACACCTACAATCATCCTTCAACCTATCATTGTAATTGCCAAATTTAGAGGTTTTTTTAACCATAGGCTCATATATTAAGAGGATCTTTGACAACAGACAGAATATCATCTCGTCAGTCTGGGCTAGATATGTCTGTGTTAAACCCACTGTGCCACTTATAGATTATGTTTTTCAGTATCTGTGACAAAAAACAATGGTGCAGCAACTTGGGCACTGCAACATATTTTCTACCCAGATAATCACTGAAAAAAGGTACATTCAACACATCCAACCACTGCAAAATCTGCAGACTTTGGACCTTTTTAACTTGTACCATTTTCAGCAGTAACTTTTTAAATGCATCTATCCATATTTTGGAAGAGAACTTGAGTAGCAAATGGCAGTTTTAAGGTGAGAAACTAATCCTATTTCTTGATATAAAGTACTTATGGGCTCCAGCAATAGTTAGCCTGCAGAGCTGAGATGAGCACTGTTTATAATTAATTCAGTTTTAAACCTTCTGCAAGGCTGTACTAAACAATTCCACTATACGCATGCTGGAATGTTTGGTGAGTACCCTCTTTGAGGGCAGAATGGGAAAACAACACAAATAGTACAGTAATATGTTTTGTTTGCTTCATTTCAGATCGTGAAGACCAGTCAATCCTGTGCACGTACGTAATCTTTTGTTTGCCTCTTTTTATCTAAATGCATGAGTCTTAAGTTTCCTAAGAAGTCTCTTCCTGTCTTCCATCTTGGTACATCATCATATCAAACCTTGCATTAGATTTGAACTAATAAGCAAATTTACATATTCAAACCCTTTGGTATGGGAGATGGTAGCATAGTGGTAATATCACCTGACTAGTAATCCAGAGACCCAGATTAATTCTGTGGGGACACAGGTTCAAATCTCAACATGGCAGCTGGTAGAATTTAAATTCAATTAATAAAAATCTGGAATTGAAAGCTGGTCTCCATAATGATGACTATGAAACTACCAGATTGTCGTTAAAACCCATCTGGTTCACTTGTGTCCTTAGGCATCCTTACCAGGTCTGGCCTAATTGTAACTCTAGACTCTCAGCAATGTGGTTGACTCTTAATTGCCCTCTGCAATTGCCTAGCAAGCCACTCAGTTCAAGGGCAAATAGGAACAGACAACAAATGCTGGCCTTGCCAATGATGCCCATATCCCATGAAAGAATATTTAAAAAAAACCTTGGTCCATCTATCAATGGCACATTTCTAATTTACCCTGAGTTCCATTTTGTTGATGTGTTGTATCCTGGATAGCCAGGTGGTGAAGGGTAGAACTGGAGCTTAATCTTTACACACTTATAAGCTATTACTTAGAGACACACATTACAAACGTACACCTCCATACTATATGAGCACAAGTGAATCCTCAGTTAATGTCCACCTGAATATAATTAAGCAGTCAATTAATATACAATTAAGAATAGCGGTCTAGTTTGTTCTTGATATCTATTAAGGTTTCTTGTTCCACCATCTGTGTCAGTAATTGGTTCCACATATATAAGTACTGACATTTTAACGTTCCTCCTGTGTTTCCTCATTTCTTTTGTCCTTAATTTTGTCCTTGATTGACTGCACAATGAACAAATGAATGCATAACAATAATGTAATGTAAATTTGTAATAGACATGCTAACCTGTATCTAAAATTATTTTTTAGGCATTTATGCAAGATGTTCCCATTTGTGAGCACTAGAATTTTCATATAATACCTGTCACTGTAGTATTTGCTTTTCACACGTCTGTGCGTGGTCTTCCCAGGAGGCCATTGCAATGACCATCGAGAAGGGACTGCACTCTCAGAGTTAAATTTTTCTTTTGTAAATTAAGTTTCATCTGCAACCAGAAGCAAAGCTTGTTACCAGCGCTTTGTTTCATAAAGCTTTGGACAAAATCTTGTGTGGTTTGACAGGCCCCAGAGACTATCGCATCTTTGGAAGGGATGTATCTGTTGGTAAACATTATGATTATCACTCAAAATTGCAACAAACAAGGGGAGATCCATTCCTGGTATCTCAGATATAATATTGAAGCTAAATGGATTCGAGACTGCCAGATGATTGAGAATAACAGACCTGAGGTTATGACAGCTGATGCTTTTAAGTAGCGCACCCATGCACCAACACAAATAGAAGATTCATGAAAAGGTAGTCCAGTACATTTTCTCAAACCTCTTCACATTACAGGACAACTCCTCCCTTTGTTCAAGGAGCAAGAGAAAGTCATCTAGGAAGCTGGCCTCTTTCCTGGAAACTAATGCTTCTTTACTCAGTTGTTCTAATGTACTGTGTTTTACAGAAATTGAGAGAGGAGGAGATTTTGGTATTCTAGCTGTTTGAATCAGTTTTGATGAAATGTTGACCCATAATACGCACACTTTGAATCCAGAGCATAATAACACAGGAGACTATTCAACCCACTGTGCTTATGCTGGCTCTCTGAAAGAGCTATCAATTAGCCTCACTCCCCTGCTCTTCCTCCATAGCCCTGCATTTTCTATCTACAGTTCCCTTTTGAAGGGTACTATTGCAGCTGTTTTCACTACCCCAGATCATAATTTGCTATCTTGAAAAAAAAATTGCCTCATCTCACTTAGCTTTTAGCTGGTTATCTTCGATCTTGTGCCCTCTGGTTACTGACCCTTCTGCTTGTAAAAACCAATTCGCCCTACCAGCTCTTATCAAAACCCCTCAATTTTGTGCACTTCTATTAAAACTCCAATTAATCTTTGCTTTAAGGAGAACAACACAAGCTTCAGTTTCTCCATATAACTAAATTTCCTCATCCCTGGTATCATTCTGGTAAATTTCCTTTGCACTCTCCTCAAGGCCTTGTCATTGTTTTAAGGTACAGTGCAAGAATTAGATTAGCTGAGGCCTAACCAATGACTTATAAAGATTTGCTATAACTTCCTTGCTTTGGTACTCGATGCTTCTG